>NW_022196898.1:92334176-92355662 GCF_008632895.1 Mastomys coucha
TGAACAACAATATGAACTAACTAGTACCCTCAGAGCTCCCAGGGACTAAACCACTAACCAAAGAGTACTCATGGTGGGACTAGTGGCTCCAGCAGCATATGTAGCAAAGGGTGGTCAAATCAGTCATCAATGGGAGGAGAGGCCCTTGGCCCTATGAAGGTTCTGTGCCCCAGTGTAGGGGAATGCTAGGGCCAAGAAGCGGGAGAGGGTGGGGTGGTAAGCGGGGGGGGGGGTGTAAAGGGATCGGTTTGTTTTTTTTTAATTTTTTTTCAGAGGGGAAACTGGGAAAGGAGATATCATATGACATGTAAATAAAGAAAATATCTAGTAAAAAAAGAAGTGGCTGCCTTATGGTAAGTGTGCACTTAAGCTGTATCCATTTATGGTAGATATTTTCCATTTGTGACTGGCATCTACATGGGTAAAATTTTAGAGTTTTTGCCTAAATAGCAAAAGGCCAAAAGCTATCTTACATAATCCCTGCAATACAGTGCATTAGTAAGAGGTCTAAATAAGGCTTATATGGAAATCAAGACCTAGTTATGGTAGAAAATGTGAACATTAAGCTTATATAATTAATCAGAACTTTGCTCATAAGTTGATGTTATTTTAATTTGACAAAGGGGACAGCTGATACTGAGTCTGTGGAGTGAGGTAATATGAGCATCGTTTATATGTGTGTGTGCGTGTGCATGTGTATTTCTCATCATCAGGAGCTTGCTGGTCAAAAATCCATAGGGATTTGCCTGTCTTTACATGCCCAGCACTGAAATCACAGGTGAGTTTGGGGCCTTGAACTCATGTCCTTATGCTTACAAGGCAAGCACCTTACCAGCTAAGCCATCTCAGCCCAAGATGGACATTTCCAATGACAAAGCTATTGCTGGGTTTTGATGTTCCTGTTGTGTTTGTTCTCTACCAAGTCCAAATCGTGGTCCTGGTCCAGATTGTGTCATGTATAAACCTATGATCCACGTCTCAAAGTCAAAGGCTCTGTGTACCTACCTGCATGCTCCCGGACTTATCGAGAACTAAGCACACAATTCTTTGTCCAATTTGCAGCAATGAGAAGGTGGGTGCGGGTGGCTGGGCTGTCATGGGAGTGGTTTGCTTGAAGTCCTCAGATTCCTGGATGACTTCCCATGTGCTTCGGAGGTTGCACCGTTGGTTTTGGGCATTTGGGGCTTCTTGATTGTGATTTTTCTCTGTACAGAATTCAACCACCTGAAATTGCCAATATAATCATACATATAACAGCACTCAATATACTCGTTAACATATCTGGCAAAGCTATCCCCCATGCTCTCCTCTCCCAGGCTTGTGTGCTGGCTTATAACCATGGCTCAGTCTCAAGCGTGCCTAGCTAGCGTGCCTGGGACAATCCAGCTCTGTAGCCTGTCGCTAGCCTTGCCTTCAGCGGTGTTGGACCTTTTGAGCTGTTCCGCAGTGAAGGCCTGCCTGCCTTAAGGTGACTTCCTTCACTCCTCAAGTTCTCTACCCGAGATGTCACCTTTCTTCACCCCACACTCTTCAGTACATTCTTGTCTCTGCACCCTCACACCGACAAGCTCTGCTCCTTTACTTCCTAACCCCATTAACCAACATGTTGCGTTCAACCTTAAACACACATCATTCCAGGTCTCCCTAGAACTCATCGGCGGATCTGTTTTCTCAGACCTCATGTCTCCATAGCGATGCCATCATTTTCCCCGGATGCTTCCTCACATCTTTGCACATTTCCTATTTGATATCAGCACTATGCCCTTGGTCATCCAGGTCAAGAAACCAGGACCTTTCTGTCCTACTCCCTTTTTAAAACAACCGCCGTCTAGACCTTTCTTCCTGCTTACAGTTCGCAATCCCCTCCATGGCCCAATTTCAATGACGTCTCCGTCATCCGAGTCCTCATGATCTTTCCTTCACGATGCAGTCGTGACTTATCTGACCTTGTTATTTCTCCAACTTGTTCACCCTGCAGCTGTTTGAGAATCCTTCCCTTTTACTTTACATATAAGACTTTTTATATTTACACTGTATGTGGTGTGTTCTGTGTGTGTTTTGTATGCTGACATGTGTGTGGATGCTCATGCAAGTGTGCTTGTGTGGAGTCTGAGGTGAATGGTAGGTGTCTTTCCCAGTCACGCCCCACTTTGATGAAACTGGCTAATCTTGACCTTCAGTGATCCACTTATCTCTGTCTCTCAGTACTGGCACCCTTGGCTTGTTACACAGGTCCTCAGAGGTCAGTCAGCAGGCATTTTACCATGTGAGCCATATCCCCTTAGCCCTCCAAGACCCTTTGTGTGGGCTGTGATTGCTCACACCCTGTAAGCCTTGCAGCTTCACATAGCAGAAGGCTGTGACAGACTGCAGCTTTTCCTTCGCTCCCCCACCTTACTCTGGCTGCGTAGTCTAAGTCATTAATTTCTCTTTATCTTATTGGCTCTTAGACGTGCCTGCTTTCTTCTCCGTTGAGTTCCTTCCCCCTCACCTACTTTATAAACCTGCCTTCATTCACTTCCCAAATGTTTTCCTCATTGTCTAGCCCTCTCTGAGAGAATGTCCCTTTAGTTCTCCATGGTCTTAGAGTTCCAGCTACACTGTCAGCAGACTCCTCTGCCATCCAACTGTACATTTGGGCTATAAACCAGATAGACACATAAAATTTTGCTTCCTCAAGATTTGGCCCAGTGTGACACACAGCAAGGTTCCTTTCTGCAACCTAGCTTATCCCAACGAGAATCAGCTGCCGATTTCCCCCTAAAGCTGGGAGCATGTCTAAAACTCATTCTTCCCTTGGAACACCTGGGCAAAACCAAAACCAAACTGACCTCACTGAATTTATGCAAGTGTGAAAGAAAGAAGAATGCACTTACAGAATTGATATTTTGATTAAACATGATGGATGCCTTCTCGGTCTGGTGTGCATGTGGGACAAATACACAATTTTCTTTATACAGTCCTGTTACTCTGTCAATTACACACTTTCCGCCAGAGACACAACTGCCTCCCTGGCACCGACGAACTTCATTTTTACCAGTAATGGCTGCCGAACATCTGAAAATACGCGAAGGTTAAATGCATAGGCAATGTGGCCATCTTAAAGGGTCTGCCACTCGCTGGAAATTTCTGACTTCTGTTGGCCTTCTCTATGATTCTTTTTCATTAAACCGAGAAGAATATACATATCCTCATATACCAAAAGCACTATGTTTACATCAAAGTAATTTCTGTTGCCAGAAAATACCTGAGGGGATCCAGCCAGAGTGCTAGAAGAGAGTGACTTAGTATGGAAGTCCATAAGCTGCTCAAACCAAATCCTCCCTCATTCTAGAAAATCAGGAGTCTCTTAGTTTCCCTACAGGACTTGAAGACATCATCTGTGTTTGTCTTACTTGGTTTATTCCAAAAAGTTTTTGAACAGTAATTGTATGTTCATTGACATTTAAGTTTTTATATTAGATGCTTATGGGTTTTATTATGAGTGGAATTCTCTTACCCATGTTTCCCTTTTAATCCACAGAATTGAGTCTATAAATAAAAAAAATAAAAGAATACACAAAAATTCATAAAAACAATGAAGAGAAGAAAAATACATGTTTCACCATCAGAAACAACGTCTGGCTTGTTGAGAGATTTTCTCTGTCAACATAAGAGTACTTTGTCTCTGATTAAAAAAAACATATGGAGGTAGCATATTTAAAATCTGAACATATAGACATAGAGCACACTCTTGCACAATGTAGCTTTATGATTTTTACTTTTTGATGTTATATAAATCCATCCTAACTTACTAAATTTTCTTTTTCTTTTAATTTTTTTTTGATACCTAACAGAAACACGTGTCAAGCACATCAAATTCCACATGGAAATTTGCACATATTTTAAAAATCTGTTGAAAGGACTTGCCTATCATTTGCTTAAAATGGAGCTTTACACATGAAATCGGTTGCTTGAGAAACAGGAGAAAATGGGAGAGCGGACACACGTCGTTGTCTGTCTTCAGAGTCTGTTTTGATGGATGACTCTAAACTCCATCTCTGGCCCCATCAGCTGCTTGAAATAACCTTCAAAGGGGAGATGACCTCATCCTTGTCTCATGTGAACTTTTGAATTTCTAGTAAATACGACCATTTCCTGTGTTTACTAGTTATTTTTTATTTTTTCCTTTGTGAATTACATAGTCTTCTCTTTCCACACTTTTCTGTTAGGATTTCACCTACTTTCAATTTTTTTCTCTTTGTTTCTTTGTTTCTTTCCCTTTTTCTTGTATCCTACGCTTGCCTCTTGCTTGCTCTGTAGCTGACAATGGTTTTGAACCCTTAGCCCCTGGCTTCCACCTCCAGCAGGCTGTGATTACAGGTATCAGCCATCACAACTGGCTTCAAATGTTCTTAGGGTGCCCCAGTGAGTACTACCACTCTAAAAGCAAGAATTGCTTTGTTTTTGTGAGCACATTTTCTTTTCTGACTCTTTTTCACCCTATTCATGTAAAACGAAACAGAACTCCTTAATTTATGGACACTCACATTTTTTTCCTTTTTCTTTCCGGTATGCTTTTCCTCTAGGTTTTTTTGTTTTGTTTTGTTTTGTTTTTTGAGACATGGCCTTGCTCTGGCTAGCCTTGAATTCAAATGCCCTTGCCTCAGCCTCCTGAGTGTTGAAATTAGAGTCATGTGTCACTGCAATCTAGTTATTAAATACACAGAGATCTGAACACACAGAAAGATTTTTCACTACATGTAGAGTTGAGCTGTATTAATGTTAATCCCAGTGTATAGACTTTACTACACAGATATGTATAATTTGCATTTTGTGTGTGTGTGTGTGTGTGTGTGTGTGTGTGTGTATACTGGCTGGTTTTGTGTGTTAATTTGACACAAGCTGGAATTATCACAAAGAAAGGAGCCTCCCTTGAGGAAATACCACCATGAGATCCAGCTGTAAGGCATTTTCTCAATTAGTGATCAAGGGTGGGAGGGACCATGGTGGGTGGTGCTGTCCCTGGACTGGTGGCCCTGGGTTCTATAAGAAAGAAAGCTGAGCAAGGCCGGGGAATCAATCCAGTAAGCAGCACCCCTCCATAGCCTCTGCATCAGCTCCTACCTCCAAGTTCCTGTCCTGACTTTTTCTGGTGATGAACAGCAATGTGGAAGTAAGCTGAATAAACCCTTTCCTCCTCAACTTGCTTCTTGGTCATGATGTTTGTGCAGGAATAGAAACCTTGACTAAGACAAATTGGTCCTGGGAGTAGGGTATTCCTATGACAGCCTGGCCATGTTTTTGGGAGGACTGTGGAAGGACTTTGGAACTTTGAGCTAGAAGAGCCATTGGGATGTTAAGAGCTCTGTGGGATGTTGTATAGGAGCTCAGAAGATAATGTTGAGAACAGTGCAAATGATGGAGACCTGGCTTGTGAAACTTCAGAGGGAAGATTAAAGACTCTTATTGGGTCCATTGCTATTTTGATTGTGAAGATTGATTGTGGTTTTGGTTAGCTGGGACTGAAGAATCAGCTGTGATTAACAAGATACCAGATCTACTAAAGTGAAAACGACAGATGCTGGTTAGGTGGAGCTAAGAGATTAGCGGTGATTAAGAAGAGACCAGCATCACTAAGGTGACATCTTCTGGAAGGTGTTTCCTGAGAGCACAGAGGCTGTGTTCCAGATGTGGCCATGGTTGTACCTTGTGTTGGCAGCCAGATTTGGTTATGTATCAGTCACCCAGGTGGTACTGGTTTTGAAACATGAAGGGGTAGCAGCTGATGCTCGGCTCTGTGAGAGGTCAGGATTGACCGTTGGTGAAAGTGCAGCCTAAGTGGCAGCTGAAGGCCCAGGACTGAAAGGGTCATTCGGAGAAGTTGAGGCTTAGCATCATGAAAAGAGCCTATAAGAGGCTATTTGTGAAAGTGAAGTCCACTTGCAGTGGAGTACAGGCAGCTGGAGCCTAGGTGTGTGGTACAAAGGGCAGAGCTGGAAAAGTGACCCAAGCCCTTGGGGGAGCCCAAAGGATCATGAGTGGATCTCAGACATTGGATGATTAGAGTTTGCTTTTTGCTTTTGACTGTTACTGTGCCCTGATTTTTTCCCCTCTTGAAGCAAGAAAGCATTTTAGTAGAGCCCAATGGTTCAGAGACTTTGAATTATAAAAAGACTGAGTTTCAAGAGATTCAGTATTTTAAAGGGATTGGAATTTTAGTATGTAAGAATTGGTAAAGACTGTGGGATTTTTAAGTTATTTAGATCTTGTGGATGAGAGGGTTAATAGTGATGTGCTTGTGTGTCAAGTTGACAAGGGGTCAATTGTACTGGCTGATTTTGTGTGTCAACTTGACACAAGCTGAAGTTATCACAGAGAAAGGGGCCTCCCTTGAGGAAATGCCTCCATGAGATCCAGCTGTAAGGCATTTTCTTCAGAGAAAGTCACTGTTAGTTTATCAGACTCTGAGGGGTTAATTTCCTCATGTGAAAGAGGCGTTATTTCAAGGGGTGGGGCTGAGGGTGTTACTTCCTCAGCTGAGGTAAACCTTGAGAATCTGAAGATTCCAAGTTCTCAGCTTCAACAGGGTCTTCCCACACATCCCCATCCCAAGTTATAGGATCCCATTCTTTGCCAACTAATGCCCTTACTTTAACTGCTGACACCCTCTGAGGCTGAGACTTGAGTTTTCACTGTAATCCAGCCAACCTTAGAATGAGGGCTTCAATTTGACTTTCTGCAACTCCGAGCTCTATGGCTGCTGGAGAGAAGACTCTCTTCCAGGGCGCACTTAGAAACCTTTCCAATGTTTATTTGCATCTGGAGTGGTTCAATTTTATCATACAACTCATTCTTTTTCCTTATCAATTTGTCCAGAGATACTAAGAGTAACAAGCCAGCAAAATCATTTTCCATTTATACCCCAAAATTGTAGAAAAATTTGTACACTAATTTTGTACACCATTTTGTACACCTAATTCATTGCCAGTTACAGTGGATGGATCAAGATAATCAAAGGCATTAGCGTCTTTAAGTTTAAATCGGTTGGAACCTACTTCTACTGAAGACCAACTGAAACAACTAGTAGCCTCATGGGAGTGAGCAACTACTAGATTCTTGGACTTCTCATTCACAGTTGCCCATTGCTGGGTTAGTTGGACTACAGAGTGTAGGTCATCACAATAAATTCCCTCAATATAGAAAGACATTCCATAAGTTCTGTGACTGTAGAGAACCCTGAGTAATATAGTGGGTTTTTTTTTTCATTTAACAAGTTTATCCAATTGTGAGCTATTCTATTATTTTTTCCATAGTTAAAATTATCTTTATATTTTAGGAAACCTTATCTTTCCACATAGATTTATTATTCAAATTCTGTTAAATTATTGTGTATATAAATTACTGCTAATATCCATTATTTAATTCAGTCTTGAAATATATTTAAAAATGAAGTAAAGTCCATTTTATTATGCTCCTTTCTCAAAAATAATCTCACTCAATTAATGTAAAGATCTTTGAATGAGATCCAAATGTATATTTTTACTAGAATTTCATAAAATTTGTAAATGAACTTTACTTGATTTTATACATTCCATGTATTGAAATCCTCCCTGCCATGGTTTTCTTTTAAGCCTTCTTGAATTATTTTGTAATTTTCTTTAAATTTATCTTCTACATTTCTTACTGTGTTTTCCATTGAATTGTTGCCTTGAGTTTTCCACTATATGTTTGGATGAGTTATTGCTAATATGTGGAAAGCTCCTGTCATGTCCCCTTGCTTCATGTCCCTTTATCCCTTTTCCTTGACAGTCTCGTCTTCCCTTTATGCTCTTGGGTTTTCTGGGCAGAGCTCTCATCTGTGTAAGTGTCACTTCCTTTCTTCCTCTCCTGTGTTGTGTTTTACCCTGCCTCAGTTTTGTTTGTGACTGAATGGATATGACTTCCCAAATAAACAGAGATAGCTATGACCACGCTCTCATCTTCTTGCTGCCACTGTTCCTATTAGACTGTCCCTAGCATTTCTTTATTAAGCATTATAAATTCTTTATCTATTTCTTTATTAGCATTTCATATTTTTTATATGGCATGGACTGTTGGATTGCATATATCTTACGTAACATATGACAACAGTAATTTCTGGGGCTTACAAATACTTAAAAAGTTTGTTTGGGAGACAAGGGACTAGGGATATTGTTAATATGTTTTGATGAATTTTCCCTTTAAGGGGGTATGGCAGTCATGTTGTCTGACATGCTCCCCAGCTGTGGAAGGGAGAACAAGCTGATCGATATTTCTAGGTCTTGAAGACACAGAGTACAAAACAGCCTTGCTCTTAAGCAAGTATCTGGTGTCTAATGTTGGGGAGGCTCAGAAAAGACAAGTGGGAAATACAGACAACTGTGGTTTGCAATGATGCCACTGGCCGAGATTTGAAAAATGAAAGCAACATGTGGTCATGTCAGCAAAGTCACTGTGGGATGTGGTCTGTATGACCCAGAGTCCACAAGCAGGGGTACCTGGCAGACTGTGCCTGGCAGAGATTTACAAAGTAGGAAACTCAGTTAATGGAATCACTTGTAAGAAAAATTGGTCATTTTGTAGGAACATAAAGAGTGTCTTAGAGATTGAAATTGAGACAGAAAACTGGTCTTTTAAAAATAATTCAAGGAAAGTTTGGTTGCATTTTAAAATTGTTTTGGTGACTCAAAGTCAGAAGATACATACCTCACTGCTTGGGGTTTTCCTTTGGATAAGTAGAACTTCTCCTCATTGTTGTATTCATTAAACACTCCCCATCGGAAGTGAGCCCACTCATGGACAAATGTCCTGTCTGGGAGAAAAAAGTCAAAGAGTTGAAGATAATAAATGGGAAATAGCTCTACACAAGAAAGAACATTCCTCTAATGCTTATTTTGCTTTGCCTCATTATAGATTTCTAAATAATAAAATTGGAAGCTTGATTTCCTGAGTGTGGCCTAACATGACAAGTACGCTGTTCTGTACAATACACATATCTGTTTTGACCTATCATGTGTCCCTGGCATGATCCATGAGAGCCAGGGAGTTATTCATACCCTGGTCAGGCAGCGGCCCCACCACATACTGCTTAGTCTTATGGAAGTCATGCAGGATCAGAGAATTGCCTTGTAGCTCAAGGGTTAAGTCCAACTCCTTAGGACAGCATGTGTGTGTGTGTGTGTGTGTGTGTGTGTGTGTGTGTGTGTATGTTGGGGTGGTGCCTGGGCATGCCAGCCTGTTCCCTGCTCTTCACCTTGGGCTCTATCACCACAGCAAGTTTCTCAGGATTTTGCTGTAGGCTAGTAAGACTCTTCAACTCTGGCTCTTTTTTCACAGGTTTTCTCTTGCTGGCGTCTCTCACTGTCTCTACAGTGGTAATTACTGTTCTCTCAAAACCAAGCTTCTCTCTAGAACTGGTGGCCAGGACCTGTAATTCCAGCTTTTCAAGAGGCTAAGGTAGAAGGATCATTATTAGTTTAAGGCTAGACTTAGCAACTGTTTGTAAGATTCTGTCTCCAAAGAATTAGGGGAAGAAAAAAACATCCAGCCTTGATCCACCCAACTGACATCCTAACATGCTCAGACCAGACTAGGCACTCCTTCTTTGCAGTTCCATTGTATCTCATTATATGACGCTTTGCATCTTATGCTGTCATTGAAGCTTATCTATGTGAAGACAAGCAATATGATTTATCTCCTGTCGTATCTGGGCACATCACATCTAGAGATTATTAGGCACCCAATAAGTATGTTATATTTGGATGACTCTTAGTGACTGATGTGTATCTTAGTGTTTCTGAATTATAACTCAAGGTGGGCTGAGTTTAGATAGCTAGGTGAAAAGGCCACTCTGAGGATCAACTCCAATCTCCCGTTATTTTCCTAGGGTTTGTTCTGAATTTTCCTTCAAGTTCTGAAAAGGCAATGGCTGTCTGTCAAAGGTAATGGAAGTCTTTGAGGGCAAAGGACTGGGGTTACAGTATATAAAGGAATCATTTAAGGGAACGGTATGATACCCAACTGTGGTGGCTAGAGTGAGCTCAGGACTGGAATAGCACAGTTAGATCAATTAATCCAACACATACTTATTGAGTCATAGGTCAGGAATCTTCTGTTCTAGTGGTGAAAATGAAGTGCATATTGTAGAACAAAGAGACAAGGTTCAGGCCATTCTAATCACACAGAACCAGGGCTTGCCTTTTTCTCCTGCCTAAGAAAACCAAACTAATTCTGGAGCATTCTAATTTTTTTAGACATTATTCTTTCAACACTAGTAATTCAAGAACACTAGTTATTCAATAACTAACCACATTTGTGTGTGTGTGTGTGTGTGTGTGTGTGTGAAGCATATACATGGACTTTGAGTATTTCCTTCAAAGATTGCTCTACATAGCTTATATTGACATGATAGTTTATTTTTGTAAGAATTGAACTTCATAAGGGTCTGTCTGTGCAGTCCAGGCTGATCTCATTCTCAGGATCCTTCTGCCTCAGCTGTATTGGGATTACTGGTGTACTACCATTGCGCACGCATGCACACACACACACACACACACACACACACACACACACAGAGAGAGGGGGGGGCTTTGGGAGATGACCATAAGATGACTCTGAGACTACCTGGAAATTTGTTTTAAAATAAAGAACCTGAGCCTCTCCTGAATTCTATGAAAGTAGGAATCAAAATCCTGCTGAATCAGGAACTCAAAGTGAGCCCAAAGATATTGTCACCATCTGGTGGCTATCATATGAACTGCAGGAAGGCGATTTAATTCAGTCAGGTGAAACCCATAGATCAATAGAAGTCTAATGCTTCAGGCCAAACCAGTTTTACTGCAATTGCCTGACACTATAGTAGTTCATGAAGCTTAAATGCCACACCTATGCAGGCACGCAAACCAATGTTAAATTATAGTTCAGAAATACATGTCTCTGACTCCTTGCTTTAAATGAAAAGCCATGTTTCATTAGCTTCATTTCTAGTTTGTTATCTGCAGGCTTACTTAGAGAATACAGTATTTAACATACAATTGGTGTGTTATGTGTCATTTGCTGGAATGATCTAGCTGAGTCCATACCTTGTGGTCCATGCACATCCAGCTTCTTTCCTGCTAAGAAGTCAGGAGTCAAGTGAATCCTGATTCCCTTTGCTCCACATGCTCCTACATGCTCAGTGTAGGGCTCATCATTACCTAGAGGGCTGGTTGTTGACACAAGGACATCTGCCTGAAATACAATAAAAGATGATCATACTATCTCAGCAAACAAATTGGCCTTAATCACAGTTGGCAGATTTTGCCACAATTTCATTTCATTCTTCACTATTTCACCTGAAACAACCAACCAAACCAATAACCAGACAACCAAACAAATACAACCAACTGAACAACCAAGCAACTGACTAACTGACCAACTGACCAACCAACCAATGGACTAACCAACTGAACACCAAACAACCAAACAACCAACCAATCCAACCACCAAACAAACAATAGAACAACCAACTGAACAATGAAATGACCGACCAACCAACCAACCAACCAACCAACAAACAAACAAACAAACCAAACAACCAGTAGATCACAGAAGAAAATAGATATCATAAAGAACTTGTCCTCACATTTTTGAAGGTTTCAAGTTTCGGCCTCGTATATTCAGGTTTTGCCTTCCAACTCTCAGGAATCAAAATGGCCACATTTTTGAAGTAAAATCGTTTCCCTGTCGCTTCAAACAGGTATGGAGAGGCCTGAGTCACCATGTCCTGGGAGGAGAGATCACGCGTAACAACATCACTGAGAACAGATTAAGTCACTTCAAGATGCGTCTGTATTTTCCTTTCAGAAGCCTCGCTAGGCAGAGCACATGGCTTCCTCGATAAGAGCAAGCAATCTTTCTGAGTGTTGATCACACCACAGAGCAATGATGTGCAACACAGACTCTGGCGGCAGATGCTAATCCTGGCTTAAGTACTTCTTGAGAGCATTAGGCACTTTCCAATTATAAGCTCAGGTTTCACCAACTATAGCCTGGGAAATGTTGTCATGACTACCTCCCAAATGACATCACACATGTGACACTAAGAAGAAGAATGGTTTCTTAGCATTAATTCTTTTTTTTTTTCTTTTTAAGGTTTATTTTTTATTATATGTCTGCCTTTAGACACACCAGGAGAGGGCATCAGATCTCATTACGGGTGGTTGTGAGCTACCATGTGGTTGCTGGGATTTGAACTCAGGACCTTCAGAAGAGCAGTCAGTGCTCTTAACCATTGAGCCATCTCACCAGTAATCTGCTGCCTTTGTTGCATTTGTTCCCATGACCATAAATAGAACTTAGAGAAACTGAGAACTGGGGGTATAATTCTCCAAGTCTCAGCACACAATGGTGGAGAGAATATGAGACATTATACTTGCTGAATCTTATAGCAGTTAAGGTAAATTGAATGTTACATGTTAAAGTAACTATCGTATTAAGAGTTAGATTTAAGGAAACAGCATCACTTGGTATTTGCAAATTGTGCATAGCTTCATTTCTCACAGTGAGTAGCAAGTACCCCTGCAGGCTCCCTGGTGTGCACCGTGACCCCATTGCAGGCTCCCTGAGGTGCAGGCTCCCTGGGGTGTACTGTGGCCACCCTCCCTGTGGGCTCCCTGGGGTGCACTGTGACCCTCTGCAGGCTCCCTGAGGTACACTGTGACCCCCCCACAGGCTCCCTAGGGTGCACTGTGACCCCCCTTCAGGCTCCCTAGGGTGCACTGTGACCTCCTGCAGGCTCCCTGGGGTGTACTGTGGCCTCCTGCAGGCTCCCTGGGGTGCACTGTGACCCCCTGCAGGCTCCCTGGGGTGTACTGTGGCCTCCTGCAGGCTCCCTAGGGTGCACTGTGACCCCATTGCAGGTTCCCTGAGGTGCACTGTGACCCCCTGCAGGCTCCCTAGGATGCACTGTGACTTCCTGCAGGCTCCCTGGAGTGCACTGTGACCAGTGTACGGATGACATTGTAGAAAGAAGGCATTGTGCCAGCTAGGATTGAGACTAAGCATCAACAAGAAGAGAACCCTGGTGCTGAGATGGCCAGGGCATGAGCCTCAGTGCAAAGAGAGGACAACAGAAGTGACAGGATTAAGACCAGGAAGTGTCGCTTGCCATGTGCAAGACCAGGTGAACCATATCTGCAGAATGGAGACCGCAGTGCTGTGGAGAATGGAGTCAGGACAGTGAGAGTAGAGAAACCAGAGTCAGCAACCACAGACGGCAGGTTAAGAAATGCTTATTTAAGTTAAATTGGAATGGGAACATAGGCATGATGTCTGTTTGTTCAAACAGGAACTATTCCATTGTGTAGTTGCTATTGGGGAAACAATAACAGAAAAGGGGTTCCTGCAGGGGCAGAGTCCTGGCTGCCGCAGGCCTTGCAGTGTCCAGTGGGAGTGGGCATGGAGGAGGACTGCCCATCTTGGTGTGGATAGGTCATATTCAGCTACCAATGCAAAACTGAGTCTTGCTCCTGCCCTTCTCGTTGGCTAAATTCAAGAAATTTATTCATGTTCTCCATGACTCCCCTCCCCGTTTCAAATAGTGGCAATAATGATTCTCTGATTCTCTTTCTAACTTAGAAAGCATGCTTAGCGCTTTGCATGTCTATCCTCCAAAGCCCAGATTTTAACATTCACTGGGAGAATTTAACATGGTATCTCTATTCCAAAAATTATATTTTAATTAAAATCAGCAAATGCTTGATGGTTGGGTATAAGCCTGACTGTGTTTGAATAGCTGACTATAATTCCACCCATGAAGTGTGACTGTTTGACGCTCACTGAGGGGAAGTGCAAGCTGCATGAATTAAATGCTCTTGTCTACATGTTTTAATAGAGGCATGTGCCATCTGTTCTGCATTCTGAGTGTGACATCATATCCACAGACATTTAAACTCTGGCTGAGAGAAGGGCGTGTGGTGGCACTGTTGATTACTGGATGGACCCAGTGTTTCCTCAGGACAAGCATAAAACATTGCAGGCTCCTGGATCCCTGCACCTGACATAATGTAGTTGCTTTGCAAATATTTGTTATGTAAATCAATGAAAAGCTCATTGACTGACTGAGCAAATTATTGATGAGTGAAAGCGAGACACTAGCACCAAGACAGCTGGGACCTGCTCTGTGCATTGAAGAGACACCATTGAAGAGACACCATTGAAGAGACACCTCCCGTTGTTATTTGTGTTCTGGACATACAGGAGGGTGTAGAGCAGGGAGGGGAGGAGGAGGGAGGCAGAGAGATACAGAGAGAGAACAGACAGTGAAAGGGACAGAGATAGAGACAGAGACAGACAGATAGAGGGGCACCGAGAGAGAGGGACAGAGACACACAGACAGAAACAGAGACACATAGAAAGAAACAGAGACAGAGAAATATGTATAAAGACAGAGAGAGACAGAAACAGAGAGACAGAGAGAAATAGAGAGAGACAACACACACATACAGAGGGAGGAGGGAGAGAGAGACAGAGACAGAGACAGAGAGACACAGAAACAGAGAAATATATATACAGAGACAGACAGATAGTCAGAAAGAGAGACATACAGAGACAGAGATAGAGAAATAGAGACATAGACACTGAAAGAGACACGGAGAGAAACAGAGACACAGAGAAACAGAGACAGAAATATATATAGAGAGAGACAGAGAGAAAAAGAGAGTCAGTGAGAGAGACAGAGAGAGAAATAAAGAGAGAGAAAATTTCATCTGTGGGATGTCTTCCCAAGGCTTCATCATGGAACAGTAGCAGTGTTGACAAGGGCTAGGAGTGTCAGACAGAGCCACTGTAGTACCTACCCCATGCCACATATGCAGGTGGAAGACCCCAGAACTCTGTCTTGCTGACTCAGGAACTCTGTCCTAAGAAGGGTTCAAGGCAGAGAATCCCCCCTCAAAAGGAAGGTTATTGAATCCGAGACTGAAGAGGAGAACAGTAACAGTTGTGGTGGAAGTCTCTGAACTCTTCAGACCTGGGGCATCAAATGGGAAGAGCTGCCTCTTACTAAGCAGGGGCCCTCAGGATGCCATTATACTAAACTGTGTTCCTGTTGCTCAGAAGGAAGTAGGGAAATCCAACTTAGCTAACACAATTCAGTCATTGCTCATTTTACAAAGCTAACCTAGGGTTTGTTTTTTGTTTTTGTTTTTGTTTTGTTGTGGTTGTTTGTTTGTTTGTTTTGGTTTTTCGAGACAGGGTTTCTCTGTGTAGCCCTGGCTGTCCTGGAACTCACTCTGTAGACCAGGCTGGCCTCGAACTCAGAAATCCGTCTGTCTCTGCCTCCCAAGTACTGGGATTAAAGGTGTGCATAGAAAGCTAATTTAATAACTGTGGTGAGAAAAAAATGTATTTTTTCAGGAGGAAACCCACAAAAGAGAGTGAGGGCAAGTGCCCTGAAGCTTCACAAAATTCCAAGTTGCTGTTATGAGCGGTAATGTGCCACGCTCTCCTGGCGTATCCCTGAAACACATCGGCTAGAGACAGAAGCAAACCAGCCACATTTCTCTTCCTTTTTACACCTCATTTCTTTCTCCAAGAATCTATTTCATTTTGGCTGTGGCAATCAAAAGCTCACTCTAGGTTTCAGATGACTGATGGATTTCAGACATGAAGGAACTCCCCTGTACTGCAGATGGTCTGATGGCCTTTGGCTAGGTCTGAAGTCCCCCTAGGCAGCAGCATCCTTCCGTCCTCCACACCCTGCTTGAGTAATCATCTAGATAGGAACCCTTGACAGACAAGATTGTTCTTTACCCAAGCTCCACTTTCCAGAGTTTGCCTCACGAGGCATCGTTGAAAGGGTCTTCTGGACTTTTGTTCTAGGAACTTGCTTTCAGAAGGGATAAGAAGGCGACCAATGGAGGAAGGGTTCAGGGGGCCCTAACCCTCACTGCTCAACTGTTTGCTAGATAGATTCTGAAAGAGAGAGACAGAGAGAACAGTCATTGCTTTTATTTGTGTGTCCACTGGTGACCTCACCGGGGTCCCATGAATAATTCCCACCCAACTGTCACACAGATTGCCACTAAACGTGCCACCAAACAAGACTAAAAGTCATGAACCCAGGAAAGAGGCTATGAGATGCAAGAGGATGCTGATGGAGATGGGAGAGAAGGCAGGGTGTGTGTGCTACTAATCAAAATGCATTATATTCATTATGAAATTGTCAGAGAAGGAAACCAACTTTAAAAATGATAACAAAACTAATGATAACGTGTTGCCTAATAATGAAATGCATAAACAAAACTAAACTAATACATGAAAAAAGAATAACAAATAGAAACCTAAAAAATTGAAACTACAATAAGTTAAAACCACTGCTCAAGTGCACCAGGAAAACAAACAGAAGGTAACAGACTCAGGGAGAGCAGCTACAGTTCATTCAGCTCGGACGATGTCCTAGGTGCGGCTGTGCAATTTTCCTATGCTCCTTGCAGAACTCTGTAGCAGAGCTACTTGTTATCAACCCATTTTATAGAGCAGGACACTCACTCATTCTATAGTGCTGACCTTGGATGTGCTATGAGCAGATAGGGACTCTGGGAGGTCTGTTAGAAAGTGTTTCCATCTTATTTTTAGCTCTTTATGTTCTGGAAGACCTCCTCTCACCCTCTACCTGATGACTTTTTGAATGACTCTTCCAGCTCTGCCCAGACAAGAAGAGGAGAGAAAGTGAACCCCTCCTCCACTTCCCACTCCCACCTCCCACCCTCACCAGCACTAGCCCTGAGCTGACTCTCTCTGCTTCTTGGTTGGAAAGATGGAGAGTCTCTGCCCGCTAGAAGGGTCTTCTAAAGAAAACGTTAAGTTAGGAACCTCCAGTTTCTTTTTTCTTTTTTCTTTTCTTTTCTTTTCTTTTTTTTTTTTTTTGAGACAGGGTTTCTCTGTGTAGCCCTGGCTCTCCTGGAGCTCACTCTGTAGACCAGGCTGGCCTCGAACTCAGAAATCTGCCTGCCTCTGCCTCCCAAGTGCTGGGATTAAAGGCGTGTGCCACCTATTTAACATTACGCTAGTAGAATAAAAACAGGGTCTAATGTGTGCTGGTGGTAATATCCCGCAAAGAAATTACCTGCTATGCAGTTACCAAATTCTGCTGACTACAGCTGACTGCAGCTCTATGGAGCAGGGTAGATTTCAGTGACAACCTTCAGTCAGTAAATACATCTGTCATTTGTTAAAGTGCTAACAGCACAGCTAATTCGGAGTTATGTACCTTGTATTCACCTTGTTTCTCATAAAAATTCTAGTGGGTAAAGAGCTATTGTTTTCCTTTTCTAGATAAGGAGTCTGAGATTCAGACATAAAAATATCTTGCCAGCCAAGCAACTAGAGCAAGACGAATCAGGTTCCCTTTATCACAATATTATGCCTATTGAGGATTGGATTAGTATTAGCTAATGAGGACTTGCAAAGCGTAAGTAATTGCCACTGGAACGTACCTTTATGTGCTGAATGAGGGCTTCATCTTCCGGCACATCGTGGTCTATGGCAATGACGATGCCTTCATAGCCATTGTTGTTCAGCTGGATGAGGGAGTTGCTCAGAACCACTTCCAGAAGGTGGAGGATCAAGAGGAAGACAGGACTCTTCAAAGATCCCATCCTGCAGCTTTCCCTCTGGAAAGGCTCAGTCGTAGAAGTGTCTTTACTCCTATATATACACACAAGATAGACGTGGTTTTCTCAATTTATTGGAGGTGATTTATTATAGGCCTTTAACCTCTTGACCCTAAATGGTTCTTTACCACATTTGTCTACAATATAAGAGGAAGTATTGTTCAAAAACCAAACTGTGTACTTTTAAGTGTTTCTAATTAAAAGGAATGTTGGGCTGGCCTCTGGCTGTACCAGGTGTTTGAGCAAGGGTGGGAGATCCTAATCTGGTTCCCCTGAAACACTCATCCAAGAAAAGCAGGTTGTCCATTGGAGTATCTGTTTACTGACAAATATTTGTCTAGTCAGGGACATTGACCCATCCACCTCCACCCCTGAACCCCACCTTTCCAGCTTGACATTGATATATTTAAGTAAGTTTTAATTTCCTGTAAGGAATCTTGCCATTCTCTCTCTTGGTGAACTCCTTAGCAACACTGGAGCAACCCCAGCATCCCCCAGCATCCCTCAGCATCCCTAGCCTACACACCCAGGGCATCAGTGAGTAATTCACATGTCACTAAGTAGTTCACAGTGGAGACAAGATGTAAACTTTCATTTTACTTTGCAAATCAAACTTCGCCCAGTTCTCTCAGGCCCCACTTTGCTTCTCTACCTCACGTCTTCTGCCAGTCAGTAAAGTTTAAATCAATGACATGGTGTTATTGTGCTGAAATTATGTCACTCTGAAACACAAGTGATGGATGCTCTGCTGCCACACAGATTTTTTCAAGCTTACCAAACTTCAGAGGAAAGCCCAGAGTGGCCTGCCATTGCTGTTGACTTCAAATTACTTGGAAGTAGTTTTTGTCCATTTGGTATTCAGATAGATAAAGCCACCCATCTTACCTTGTCTGTCTATTCTCTTTGACATTCGGCTCAAATACTGAGTATTTTCCATATGAAATAATTGAAGAAAAAGGATTAGAGTAGAGGTTTAAAGTCCTTGTCAAGATGATTCAAAGTGCATGTTCACATGAAAAGATGAGTACATTTATCTTACATACAAATACGAAGTTGAGATTTTGGGTCAGAGAGATGACTGTGTATATAAAGAAAAACACTTGTTGTCAAGCCTACAATCTGCATTTTATCCTTGGAACATGCATGGTGATACAACAAGAAAGACCCCTAGAAGTTGTGTTCTGAATTCTAAATACATGCCTTGGCACATGCACACACACGTGCATGCACATGTGCATTCTCTCTCTCTCTCTTTCTTTCTCTCTCTCTCTCTCTCTCATTCTCTGTGTGTGTGTGTGTCTATCTGTCTTTGTCTCTCTGTCTCTGTCTCTGTCTCTGTCTCTGTCTCTCTCTCTCTCTTTCTCTCTCTCTCTCTCTCACACACACACACACACAATTATATATACAAACCCCCTCACACACACATAGATTCTAAAATGTCTGTCTCTAAACCATAAGTTTGTCTTTTCCCCCCAGAAAGCAGGCCCACGGTAAGTTTAGGGTCTATTTGAGAGTTAATCACATATAAGTAGAGGAATGGTAACAGTCATTACAAATGGAAGCAATGAAAGAAGCTACTGAATTGGCCACTGCCATCAATGGGAGACCAGGCAAGCCAATCTGCAGCAGTACCTGCCCCACCTGTGGATATGTCCTATAAGGAGCTAGACTAAGAAGCCTTCGCTGCAATGAACCACTCATTGGAATAAGGGTAAGTTATTGGTGCCTGCTCATCTCTAACGAGGTCTCGACCCCTGGCCTGCCTGTGATATCCAATGCCTCCACTTGGTAAAGAGAACGCCAAGCCTTTCACGCTTTCCTGGGGTTTAAGAAGTCAGTGATTGCAAAAGGTGTCAGATTGCCCTGCAGTGGTGGGGACACTCGGGTCTATAAGTAGTAGATAATGACTGAGGTGAGCATATGACCGAAGGTCCAACAGATAGATGGGAACCCAGAAAACCTGAAGATTCACTAAGATGAACCTGCTAAGTTCTCTAGGATGAGCCATTTTTACACTGCCCAGATTCACTCTCAGCATATTCTGTCCCAGTACTAAAAGAGGTTGCCAGTGTGAGTGTGCATGTGCATGCGCACATATGTGTGTGTGTGTGTGTACAAATTGAGAAAGGCAAGTTCAGACATTCATAGAATCTCAGGTTGCTGACTAATCACTATTGCCTAAAACATGTGAAGTAGGAACATTATTATGACTGTGCTATCAAAACCATAGACAGATACATCAGTGTTAGTCTGAAATATCCAAAGGTACTTAATAGAATTAGATTGACAGGCTATATCAGTTCTACCAGAGACAGTTTGTCAAGTTGTCTTGATTTGTCTTGAGACAATGGCTGTCAACAATCACAAATTATGTAATGTCAATCTTAATTACTAATGTTAGCTCTGAGATCACATGCTAAACTTCACATAGTTATATCTACCTATAGCTATGTATGTCAGAATGGCCACCAAGGGTTTATAGAGGCCACACAGAGAACAAAACAGTACCATTCAAGGTAGAGTTGAAGAGGCGCTATAGAGATGCTTAGACAGAATGCCAACAAACCCCAGCCAAGAACGGTAGACACTGAGGCAATGAAGCCAAGACGTTCAAGGTGAACCATAGGACCAAGTCTATGTGCACAAACAGTTGGACAGATGTATGTACATATGCATGTATGTACATATGTATGTATGTACGAATGAATGATGAACAGACAGCAATGGCCCTTGGAAACCGCCAAGAGTTCTGCTAAGGGCCATGCAGGAATAACGACAAATGGCTTTAGAACTCAGGCAATGCAGTCCATGGGATGTAAAAAAAAAAATCTTAGGGAACAATATGAAGCTCAGCTTATTAGTTAAGCTAGGGACCCTTTATGGTCGGGGAACAAGAACAATGGCAGTGCTGGCTGACCTGACTCTCCCTGAGGCTGGACTGCTGATTCCTGATTTCTTATACCCATTTTCGCCCTCAGCTTCCTGATATGGTTTATTAAGAATTGCTGATGAGTAGATATCCTCAGTACTGATGAGGAGAGCATTGTGAGGGTTTAAGGTAGACATGACTGGTTTTTATATAAAAGTTTAGATTTGTGTCTTTTAAGATTCTTATAAGATTACTTTTAAAGATAAGTAATAAAATAATTACTTTTTTTCTCTGTAAGCAGAAATTGCTGCCTGCCAGTAAGAGAAACTGGATGAGAAAACTACCTTGCTTGCTTACACTTTGTTAACCTTGAACAAGTACCTTAGTTATGAATGTACATGGGGTTTTTGGAATGATTTGTTTTCTTTACCTGTTGTTGGGAACCATGAGAGCCCTGAGATAAACATCCTGCCCCAGCTAATTGAAAACCCTGAGATTAACATCCTGCCTGACAATCACAAGGATCCGGCTTGGCCCTGAGAAAAGAACATTCACAGAAATCCACCCCCTCCCCACCTGTTACCCCGGAGCTCAACCCCAGAAGATTTTGTAACCTTCCATCGCCCTCCTTCCTCTTCCCCTCCCCTCCAAGATTTTTGCTTTAAATATGCTCAGCTCCACTAAGTAAACGACTCTTGACAAGCAATGCTTCCTTGAGTCCTGTCTTCTCTCTCGCCCGTTCTTATTCCAGGTTGTGACCCTCCTCGTTCCCCCGAATAACTTGATCTGCAGGCCAGGTCAACCTGTAGTATGTAATGTTATTTCTTATAAAGGTATTAGAGAACATATTGTTTTTTTATGATCATTTACTAGAAGAAAACTAAAATGTAATCACATTGTGGTTGTACACTGCTTAAAAGATTCTGCTGGGATATATATATATATATATATATATATATATAT
>NW_022196898.1:92355672-92356223 GCF_008632895.1 Mastomys coucha
CATATACATATATATATATATATATATACATATATATATATGCATGATGGAAGAAAGAATATAAGATGGTATGGCTGGAACATTGTCTCTCCCCATCAATCGACTATGTGTGTATGTATAAAGTTCATAGCAGCCTTATTTATAATAGCCAAGAGCTGGAAACAACCCAGATGTCCCTTAGCAGAGGAATGGATACAGAAAATGTGGTACATCTACACAATGGAGTACTACTCAGCTATTAAAAACAATGAATTTATGAAATTCTTAGGGAAATGGATGGATCTGGAGATTATCATCCTGAGTGAGGTAACCCAATCACAAAAGAACACATATGATATGCACTCTCTGATAAATGGACAGTAGCCCAGAACAGTGGAATCCACAAAGTACAATCCACAAACCACAAGAAACTCAAGAAGAAGGAAGACCAAAGTGTGATACTTCATTCCTTCTTAAAAAGGGGAACAAAATACCCATGGGAGTAGTTGCAGAGACAAACTATGGAGCAGAGACTGAAGGAAGGACAATCCAGAGACTGCTCCACCTGGGAA
>NW_022196898.1:92356930-92361665 GCF_008632895.1 Mastomys coucha
GAGGGAACAGGGGTTTTGTTGTTTTTGTTTTTTTTGTTGTTTTTTTATTTTATTTTATTTCATTTTTTGGAGGGGAAACTGGGAGTTATCATATGACATGTAAATAAAGAAAGTATCTAAGAAAAAAAAGAAAAAAAAATGACATAGTGTAAAAAATATTTTGAAGGACAATTTAGTTTACCATAAAGATGACATTAACCTTGTGTGGATGTGGACTGTAATAATTTTTAATGTGCTTTGTCTTTAGCATTCTTCCTTTAATTTTCTGTATTTCTTTTTCCTGTATTTTCTTTGTTTAAAAAATTGACTAATCTATCATAATTTCTGAGATTTTGAATTATGTTTTTATTTATAGTTTTAGTTAACAATAAAACAAATCCATCTATGCCAATATAAATAAACAACATAGAATTTAAAAAAAGATTTTGCTGGGATATATACATAAATGTAAATGTATGTACATATATGTATATATATATGATGGAAAAAAGAATAGAAGATGCTGTGGCCAGAACATTGTCTCTCCCATCCATCGACTATGTGTGTATGTATAAAGTTTGTGTGAATGGGGGTTAGAACATTGTTCTTTCCACCCACCAATGGTTTGTATTTATGTGTGTATGTGCAGAATACATGGAGCCTGTTAGAGGTTTGCTCTAACCATTCTATGTGTGAATATGTATATGTATGTCTGAAGATCTGTATGCATGTATGTATGTGTATTCATACATGTGTTTGTATATATGTGTGTGCATGTATGTATATACATGTGTATATACAAATATGTATATGTATATATGTGTATATGTATATATGTATATATGTACATGTATGTGTATATATGTGTGTATATATATATATATATATATATATATATATTTGTATTTGCATGTATATTTGTGTGTCTAAAGTTATTGCACTCTGCCTTTTGTTTTGGCCATTCATTGGCATCTGGCGCCCTTCCAGGGCCCTGAGGAGTAAGTCCTCTATTGTTTTGAGTAGAGCAGGATAAGGAACTTGGGTATTTGGAGTTGAGTTTGCTTAGGCCCCCGTGAGCCAACAGCTAACCCCATGAAGTGTCTGCCACCTTGGGTGGAGTCTCCCTTCAACTGCAAGGGTGATCTCTGTGTATTGCCTGCCACCTTGGGTGGAGGCTCCTTCCTGCTAAGCGTTGACTCCACCAAAATGGAACAAGGTAAGGACAAAAGGTTTTTCTTGGATATTATCAAACATATACTTAAGAAAAAGGAAATTAGGCTAGCACAGCTGACTGGTTTTCTCTAGCTTGCACAGTCAGCCAGCCCTAGGTTTCCTAGAGCAAGGAACTGAATAGATATTAAGAAGTGGTTCACAGAGAATGGAGAGAGGGAGAGAAGGATGCTGCCTCTCACTCGACTCGCTGCTTGGAATATGCTCAAGTGTACATCAGCAGATAACAGAGAGCTCTGGTCCACTCTGGAGCCCTCTGCTCCCCACCCCCATGAAGGGACTCCCTCATTGATGTCTCATTCAGGATCCAAGGGCAATGTTTATTTCTTGATAAAAAAGATTGCTCAGAAGACAGTAATGAATCGGAGGAGGAGAACTTGACCTTGGAGAAGGAATCTGACTTGAAGAGGAAGGCAACAAAATGCTGTAAACCTGAATGGCTCAACTGCAATACCTGACTCTAGGCCTTCCCTCATGGCCTCCTCAATAACATAAAAACAAAATAAAGGGCTCTATGGGATTCTCCACTGCTGTTCTAGGCTGTCAGGCATGACAAAAGTGTCTTTCATTAAGATGTTTTATTATTTCAAAAATCTAAATGGTTTTCAAAAACTTCTATAAAAGTATTACTGGGATTTCTTCTCCCTTAAAAGTAATTACAGTGAAATTAAAGCCATTGTTTGATATTCTCAACCTAGATGCTGCCCTAGAGTCATTAAGAAAGTTGACTTCTACAGTTAAAGTTTTAACCCTTTTAAAACCAGATCAGCTCTGTTACCTTGAGCAATCTATACATATCTATGGATTGCGCTCAGACAATCTGCCTTGATTATTGATGTTCATACAAAATCTTTCCCCACACAAAAACTTCTACACAACAAACAGAGCTAATGCTAATTACTGTGTTTTTTAAAAGACTAGAGGACAAGCCCTTTAACTTGTATACTAACTCTTAATATATAGTCAAGTTGTTTTTCCCATGTTAAAGAAATGCTTCACTGCCTTCTGAATCCCTCACTATCCCAGCCCTGCTTTTAGAGTTACACACAAGTCTTACTTCAATTTAGAATTTCCCTTTCTTTATGGGGCACGCTTGAGCTCTTCTGTGCTCCCTGGTTCTATGTATAAAGGAAAGATAACATTGATTCCCTGACAAAAGCTGTTGCTTTCTATACAGAGGCTGCTCAACAGAGTTATACATTACATCATCAAAACACTGCTGCTCACTGCTTTCAAAAGCGGTTGGAGCCATCTTGCAGAAGTACTTGGCATATCCCACCCCATGCATGTTATACCACGGTAATTAGCCTGCAGGGCTTGAGTGGGCCTACAATCTTTGATACTTAATCTTAACATTATTTGTACTTCTCTCTGACCTGGGAAGGCTTCCAACGAGGTGGTACAACATTTGTTTTACAGTTTTACCATCTTGGGAATGCCAAGGACTTTAGAAACAGGCAGTGCTCCTAGGTCTGTGGCTTTTTAACCTTCCACTGGCATTCCCCATAATCTCTAAGAACAGGCTATTGTGGAGAGAACACATCAAGCTCTAAAGACTCAAATGTTGAAGTTACAAAATGCAGATTATAAATACTCATCTCCCTATCATATTTTACAAAACAGGTGATAAGTTCCTTTTAAAACTTTTTAATATAAAATTTACTCCATACCTCTAATAAGATAAAAAGACCTACTAACTGGAAAATCAAAAGGACTGGATGTTTCCTTCCAGGAGAAGTTTTGTTTGTATGTTTTCCCATGATGCTGCTTCATAGATGCCAGACTAATTGATTGGACCAGAATCTCCCCGACTAACATGGAGGCAAAAGCTTCCATCCCTGCCACTTCCTCCATGCCCAGCTCAGCCATCAGCATCTCCAGCTCTCCACCTGAATCAAATAGCCCTGTCTCAAAGGAAGGCATATGGACATGACTATTGATGAGCCTGAGGACTGTAACCATATGTTGTTTCACCTTTTGCTATTTGATACCCAAGGGATATAGGGTATAGAAAACCACTACAAATGGGTGTCTGTATAACATTTCATATAAAAATGCTATTTGACTAATTACATTAATTCCACCATGAGCCCTAATACTTTTCTCATTATATGTTAGCCACCTTATGTTATTTCTACCTGTCAATCTTCCCCTACCTTGCTGTGAGGATTTTGCAGTATTTGCATTGAAGTGGGTTGGTAATGCATTCTCAGAGCCTAAGAGATTTATTGCTGCACTCATTTTAGATTGTGGGATTTATGTAGGCCTCAACTGCCACTTTGATATGACAGGTGCATATTACTCATCCTGTAAATCCTTTAACTCAAAATTGTTTTTGATATTAATTTCTCAGAAAAAAAGAGTTAGAGTACTGACCATATAGTCAATGCTCTAAAAGAAGCTGTTCTTTATATGGGTTCCCAAACTCAAAATATTAAGACACACCTAACCACCTCCTGACTTTAACTTATTTTTATGAATTAACTTTAATTGGATTCCTATTATATCTCTGCCTTATAATGGTTCACAAATATTTTGGGAACAGGTTCAGACTGTTTTGAGAGATGTATAAAATACTTTTCTGATTTCAGTTGACTCTACATTCATGGGCTAGTACCATTAGTCATGTTAAATTTTAAGTTTGTCCAGCTGAGGAAATAACCAGTTCTCTTATTAGTTAAATTAAAAACTTTGTTAGAGATAGTTCTTTTTGGAGCTTCTTATTCATTTAGGAATTACTAGTGAAATAATTGTTTTACTTCTATTTCTGCTTCTAGCTTTTTTCGGATATTTAAGAGCTGCCATCCATTTTACCCAGAAAAAAAAAAAAAACATACTCTTTATTTTAACAAACTGAAAAGTGGGAGATGGGGAAAACCATGCAAGGGGAACAACAAATGGCTTTAGAACTCATGGGATGTGGCCTTCAGGTTACCACAGCCACATAGCCTTGATGTGGCACCCCCTCCCCCCCCGAGGAACAGGTGTCCTGAGGACTTCATGCTGTTATGGGGTTCTGCTCTGCTTGCTGCCCTCACATCCCTCTTAATGTGAAAACTTTAAGGGGCTTCAGTTGCTCACTGGGCAGTATCTCTGGCACTCACAATACTAATGCTTGATCTCTTTCAGGCATTGCTGCTGGAGCAGATTATAATACTATCACCACCATAAAGAAGAACTTAGAGATGACAATGACTTAGAGTCCTTATCAGCAATGACTGCCACCCTTAGAGAACATTTAGAAAAATAAAGTTGTTAGTGAAGATAGATTGAGATGTCTTAGTAAAATAGTATGAAGTTCAGAAAGGCACACTCTTATTAATTAAGCTAGGGACCCTTTGTGGTTAGAGAATAAACAATGGCAGCTCTGGCTGACCTGACTCTCCCTGAGGCTGGACTGCTGATGCCTGATTTCTTATGCCCATTTTCACCCTCAGCTTCCTGATATGATTTATTCATTTTTTTATTATTATTAGATATTTTCTTTATTTACATCTAAATTTCTCCATTCCCAGTTTCCCCTCCA
>NW_022196898.1:92371284-92374785 GCF_008632895.1 Mastomys coucha
CCTGCCGCCCTGCAAGTCCCCTGCGACTCGTGGGGCCTGTTCCTCCAAGCTGGCTGCTCTGGTCTCAGCAACTCACCCGAGAGAAAATGGCGGCTCTCGCCTGAGTCTCTGGCTTAAGACGTTCCCTGGAGGTAGGCCCTCCACTTGGAGGGAAGGAGCAGAGAAGGATGCTGATCCTCCTCTGTCACTCAGAAGCTGAGAGGATCCTGTCCCTGCCACCCTGTGGCTCCCCTGGGACTCCTGGGGCCTGTGCCTCCTGGCTGGCTGCTCCGGTCTCCCCTGATATGATTTATTAAGAATTGCTGATGAATAGATATGAATTCTGATGACTTGAGGTAGACATGACTGATTTTGATATAAAACTTAGATTTATGATTCTTTTAAGATTCTTACAAGATTACTTTTTAAGATAAGTAATTACTTTTTTCTCTGTAAGCAGAAATTGCTGCCTGCCAGTAAGAGAAACTGGATGAGAAAACTACCTTGCTTGCTTTCACTTTGTTAACCTCAAACAAGTCCCTTGGTTATGAATGTATGTGTGTTTTTTAGAATAATTTGTTTTCTTTACCTGTAGTCTGTAATGCTATTTCTTGTGAAGATGTTGGAGAACACACTGTTTTTTCATAATCATTTACTAGAAGAAATCTAAAGTGTAATCACATTGTAATTGTAAACTCCTTAAATGATTTTGCGGGGATATATGAGCCATGGAAGAAAGAACTGAAGACGGTGTGGCTGGAACATTGTCTTTCCCATCCATCAACTATGTGTGTATGTATAAAGTTTGTGTGAATGGTATTGGAACAGTCTTCCACTAATGGTGTGTATTTGTGTGTGTGAGTGTGTGTGTGTGTGTGTGTGTGTGTGTGTGTCCACGTGTAATACTTGGAGCCTGCATGCTGGAGCTTTGCTCTAACCATTCTATGTGTGAATATGTATATTTCTGTCTGTAGGTTTGTATGCATGCATGCGCGCACGTGTGTGTGTGTGTGTGTGTGTGTGTGTGTGTGTGTGTGTGTATGTGTGGGTGTGTGGGTGTGTGTGTAATATACATGTATATTTGTGTGTATGAAGTTATTGGACTCTACCTCTTTTTGTCCATTCAGTGTGAGTGTGTGTGTGTGTGTGTATGTATGTGTGTGCGTGTGTAAATTTCCACTCTTTCCTTCTCTTTCTCACTGTCTCCAAGGTGTTAAAAGTTTTTCCTTTGGCCACAGAGAGTTCCTGCCCCAGTAAATTAAGCTTTGTTCCCTTAGAAAAAAAATCTGCTGAGCAGCTTCTGTAATAGCTGGCTGCCTTTGGCAGCAGCCCCTGCATGTATCTGGATCCACCTGGGTCAGGGGCTCTAAGCACTGAACCCCAATGGCTGCCTGCCTCCATTTACCCACCACATGGATGATAAAGCCAGTCATTGGTAGCCAGTCATCTGTTTGTTTGTCCCTTGTTCCATGCTGCAGGTGATCAGATGACAGGAGAATGGTCACATCACCATTTCAGTGTTAGGTGTCCCTTGCTTCATGGGAACCATGTTAAGGTGTTGTGTCTTGTTCGTTTGACTGCCCTCCATATGGTCATAGACCTGGTTTTTCAGCTATGGTTTTGAATGTCCACATACCCATGTGTTCTTAGTTGCTTCTGTATGTTCTAAAGTAGTATTTTACTACTTGTACAAAAAAAGCTGTTGATTAGCCTGTGCCTTGTGGTTCATGCTAGACAGATGGCAGCATCCACATGTACAAACCAGATGCAGGTTCAGTCTGCCTCAACCTTTGCACTCAGAATGGAAGCAAAATGGAGCAGACTTTAGCTGCACTGTCCTTGAGGCACTGCTGGCGACAGTGGCCCCTGGGAGATGGCCTCACTCTCAGTATGCCCTTCACAGACTGACCTGGCCTTCCATGACACAGCAGGCTCTGCTAAGCTTCCCCCAGCTAAGTGGCCTGACCTCGTGTGGCCACTGTGGAGGCTGTGGCTGCTTTTCTGCTGTCTGTGCTACCCATGAGTGGCCTGTGGCATGCACAGAGGCTTTGGCTCAGATAAAGAGCTACAACGTAGCTGCTGGGATCTGTCTTTCCAAGTCAGCCCCATGGGTCAAACAAAGCAGATCTCAAGCACAGGGAATTAACATTCTAGGGCACCACATTTTCCCAATTATGGAACAGTTGCAGCCTCCTAGGACTCTCCTTTCTGAGGCAAAAGTACCCAGACAATAATGACTGTTCTGACCTCTATCACCACATTGATTACCTTTGCCTGGTTTTGGACTTCCTGTGCGCCCGAGTTCATGTTATGACATTTTGTGCCTAGCTACTGTGACACAGCATGTTCCTTGTGAAATTCGGCCGTGTGTTTAGGTGGCAGTGATAGGTTCTCTTACCATTGCATTCCTTGTAAAAGCATGCCCTAGTATATTTTCCGTCTGTTGTTACAGAACTTTTGTACAATTTCAAGCTGGGGCTAATGTGACTGCAATTGTCATGGATAGAACCACTGGTGTCCATTGCAAATATTTTAAAATCAGAACTGCTGTGTCTTAGGGTAAAACATATCTAGTGTTAAAAATCTCCTTTGATTAAATTCTAGTCAGAATCTTAAGTCTTTTTGATGAGGGCTTCCTTCTTTGTAGGATCTGGTTTGAACCTGAATTCTGCTAAGATAGGTTAGGGTGAATCCCATGCTTGGCATGTGGTTAACCTCAGCATCTTATCTCCCAGCTCAGCCTTCTACAATAATCCTGTCAGGTCAGTTTGGACAGGAACTCCTTCTCCTTTGTGCTTGCTCTTGCCCAGTGTTCATCCACTGACCTTAGTCTGGTCCTTGGTTTTTCTTTTGTTTTGTTTTTGTTTTTCTGTTTTTTGTTTTGTTTTGTTTTGTTTTTTGTTTTTCTTTTAAAAAAAAACTTTTGTTGTATTATGATGAGAAAAGTTACATGATTTCAATTTATCTGAATTTGTTAACATTTAAAAACATATTTTAAGTAAAAACAATTAAATCACATTCTTGTTTCCCTTTTGTACCCCCGCGCCTCCCAGAGACCCCCCTTCAATACCTACAATATCTTTTTTGTCATATTCCTTAAAATGTATAAACTATCATAACAATAAAAATAAGTATTATAAAAGTTGCTTGATATAAAACAACAATCAATTTAACAGTCTAATGTAGCTAAGCCAGGAGCAGCCAGCCGGGAGGCACAGGCACCACGAGTCGCAGGGGAGCCACAGGGCGGCAGGGACAGGATCCCCTCAGGTTCTAAGTGACAGAGGTGGATCAGTGACCTTAGCTGCCCCTTCCCTGCAAGTGGAGGGCCTGCCTCCAGGGACCGCCTTGACCTGGAGTCTCCAGTGAGAGCCGCCATCTTCTCTCCTGTGAGTTTCTAAGACCAGAGCAGCCAGCTGGGAGGCAAAGGCCCCACGAGTCTCAGGGGTCTTGGAGGGCGTCAGGGACAGGACAAGCTCTGGTCAGAGCCACTAAGAACATCTAACACCAAAAATCAAGAGA
>NW_022196898.1:92375795-92376226 GCF_008632895.1 Mastomys coucha
TACTATACCCAGCAAAACTCTCAATCACCATAGATGAAGAAACCAAAGTTTTCCATGACAAAACCAAAGTCACACAATATATCTCCAAAAATCCAGCCCTTCAAAGAGTAATAAATGGAAAACTCCAACACAAGAAAGGGAACTACATCCCTGGAAAAGCAAAAATGTAATCTTCCAACAAAACTAAAAGAAGATAGACACATGAATGGAATGCCAGCTCTAACTACAAAAATAACAGGAAGCAACAACTACTTTTCCTTAATATCTATTAATCTCAATGGACTCAATTCTCCAATAAAAAGACATAGACTTTCAGATTGGGTATGTAAACAGGACCCAACATTGGGCTGCATACAGGAAACTCACCTCAGTAACAAAGACAGACACTACCTCAGAATAAAAGGCTGGAAAACAATTCTCCAAGCCAATGG
>NW_022196898.1:92380915-92394180 GCF_008632895.1 Mastomys coucha
ATAGGAGGAGAGGACCTCGGCCCTGTGAAGGTTCTGTGCCCCAGTGTAGGGGAATGCCAGGGCCAGGACGTGGGAGAAGGCGGGGTGGCAGACATGGGGAAGTGGGAGGCAACAGGGTTTTTTTTGTTTTTGTTTTTGTTTGTTTCTTTGTTTTTTGGAGGGGAAACTGGGAATGGAGAAATTTACATGTAAATAAAGAAAATATCTAAAAGAAAAAAAACCAGTCTTATGTAGATGCTCATCTACAGCAATAGTGAAAATACATTTTTCTCAATATAAATTTTAAATAACTCCAAACATATTAACTGTATACTTCAAAATAATACATCACTACTAGTATTTTCTTAAATGAACATGAATATATGAAGTCTTTTTGTTTGTTTGTTTGTTTTATATTTAGTAGAATTTAAAATCTAGGCTCTTACTGTGGTACAAGCCCAAACTAAGAACAATTTTTAGACATTGGATTTCATTGTAATAAGGCTGTATTTCAGTGACCCTCACATCACCAAAGGATTTTACCTCCATCATAGCTAGGCTGAGAGTTGATAGTTTGCTGCACCAAGAAATGAATTGTAGGCTCGATTTTTGGATACAGACTTCCTGCTATGGTCAAAGCTACTTGACTTGAGTGAGTATCTTTATTCTCAGCCTACAGAGAACAGGTTACATTCATTTGAGAAATGGTGTAGTTATTAAGATGGTCTATCCATAAAGTCATTCACCAACTGTTTCAATGAACAATGCTTCTGCTTGGAGGGTGGCAAAGACATTAGGTGAGGGTAAGAATTTGATTCATTAGCTGTGATCATTTGGAAAAGCATTCATCTCAGAGAAAGAGTAACTTATAAAATCCTCTTCTTCAAACTTGATACAAGAGTTACAAATGTCAAGCAAAGCATTCAGTCCCACTTTGTTGTTCTCTTACAAGAAACCTCCCTAGTTAATCATCTATGTTTCTTTTGGGTATATAAATACTTTTGAAATATATAAGCTGCTCTGAAAACCATAGTATAGTGTAAAGACATGAAATAAACAATACTACTAATAGAGAGGCTGAGATAGGAGAAGCAAGATTTCAAGACTCTTATGTTGTATACAGCAAGACACTGTCACAAACAGAGAAGCTGACAGTGTATATAGATTGTACAATGTTGGACCTATTTCTCCAATTACCAAATTAGAGAGATCATTGGATGACAATCAACAAATTTCCAATTCCTCATATTATTGGATTTCAATTGATTAGGATATGTTGGTAATATTAATTTTCAAATTAATATATTAAGAAAAAGTAATTGTCACTTCCTGTTGTTTTTGTTGTAAGAGGTGGAATTAGGTTTGTGTGGATTTGTTGAAAGATTACCTTCTTGCTTCTTCTAGGGTAGTTTTGCTCCTTATGTTGACGTTTTCGACCTATTATCCTTTGTAGGGCTGGATTTGTGGAAGATATTGTGTAAATTTTGTTTTGTCATGGAATATCTTATTTTCTCCATCTATGGTAATTGAGAGTTTTGCTGGGTATAATACTCTGGGCTGGCACTTGTATTCTTGTATGATCTGTATGACATCTGCCCAGGATCTTCTAGTTTTCATAGTCTCTGCTGAGAAATCTGCCGTAATTCTTGTAGGCCTGCCTTTATATGTTACTTGCCTTTTTTCCTTTACTGCTTTTAAAATTTAGTGCATTTGGTGTTTTGATTAATTATGTGACGAGAGGAATTTCTTTTCTGGTCCAGTCTATTTGGAGTTCTGTAGGCCTCTTTTATGTTCAAGGGCATCTCTTTCTTTAGGTTAGGGAAGTTTTCTTCTATAACTTTGTTGAAGATATTTACTGTCCCATTACATTAGGAGTCTTCACTCTCTTCTATACCTATTATCCTTAGGTTTGGTCTTCTCATTGCGTCCTGGATTTCCTGGATGTTTTGGGTTAGGAGCTTTTTGCTTTTTGCATTTTCTTTGACCGTTGTGTCAATGTTTTCTATGGTGTCTTCTGCCCTAGAAATTCTCTCTTCTATCTCTTGCATTCTGTTGGTGATGCTTGCATCTATGGCTCCTGATTTCTTTCCTAGATTTTGTATCTCCAGGGTTGTCTCTCTTTCTAATTTCTTTATTGTTTCTATTTCCATTTTTAGATTCTGGATGGTTTTGCTCATTTCCTTCACCTGTTTGATTGTGTTTTCCTGTAGTTCTTTAAGGGATTTTTGTGTTTCCTCTTTAAGAGCTCCTAGCTCTTTACATGTGTTCTTCTGTATTTCTTTGAGGGTGCTATTTATGTCTTTCTTAAGGTCCTGTATCATCATCATGATAAATGATTTTAGATCTGAATCTTGCTTTTCCGGTGTGATGGTGTGTCTAGGACTTGCTATGGTGGGAGAATTGGGTTCTGATGATGGCAAGTGACCTTGGTTTGTGTTGTTTATTTTCCTATGCTTGCTCTCCCCCTCCCAACCCCCCGCCATCTGGTTAACTCTAGTGCTACCTGCCCTTGCTAAATCTGACTGGAGTCTGTCCTTCCTGTGATCCTGTTTGTGTCAGAACTCCTCAGAGTCAAGCTGTCTCTGGGATCCTGGGATCCTGGGATCCTGGGATGTTGAGCTTGTTAGATCACCTGGGAGTGTGGCTTTCTCTGTGTGATGTGAGACTGGCTGCAGAGCTTGTGCCCAAGGTCTGCTCAGAACACTAACCCAGACAGTCTGGAAGGAACCGGAGTCACTGGGCTGGCAGAGTTCCTGTGTGCCTGGTCCCGCTGGTTCCAGTTACTCCCGGTGTTGGGACAGATGTTGGTTCCTGCTCACTTCTGATCCTGGGTGTGTCAGATTGCCTGGGAGTGGAGCTTCCTCTGGGTGTTGGGACTGGCTGCAGAGCTTGCGCCCAACGTCTGCTCTGGACCCCAACCCAGACAGACCGGAAGGAACCCAAGTCCTGGTCCTTGGTTTTAAATCTCTCCTTGTCCTCATTGGAGAGGAGCTAGGGATCATACTCCTCCTCAGGGCTAAACTCCATGGCAGTGGTGGCTACATGAATTGCCACAGTCCCTCACCACATCTTAAATGTTTATTTCCAGGATGTCTCGGTAGGAGGGAAATGCTAGGGATATTTTATCATTTCTTTTTATAATTGCCTTTTTGTGGTATATAAAAATATAATCAATTTTATATATCAATCTCAGTGACCTTGATAAATTCACTTGTTTCTAGCAATTTATGGATCTGTTCTGGGTATTTATGTGTGTTAACATGCCATTTGTGAGTGGTGACATGCTTAATCATTTTGACATTTCATTTTCATGCACTAGGAAGAACCTCTAGTGAGAAAGGATGGATATCCTTTTTTGTTTGTTTGTTTTGTTCAGTTTCAGAATGAGCACTCAAAAAATATCCCATATATCATCATGAAGCACATACCTACACCTGATTAAGGAAGTATCCTTCAAGTCTACCAAAAAATTTATTTTTTAAATCATAAGTATAGTTGGACACAGTGGCTCATACCTTTCATCCCATTGCTTGGGAGGCCGAAGGGGCAAGACTGCCACATGTTCACTGCCAGACTATCAACACACTGAGTTCCAAGATAGCCTGAGCTACAGTGTGAGAACTTGTCATAACCAGCCAAGAAAACAGGGTCATTAATGTGACCCTGTACTGGAAGAAATCAGATCTTTTTATCTCTACTAAGATTATGATGTCATCTTCCTCTTTATTCTGGCTACACATAGTCATACTGATTGGGTTTGCAGTGTTAAGTCACTCTTGCATCTTAGAATAAATTCTACTTAATCACAATGTAGGTAGGGTTCTCTTAAATGTACTAACATTTAATTAAGAGTCTTTGCATTTGTGTTGAGGTGAGCAACTGGTATGTGATTTTCCCTTCTTATAATAAGTACCCTGGCCAACTAGTAATAGCAAGCTTGATCCTACCCCACCCATATGTCCTTGAAAAGTCATGATCTTTCATGTATTCACTGAAATAGTTTGAATGACTATTTTTAGTTCATTAAGTTCCACTTATATTATTCTTGTACCTTCAATCATCTATATGTTAGGAAATCACTTATTTTGATTATCATTTACTTCAAAATACTTCCTAATTTTAAATTTGAATTCTTTTTAGCTTATCAATTAAACAGAGATCTGCTGCTTAATTTTCAGGAATTTAGGACTTCTTTAACTGATCCTTTGTTGAGTTGTAATTCAATTTCATTGTACTTGGAAACCATGCTCAGAGATTTATTTTTTAATGTATTCATCAATGTGTGTGTGTGTGTGTGTGTGTGTGTGTGTGTGTGTGTGATGTCAGGTGTATATATGAACCTGTGATCTGTGTGTGTTCATGTGTATATGGAGGTCAGAGGTTGGCATCTAGTGTCTTCCTTTATTTTGTCTCACTTGGTTTTTGGAGCCAGGGTCTCTTTCTGAATTGGAAGCTTACAAATTAGGCTAGATTTTTCTGGACAGCAAGTTCCCATGATCCTCCAGATCCTGTATGTGTGTATGTATATGTATATAGTATTGCAGTTAGAAGCATGACCCACTATGGTGCTAGGTAGGAATGCTGACTCTGGTCCTCATGTTTGCACCATGAGCACTTTACTAATTACATTTTTGCCTGTATACCACCATATCATAAGACTGAACTCTTTTAAAATGGTCTATTTTGTTAAAATACTCAACATGCATTTGAGAAAATATGTATTCTGCAACTGCTGGGTATATATTTTTGCATATGTCATTTAACCAGGGTAGTTAACCATACAAGTCAAATATTCCCTGTTTTATTAATTTGTTGTCTTGTTGTTTTAGTTACTGGGAAAGAAGTGTTGAAAAATAAAAACTAACTTATAATTGAAGATTCCCTGTCTCTTTCTCCTTTATTTGAGGTTTTGCTTTAAATCTATTTCAAGCTATGTTATTTGTTGCATATAAATTTAATAGCATTACATAATCATCTCCACAATATAAGTTTTCTTTTCTCTCTCTCTCTTTTTTTTTTTTGAGACAGGGTTTCTCTGTGTAGCCCTGGCTGTCCTGGAACTTACTCCGTAGACCAGGGTGGCCTCGAACTCAGAAATCCTCCTGTCTCTGCCTCCCAAGTGCTGGGATTAAAGGTGTGTGCCACCATTGCCCAGCTGACCTTTCATATTATATATACTATGTTGTTTTTTTTTTAATACTGAAAGATTGAAAATCAAAACAAATATAGTATAGCTAGCACAATGTCTGGTGTCTTCAATTAATTCAATACAAGTTCTCTTTATAGCATTCATTTTCTTCTAGTTAGCCATGACTTCTGGAAGAGTAGATGTTGACGTAACCAACAGGTTGAAGCTAGGGAGTCACATCAGACATTATTAAGAAAGAATACCCATGGACTAATATTGAAAAAGAAAATAAAAAAATCCAACACAAACTTGCCCATGTAAGCCTGGGATTGAAAGAGTTAAATTTGAGACCAGGGTTAGAGAGGATTGCTGAAAACCACAGGGGCCAGGAGAAGGCCAGGCCAGGGAAAAGCTGACCAGGGGAGTGTAAATCTCAGAGATAAGAAAAATTGCAAGGAGGTGCCCAGAGCCGAGGCGCCTGAGACACGCCTGGCCAGACACTGAGTGATGGACCCTGGGCCATTTGGTTTCCTTAAGTGTTAGCTAAGGGTCAGTATGAACTTTGAATAGCACTCTCCCCTCTTGCTAGGAATTTCACTTTTTTTAGGAATTCTCAACTCTGATCTGCACGAACGACATTTAAAATAGCCAATCATGTATAGCCACACCAATTCCTTTGTCTCCCCAGACCTTTTTCCTATAAAATCCCCTAACCTCTGGGCTTCGTGGTCAATTCCTGGTCTTCTGTGTGAGATTGGGGGTTGAACCAGAGCTCTGAAATAAAAATGCCTCATGTTTTTTACATCAAGATGGCCTGTCGTGTTCTTCAGGTGCATGTCTCCCAGGACTTGAGCGGGAACTCCCTATGGGGTCTTTCAATATAAAGATGTCAGTCTTAAAGTGATAATTCAAAGCTCTTCATCACACAAAGCCTCGACTTGACTCCTGTCTCCACTTCCCTCGTTTCAGTATTGCTGATAATGCTAACAAATTTCTCAGAAAAAAGTACCAATATGTTTACAATGGGGAAAGCATAAAAATGTTTCAAAGGGTACAAGTCATCAAAATGTAAGTGTGTAGTTTTAACGTAGCTATTCCATTTTCTGAGTACGCAGCTTATAAACACACTAAATTAACAGCTTTTCATATATGAGAGATGAGTTCACATATACTTGTAAAAGTGTTTGTGATGTCTCACAGTCTTCTTTACATTAGAAATTGAATGAACCAAATGGCTATTAATAAAGTAAATGTGCTTATTTATTATTTACTTTGTTATATCTTATTTATTTATCTACAATGTTTATAATAGATATCATTTTAATAATTGAAAAAAGTACAAATAAAAAGTAATGGATTGGAGACCATTTTGAAATCCTAATCTGTTAAAGTAAGAATGATAATCACGTCTTCTTGATTGATGCTATATTCTGTGTTTCTCTTTTTCTACACCCCACTTTCTTCATCCATCATCTTCTTCACACTCCTCTTTCCAGGGAGAATTATGTTCATGTCAATTTATACATTATTCCTTTTGGAATTTTATTTGTTCATATTGCATGTGCTTCACAAAACCAGGAAGACAAAAAGTGATTTCCCAGTATACTGACTATCTTGTTACATTCTGTGCTTGTGGGTCAATTGTTCTCCCAAAGTAGTATTGATAAGACACAACAGACTGTAGATGGAAGAGTGAGATAAAATTAGCTACCATCTGGGTCCCTCTCCACCCAACCCAGGAAACATCTTGCTGATAAGGGCATTCCAACCTAAGGTCATGAACGATTAATAGAGGAGAAATTTATTTTGGCTCCTAGGGACAAACTGGAGTCTCCTTCCTGCATATGTGTGCAGGTTCTGAGAGCCTCTCTGCCATCATTTGTGACCTATGTCCCTAACTCTTCTCTGTCTTCATGTCTGTATGCTTCAGTTTCCTACAACATACACAGGAAGATTCTCTCAGCCTTTACCAGTCCTCTGATTTCACTTCTGCCTTCATTCCCTGTGACTGCAGTCACAGATCTTAAAACACAGTGCAGTGCTCTCCCAAAGTTACACAGTATTCCTTTTTGTTATTTCCTTTTTAAAAAATAGCTTTACTGAGATATTTATGTGCCATACAATTTGTCCTTTTAAACCTTATAATTCGGTGAGTTTTAGTTTTTATCAGAGTTGGCTAGCCATTGTCGCAATCAACTATACAACATTTTATCAACCCCCAAAAACATTAGATCCCTTTCTTCTCTCCACTATCTATGCCCTCTTTTCCATGGTCCAAACCCCAACAAGGTCAATTGTTTGCTTTATATATCTCCAGTTTGTATATTTACCTATTCTGGAAAGCTTTATATAATTCTTATTTATCCATAATTACATATCCTTTGGCCAATATCTTCTCATTTCTATCTACCCTCCAATATCCCCAAATTCTGGTAACTACCACCCAACTCTTTACAGCCACACAACAGCAGTGTCCTTGATTCCACATATGAATGATGCCATGTGGTATGCATTTTTCTGTGCCTCGCTCAATTCTCTTAATGCCATGTCCTCCAGTTTTATCTGTGTGGCTACACTATTCCTTTGCATATATGAATCACACTTCCTTTATCAGCTTATCTACTGACTAATGGGTTGATCCATATCTGGGCTATTGTAAATTATGTTATAAATATGGGAGTACTGATATCGCTTTAACATAATGATTTCATTTTCTTTGTACCTATATCCAAGAGTGAAATTGTTGAACCATAGAGTAGTCTAAAGTATTCTGAGAAACCTATGTGTTTTTTCCATATATATATGCAAACATACATACGCACATATACACACACACATAGAAAATTATCAAAGACTGTGTTCCCATTTGTTCTCTGACTCTGACTTCCTCTGACTTCCTTCCACCACTATGCCATCCCTCTCTCTATCTCCCTCCTCCTTACAGACAAGGACTTTCTGGTTGGCTTGGCCAGCCTGGTATTTGTCACATAGCCCAAACTTTTTTCTATTTTTGGCCATCCTCTTGCCTTAGCTTCCCATGTAATGAGATTATGCACATCTTAAAATTGAGTGTCTACTTTATGTTAGTATAACTGAATACCACAGATGAAATAATTCATAAATAACAGGAATTTGCTTAGGTTATGGTTCTGGAAACTGCAAAATCCCAAAGCATAATAATAACATCATAACATTCTTAGTATCTACATAGGATGTTGTTATGCCTCTGCCCCTGGTGCCATGAAGACCACAGGAGCCTGGGACAACTGTCTAGGGAATGCAATATGGACTAGTCTCTGTCATTTTAATTGATACATAAGCCATTGACATTATAATGTATATTCTCAGGTCTCTGATAACATTGCTGGCTAAGCTAACCTTAGCTTGATAGCTACAGGACAACAGGCCACTCCCTCCTTACCCCAAGGTCATCCCCCATCATGTGAGTTCATTAGTCCGTTCGTTAGTTAATACTACTAGATCTCTTATGTAAAAAATAACACAATAAGCACAGAGCCATGAATTTTCAATTTGGCTCTTAACTCACAGGCTTAAACATCTCAGATCTGTTTATAATAACAGCAATAGAAGGTCTAAGCCCTGAACTTCAAAATTTTTAGTATCAATAGAAGAATTTTATACCAGTAAAAAACCTTTGCTTTTGCATCAAATTATGTACCATTTAAGAAATTATGACTTTAGCTTAGTAACAATTAAAGAGACTTCTACCAAATGAGATTATGGCTATGCAATCAATTTTACATGTTCTTCCCTGTTCCAATTATGACCATTTCTACATTCCCTAGGAAAACAACCTATAATAACCACCTCCAGCCCCAAAGCTAAGGAACTGGGGTGATGACTCTTCAAAACTTCTTCAAGCTTGAGATATTTTTGAAGGGAAGGGGAAGGGTAGGGAAAATCGGGGAGTTGCTTTGTCCAACTTCAATGTGATGGTTTTCATTTTATCTTATAGTTTATTTTATTGTTTGGATACTCTCTCTTAGAAATCTCTTCTTTTCTGATGAGAGACAGAATGGAGTAGATACAGATGAAAGGGGAATTGGGGAGGGATTGAGAGGCATAGAAAAGGAGGAGACTGTGGTCAGAATATACTAAATGAGAAAAAGAACATTTTCAATGAAAGAGGAAATCATAGATAGATAGATAGATAGATAGATAGATAGATAGATAGATAGATAGATAGATAGATAGATGCATAGATAGATGCATAGATAGATACATAGATACATAGATAGATAGATGCATAGATAGATACATAGGTAGATAGATAGATAGATAGAGTACAGTCATGTGGAGGAACACAAGCATGGAAACATGCCCCTAAATCAACTGAGCAAAGCTCACATGAATTTACAGAGACTGAAGCAGCAAGCACAGGGCCTGCACAGCTCTACACCAGGTTTCCCACATTTTTATTATGATGTCCAGTTTTTTATTTTTATGGTACCCCTGAGTATGTCAACCAGATGAGCTCCAATGATTCTAAATGTCCACAATATAAACATGTGTATCTGAGTTTGTGTGTATATTGTATATTGATGTCTCTGATGTCTGTGTCCTGACTGGATCCGGATGAAAAACTGAGACATCAGGAGTTCAGGCAGGTCAGTTCAGCATGTCTGATGATGAAATTCACAAAGGCTGTATATTCTGCAATATATAAATCTCAAAATAAAATTTTAGTATCATCAAGATAACCTTTTTGTTTGATTCTATGGAATCTAGTTCTTCAGGGGGTCTCCCTCTATCAAATCCAATCCATATAACCCTGGAAGGTATAAATACCTTAATCACCTTTTCCAAAAACACAAAGACAAAATCTTTTCTCCAGTGGAAACAGGTTTGTCTTTCATTAGACTTCTTAGTCCTCACATAGCTTAGATACTATGAAAATAGTTCTTATATACTATGTATTGGGATAACAAGAAAAAAAAAGCCAATGTATGTTCGGGCTACTATTTGATGAATTATGGACAAAGCAAACCAACAGAAACGAAAGATCCTAAGAGAAAGCACAAGAATCAGAGACCCTCTGGGCGACATAAAAATACAAAACTGGACATCATAATAAAAATGTGGGAAACCTGGTGTAGAGCTGTGCAGGCCCTGTGCTTGCTGCTTCAGTCTCTGTAAATTCATGTGAGCCTTGCTCAGTTGATTTAGGGGCATGTTTTCCTTGTGGCCTCTGATCTTCTGGCTCTTACACCTTCTGCCTCCTCTTCCGGGTGGTCCACTGAGTTCTGATGGGACAGATTTGGTGGAGATATACCATTTAGAGCTGTGTGTTCTAAGGCATCTCTCTCTCTCTTTCCCTCACTCACTGTGCATCTCTGTATTTGTCCCCATTTGCTTGCTGTAGGAAGAAACTTCTTTCTCTGATCATGGATGAATAAGGCACTGGTTTAGAAGTATAACAGAATATCATTGGGAGTCATTTTATCACAGCTTTTTTTTTTTTTTTTTTTTAAAAAAAAAAAAGTATACCTGGCTTTAACCTAAGTCTCCATGCCATCTAATCTTTGGTCCTTGGTCAGCCAGGCAGTGTTGGATATGGGTTCCATCTTGTGGAGTGGCCCTTATGTCAAACCAGATGTTGGTTGGTTAATCCCACAAGCTTTGTGACATCATTGTCCTAGCTTATTTTGCAGGCACTGTAGATCAAATGATTACGGCTGGGTTGGTGTTTACATTTCTCTTTTGGTAGCCTGCAGATTATCTTCCTGCATCAAAGTCATTAGAATGTAGGGATGAAGGTTTTATGCAGGCACCAGCTAGATCTTTCAATGAATTGTGTGGGCATTATCTTCAGCAATGGGACCTTGCTGCCGTTTTTTTGAAGAGCAGCATATTGTCTTGGCGACAGCCTAGGTTGTTTGGGGATTTCCATGGAATCCTTTCAGCCAACAATTCAGTTGGATGTAACTCAGTCCTAGTATTGAAAGCTTTATTTGGTGACAAGAGATGACCAGTTAGGACTCTGTCTCCTTCCTTAGGATCATCTTCATACATTTTAGGAAATTTTTGTTGCATTAGGTTTCCACAGCACCCTTCAAACACCTCTCAAATTTGTCCCTCCTCACTTTCCTCACCCACCCTCATCTTTCATTCCTCTTCCCACCTCATCCTCCCATCTCACCCAGAAAATCTGTTCCATCTTCTCCTCTCAGGGACATCAGTGTACAGCCACCCCCAAGCCCTTTCTTCTATAGCTAACCTGTCTGGGTCTATGAACTGTATCTTGGTTATCATTTACTTAACACCTAATATCTATATGTAAGTGATTACACACCATATTTATCTTTCTGGATCTCTCAGAATGTTTTTTTTTCTGTAGTTCTATTTGCCTAATATTTCGTGATGCCATTTTTTATTAAAAAAAAAAAGTCAAGCAATATTCCATTGTGTAAATGTATCACATTTTCTTTATTCATTCTCCTGTTGAGGGACATCTAGGTTTTTTTTCCAGTTTCTGGCTATTAGGAATAGAGCAGCAACCAATGTGGTGGAGCAGGTGTCTCTGTGGTGGGATGAAGCATCCTTTGGGTAGATGCCCAAGAGTGGTATGAGAGACCAAATATTTAAGTTCAGACTTCATTTTAGAAGACTTGAACTCAGGTGAACCAGCAAACCAGCACCTAGCATTAGTTTCCAAGTCACCCCTCACCAAAACCTCAGCCTCTAGCCTCCAACGAGACCAGAGTCTCCAGGGTAATTTCCCCCAACAAATCCCGTGTTTCCAGGTTAATTCTCAGCAAGCCCACTCCTTGCCTCACGACTACCAGTGCAGAGGGAAGCAGAAGTTAGTTTATACTTTGACTCTCATCACTAGCCAACTGTGCTAAAGGCCATAGTAGCTTTCCAACTAGATGCTTGTCGGGCCAGAAATGCTCACCTTCCACTTGTTGCTTTCTATAAAGCCTTACCTTGATCGATGTTCCGGGTTCCTCTCCACCAACCGTCCTGTGTGTGTGGGAGGTAGGCTGACAGGCCCAAGCTAGCTCAAATAAATCCCCTGTTATGAATTGCATCAAATCAGCTCCTGTCTGTTAGGGGTTCACTAACACTCCCTGGCACTGCAGAATAGCTAGATCTAGAGGTAGATTGATTCCTATCTTTCTGAGGAACTCTTATTGTGATTTCCATAGTGGGTGTACATGTTTGCATTCCCACCAGCAATAGATAAGTGTTCCCCTTATTCCATATCCATGCCAGCATGAACTGTTACTTAGCTTAGCTATTCTGACAGGTGTAAGATGGAATCTCAAGGTAGTTTTGATTTGTATTTCCCTATTGGCTAAGAATGGTGGACATTTCTTTAACTGTTTCCTGGCCGTTTGAGTTTCCTCTATTTACAATTCTGTTTTGACCTGCATTCTGTTTTAAAATTGGGGTTTTTAAATATGTAGTTTCTTGAGTTATATGTGTTGACTGTTAGCTCTCTATTGGATGTGGAGTTAGTAAAAATATTTTCCCATTCTGTAGGCTTCAGCTTTCTCAAAAAAAAAAACAGATGTCTATAGGGGTGTGGATTTCTGTCCAGGTCTTCAATTTGATTCCATTGATCAATGTGCTTGTTTTTAGTACTATATCTCTATAGTACAACTTGAAATCAGAAATGGTGAGATTTCTCTGTGTTGTTTTTTTTTTCTTTTTTCTTTTGGTTTTTCCAGACCGGCTTTCTCTGTGTAGCTCTGGCTGTCCTGGAACTCACTCTGTAGACCAGGCTGGCCTTGAACTCAGAAATCCACCTACCTCGGCCTCTCAAGTGCTGGGATTAAAGGCATACGCCACCACTGCCTGGCGTAAGATTTCCTTTACTGTTCTTTTACAGTTCTTTTATTGTTCAGGACTGTTTTAACTATCCTGATTTTGTCTTTTGTTGTTGTTTGTCATTTGTTTGTGTGTGTGTTCCCATGTGAAGCTGAGAACTGTTATTTTAAGATCTGAGAAGAATTGAGTTGGGTTTTGATAGGGATTGTAGCTTGCTTTTGGTAGAGTGACTGTTTTTACTGTGTCGATCATATTTATCCATGAGTATGGGAGATCTTTATATTTTCTGATATCTTCTTTTTTCTTTTTCTTTTCTTTTGTTTTTTTCTTTTTTCTTTCTTTCTTTCTTTCTTTCTTTCTTTTT
>NW_022196898.1:92394196-92401521 GCF_008632895.1 Mastomys coucha
TGAGACAGAATTTCTCTGAGTAGCCCCTGGCTTTTCTAGAACTCTCTATGTAGATCAGCCTAGCCTAGAACTCAGAGATCCACCTGCCTCTACTTCCCAGAGTGCTGGGATTAAAGGCATGTACCACTGCACCTGGCCATTTTTTCTTTCAAAGACTTGAAGTTTTTATCAGAAAGTCTTTTGTGGGCTTGGCTAGAGTTACCCCAAGATGTTTTCTATTATTTGAAGCTATAAAGATGTTTTCTATTATTTGAAGCTATAAAGATGTTTTCTATTATTTGAAGCTATAAAGATGTTTTCTATTATTTGAAGCTATAGTGAAAGGTGTTGTTCCCATGGTTTCTTTCTTAGTCAACTTGTCATTTGTATATACTTAGGCTACTGAGTTTTCTAAGTTAATTTTATATCTAACTACTTTGCTAAAAGTGTTTATCAGCTGTAGGAATTCCCTGACGATATTTTTTAGGGATACAACTTTTTTTTCCTGTAGTGTATCATCTGTATAATAGTTGTTACATTGTTGTCATCTGTTTCTGGATCTGGGTATAACTATTTACTTCTACCAATAGATTTACTCCTTATGGCTATATGTTGCTTTACTTCTCTCTTTCTTTCTTTCTTTCTTTCTTTTTTTTTTGTATATAGTGTTGTGTTTATTATTTTCTCTGAGTTCTGTTGTAGCAGTAGTTTAATTATTAGACATCTTGATTTTAGGGGGACTTGGTTTCAGGCTTTTCAGTGTGGCTGCAAGTTCTGAAGTGTAATTTAGTTAGGACACATGGTCTCTGCTGTGGCCAGAGAAAACCCAATGAGCTTACCCACCTGTTGCCTGTGCCGTGGACAGCTCTTCACCCGACCCTACCTACCCTTGGGGGTTGGAGATGAGTTGGTACAGAGTCAACAACATAGACTCTAGGAGCAGGTGAGAAACACCTCAGCAAGCTCATCTGAGCACTGCTGCAAGCTCCTGTAATAGCCTCCACCCATGCCTCCATTGGTCCCAAGGATGCATCTCTTCTAAACAGCAGTTCCTGATTAGCTGGGATTGTTTGCACTAGCAATCCTTGTTCTCTCAGGCAGTCCTCAATTACATCCTCCTGCAGGAATGCTGGTGTTACAGGCAGTCCTCAATTAGGTCCTCCTGCAGGAGATGCTTTTGTGGCTGTTCAGCCCCCAGCATTTACATAGAGGTAATCCCACCTGTTCCTGCTATAACCACCTTTCTCAAGTAGATGCACTTTCCCTGGGAATGAGGTAATAGCTAAGTATTTATCCAGCTCTTTTTGACTTTCAACTATTTTTCTCCAAAAAACTTCCTTTGTAACATAAGACTCATCCAAACACGGAAAGGGTGTAGATTTGTGAACACGCCCCTGTGACACCTGCTTTCACAACTTTGGCTTTTCAATTTCCTATTTGTCTTCTGAGTGTCTGCCTCATTCACCCCATACAAGTGTTGCTTTCTGCTTAAGCACTGTCAAAAGTTCCAAACAGAGAGTCTCTCAGGAAGGAGAGCTGGTTAAAATCTGATCTCACTTCAGTGATCTCCCCAATGGCACAGATTCTCTGCCTTCTGCCTGCTTACGTTAGGGTCCTGTGTCTTTTTGAATCTTGTTTCATATTTACTCTGCAGCTTTAATTGTTGCCAGCAAGAAAATTAGCTCAAAAAGAACACCATCACTTATTAGTGTCGCTGGATCTAAATTTTGAAATAAATAATACAGCGGGTTCAATGCTTCTTAGAATAAGTAGATTTTAACAACAGACAAGCAAACGCAGATGTATCTTGGGAGGGTGGGGGTGGATTTTTCTGATACATGCAGGTATAATGGTTCCATCAGTACTGGCCCTCTCAATTGCTCAGCATATGCTCTGTCTGCGGTCTATAAAATGTTGCCATCTACTCCTTTTGTCTGTCTTCCATTGAAATTTAATCTTTCTTTGCAAGCAATAAAAACTGGGCAAAATGCGGGAAGGCTTTGCTCTCTAGGCACAGTCCCATCTACTGTACAGGCATTTCCATTCTGGCATCTACACCAAGGCTGATTGCCTCTCTTACATTCATTTCCCAGACCTCCCTGCCCCTGCCAGATAACTGAGTATCTAGCTCATTTTTACCCCTTGTCTTATAATCTCAGGTCAACTCTGTGATGATGTCATCATTCTCGTGGTACATGACAGGTGAGTAACACTGTGTGCTTTCTCATTCTCCCTGTTCCAATTTTCTGTTTCTATTTTGTTTTTAGTTTACTAATGATAAACAGGAACTTTAGCACAACTCTGTTCCGTTGGTTGCTGGGATCTCTAATTCACTGTTTCCCTCTGAGTACCACTTACCCTCCCCACTTTGTGAGATCATTCTGCCCTGGAAGTGTGTTGACTTTATGTCTTCAATGTCTTTTACTCTGCCACTTCATGGACTTCTAGACTGAAGTCAAATCTGCTCTCACAAAATAGGAGAGAAAAACAAGAAAGTAGAGGAACTTCTTTTGTTCTATCTTTGTTTTGTATTTTAGTTTTCTGGGACAGATTCTTGCTATATGGTCCAGTATGGCCTCAATTCTCTATTCTCCTGCCACAGTCTCTTGAATGTCGGGATTCAAGCATGCATTAAACACTACAAGTGGCTCTTCTCTAATGGAAGGTGGAAGAGTTAAGTATTCCCTGGCAGCCTTCATGCCTTCTTAAATAGCAGAGGCAATGGATAGCTGATAACATGACTCCACATTTACACAGCTCTGTTACACTCCAGCACAGAGCCTTGAATTCCACCCCATTCTCCATCATTCTGTCTGTAAAATAAGAAAAAACATCAAGAACTTGAACCCTTTACTTAGAGTCCCATCTCTGTATTTCACCAGCCCTATTTGAATCTGTGGAGAAGCAAAATTCTGGCTATTGGGTATAGTGGCAACAAGAGCAGAAGGAGTCAGCTCCACACTGGAACCTGGGCTTTAGAGATTTCCAAGCTCCAACCTAGCAGGTGTGCACAGCTATCGGAATTCCAGAGAGGCAGCTGGGCAGAGAGAATCCCTGGCTGCTTCTTCCCACTCTGCTGAATCTCTCACTCTGGCTTCATGTCATTTCTTCTTCTTCCTCTTTTTTTCTTCAAGGTCCCACACTTCCCAGACACCATGTCCCCTAAACGTGACAAAATCATTCTCAATTGCTCCTGGTTATAAAACCAAGTCTTCATCTGTAACATCATATTTATTCAATAAACTTTCAAGCTCTTGAATTTAGAAATGACATGATACTATTAACACTTTTCAAAAGGCAGAAGTGACCTTAGACAGTTCTTATTTCTATATTTATTTTCTCTGCTGTCTTCTCTCTGTGTCCTTCATGAAGAAGAGATTTGTGGATTCTTATTTAACCAGGACAGAATTTGAGAGTTGGTTCTAAACACCTTTCCATCCATGACTTCTTGTTTGAGATGGAACAAAACTATATGGTATATATGTAAAAATTATTTCAGAATAATGTCTTTTACCCTTTACTTAAAGCCTCATTGGATTGGTAACCATTTTAACTCAATTATTTCCAAGGCAATGACTTAGAAAGCTGCTTCAATGACACTAAAGTCTTACAAACAATAAACTCAGGTGACCTGAGCACTGCTACACATCAGCATCCAAGAGCCAAGCACAACAGCTGCATTCTCAGGTCTCCTCTCACGGTGGGAAAGTCCTGCCTGTGCATTAGTGGTGGCTTGTAACCAAAGGACAAGATATAAAGAACCCTAGAGTGTGGCCTCGTCTATAAAGCAGCTTGGTTGTCAGTTAGAAACAGGCATCGTGCTCTGCACAGATAAGCAGAGATGAGAAATTCACCAAAGTAACACAATAGATAGTTACACTGTCTAACTCAGGCCCAACATCCTTTTCTGTACCCAGAACTTCTTCTGACCTGGACTTCAAGAAACCAAGCTTTTCCTGACTGATTTGATTTGGTCCTTATATTTTTCCATAACTGGAACCTTACATTGTTTTCTAACCCTTTCCACAAAATGATTATCAAAAGTTGATTTTGGGGGGTTGGGGGTGAAACATCTATCTTCTATGTAAAAGTCCTAATGTGGAGGCTAATTTGGTTTTGTTGGCGTTTTATTTTGTGGATGTAAAGGCCGTGGTCATCATATACAAGAAGGAAGGTGCTGTGTCTGATTGTTCACAGAAATTTTGTCTCATTCTCTTTCCTTGACCCTCTCTTTTTCCTGTTTAAAGTACAGTGTGCTACAACCATGATAAGGCAAAGGGTTGCTAGCAAACCTACTGTTGTTAGAACTCCTTTCAGGACCAGATCATCTCTGCTTGCCGCAGGAGCAGAGTTTGGTGGAGGAGACATCGATACCAGGGCAATGTTTGACACAGCTGACCGGAGGGAGCTTTTATCCATGGCTCTCAGGGCCACATACACTATGTAGGTTTCTTGTGCTTCTTCATCAGGTTCATGTTCAAGTTCATGGGTGACAAGCTTGGGTGAGAATGTAAATGTCTCCCTGGTGCCGGCATGCTGAGGAACCAGCTCTGACGGGTTCACCAAGATGGCATTGTCAAAGTCTTCCCGAATACTCCGTAGACTTTTGCTCATTCTGATTTCATAGCTTGTAGCTGAAATTAAAAATATACACAGGGGAGTATGGTCACTGTACTGGCTGGTTTTGTGTGCCAACTTGACACAGGCTGGAGTTATCACAGAGAAGGGAGCTTCTGTTGGGGAAGTGCCTCCATGAGATCCAGCTGTAGGGCATTTTCTCAATTAGTGATCAAGGGGGTAGGGCCCCTTGTGGGTGGAGCCATCCCTGGGCTGGAAGTCTTGGGTTCTATAAGAGAGCAGACTGAGCAAGCCGGGAGAAGCAAGCCAATAAGGAACATCCCTCCATGGCCTCTGCATCAGCTCCTGCTTCCTGACCTGCTTGAGTTCCAGTCCTGACTTCCTTGGTGATAAACAGCAATGTGGAAGTGTAAGCTCAATAAACCCTTTCCTCCCTAACTTGCTTCTTAGTCATGATGTTTGTACAGGAATAGAAACCCTGACAAGGACAGTCATGTTGTATAAGATTTTAGTTGGTTGAAAGTTAGTAATGTAAAATAGCTACAAAAAGTCAAGCTATCAAGGAACATACGAGTGAAAAAGCACTAAATGCCAAGTCGCAATGTAAAGACTCATGCTAAAATGTGAGCCAGGAGCACTTGATATTTTTGAAAGCAAGAATAAACATAATGATGTCATTCTCCCTACAAGTAATATTGTAAACATCATGTTGTGTTACTTGAACTGTCTCTCACTTTTGCTTTAACTAGTAAAGCTTTTTGTAATGTTAATATGGAAAACAATAAAAAATGACACACACACACACACACACACACACACACACACACACACACACACACGCATACACAGAAAGAAAAATGCTGCCTGTGGAAAGGTACTGATGAAACAAAATCAGCCTACTCTGCCCGTGATCGAAGTCTTCCCCAGGTGCCGTCCAGGAGAGGATCACATCGTCTTCTACTTTCACGGCTTCCAGGTCAGTAATTTTGCATGGTGGAAACATGTCAGGGTGGGGGCCATCTGGGACTCCCAGCACTAAGAAGGAGCCTCCAGAGCTCACTCGGCTGAAGCCCCACCTCTCCTTCTCATGTCTGTGGCCCGATTTTTTGGGAGTGTTCATTTGAATATTATCTGAAGCACAAAAAAAAGAAAAAAAAATTTCCTGAATAGTCTTGACAGATTGTTGAGACAGCATTGAAACAACTGAGTTTACTTGGTCAATAATAAGTTCATTCACCCGTTTATTCCCTCCATACACATTGGTTGGTTGGGGACATATCGCTGTGCTATGAATCAGACCGAACATTTCCCCCATGAGATTTATATGAGTCATGACATAAGTGGCAGTCATACCAGTAAATGGATATTTATAAAGTGTGACTAATCTAGAATAATAAAGAGCAGGGTGATCACACCATTCAGGATATAACATTTAACTTTCCTTTGGGCTGAGGTACCCAGGTAAGGCATGAAGGGAAAGACATTCTGCGAAAAGAGAGCAACTTGCATGAAAATCTAGGTTCAGAAAAGTTGTTTATTAGAGAGACTAAGCTAAAAAGTGGGTGGCTGCTACAGCTCAGAAGTAGCACATTTGCCCAGAATGTATGGTGCCCTGGGGTTTAATGTCCAACACTACAAACCAAAAGCAGAACACCGTGAGATGAGACAGGAGAGCAGATAATAACTGACCTCAAGGATCAGTGTAGGTTTTAATCCCAGTGCTGTGAGGAACAGGAAGTGACAATATTCATCGTTTTGATTTCTGACAGGTCCTTAGAAAATGGATCAAATGTCAGTAAGCAGGAAGCTATTTAAAAAGAGCCATCCAGCTCACAATGAGGGAAGATGGTGGCAGCTGTTAGTGGTGACCTCAGGGGGAGGTTAGAAGGGATAGTTCAATGCATAATCTGCAGACACAAAGTTGGTAATAGATTTGAATGTGAATTGGTGAGGGAAAGGTTGATTAAAGCAGCTCCTACACCCGTGTGGTGGAAAGAGAACCAGCTTTGACAAGTTGTCCTCTGAGGTTCGCATGCTTGCTCTAGCATGTACACATACAATGAAAAACAAATATTTTAAAAGTAATTCCTAAAATAGTTTCTGATAGTTTGATAGAAGAAGACAACCAAGGAGTCAGACCAAAAATTAGGTTATAAGGTTTATGATTGTTCTAAAATAGAAATAGTTAGATATGGATTTTAAGATTTAAAAGGTTTAAACTAGTTCAGTGGTTTAAAATTATAAATTTGGAGGTTATAGGCATGTACATATTATACAAATCATGTGGATTAATGAAGCTATCTAATAATGATTTTTTTAACTATATAATAAGTTGTATTCACTAGCTGTCTACTATGGCCAGGTACTTTAAATATCTTGCTATATCAAATATTTAATTCCTCTAGCAAGGCAATTAAGAGGGTAAACTTTTTGCCATACATTTATTGATGATGAAACAGAGCGATGCAGAGCTAAGTAACTTGCTCCATGTTACATACAAAATGGGGAAGCTGGGCTTCAGGTCCAGGCACTACCACTCTAGAAGGTAGAAGAGAAGAACAGAGAGGTGGGAATAGCTCATCCAGGGAGCACATGCCCAGTGAGAGGTGGGAATAGCTCCTCCAGGGAGCACTTGCCCAGTGAGAGGTGGGAATAGCTCCTCCAGGGAGCACATGCCCAGTGAGAGGTGGGAATAGCTCATCCAGGGAGCACATGCCCAGTGAGAGGTGGGGATAGCTCATCCAGGGAGCACATGCCCAGTGAGAGGT
>NW_022196898.1:92401613-92456208 GCF_008632895.1 Mastomys coucha
TAGCTCATCCAGGGAGCACATGCCCAGTGAGAGGTGGGAATAGCTCCTCCAGGGAGCACATGCCCAGTAGGCACAAATCATTGGGTATAATTTCCAGCATCAAACAAATAAACAAAAACAAAAATGCTAAACCAAACCAAGCAAACCAAAGCCATGGATGGGGAGAGAGCTAGTCTCAAAATTTTTCTACTTTTAGAAATAAAAATGATTAAAAATGGTCTTGGAGATTATTTTTAGATACAGCACTGTACATGAGATTTCTGTTTTATTTTAGCTAATGCTTCCTAACGGGAGCTAGTCTATATTTTTCTGTGAAGCGAATGTACCTCTCCTATTCTTTGGCACTTTCATATGAGGAAGGGAAGCGAACCTCAGCTCAGAGTCTGTAACAGCCAAGCTCATGTTTGTCCAGGAACTCATTTCCCTCACTGGGGCCGTTTGTGTCACTCTTTGCACTTGTGCTGCTGCCTAAACCTCTACACAGGAAATATAGGAAACGCAATACCAAACAAATCGTAAGGAGCCTCTTTGGGTGTGAGTTATTGCAAGTAAATAACCACAAAACAGGATTCAAAATAAATTATAAAACAATGAGAGGGTCAAGCCATAGAAAGTACTGACTTTGTGTTATTCTCTACCACAAACTGTTAAGGATTGTAGAAGCAGTCAATTAATAGTGGCTGGAGTATAATCATGGGGGGGTTTTGAAGGGGGTGGCGGAGGGTGGCAGGGGGGTTACTTGGGACAGCATCTTAGTTCGTGCCAGGCTAGTACACTACCACTGAACAGTAACCACAGACCTGAGTGTGGCTTGGAGGAGATTCACACCTCTCTTAGTCCTCTCTCTCCTCTCCACCTCCCTCCACCCTGCCTCTGCCCCTTTGGCTCTCCTTCTCTCTCTCTCTCTCTCTCTCTCTCTCTCTCTCTCTCTCTCTCTCTCTTTCTCTCTCTCTCTCCTCTCTGCCCCCTCCTTTCTTTATCCTCTCTCCTCATCCACTTCCGTCTGCCTACTGCACACACACATGCATCACCAACACATACATGAAATAGTATTTTGCACATTGGCAGTGCAAATGGTCCTTACCGTTCGTTATGTAACCTGGTACATACATAGCATGGCTTCCTGGGACAGAGTGGGCTAGGGTGCTTATGCTGGGAGAGTGACGCACATGTACTGTCAGGCTATAGCTACCACTTACAGCAAAGGAGGAAAAATACCTGGAGTAAATTCCATCATTTCTTATAACATCAGCACCTGTGTATATAGACAAAAATTCAGCATTAACATGTTATTACAGTTGACTGCTACTATTTATTGAGTTATTCAAACATTAATCCCTCTTCATGTAGAGCACACGGAGCTCTTTGGGCTCCCAGAGAAGCACAGTGGGAACCTGAGGTGGTAAGCCCAGGGGTGTTCCTTCAAGGGATGCAATGCCAGACCTTTTATCCACCTCAATGGCTCAGAGCAGAAGTGCTCTGTAGCCTAGTGACATTTGTGCTTTCTGAGTAGCTAGAGAGCACATCAGACCCTCCCTCAAACCTTCATCTTGAGCACGGTTTTTCTCAGTCAGTTTAGAGAACCTTTTGTTATGGATACAACCACTTGTGCTGTACAAAGAGTTTCAACGTAGTCACATTTGATCTTTACTTAGTTTCTGCAAGAGATTTATGTGTGCTTTGCTGGGCCTGTGTGTTTGAGTTAATTATCACTGTTTGAGTTAACTATCACCAGAAAATATTTTTTTTATCAAATTGCACTGTTCTTAAATATGCTTAAAATAAACAACCTTGTGTCAGACTTTGAAATTGAACCAAACGGCCTTCTTGTTTGCCGAAGATTGTCTCTTTGTAGGCCTATGAAGGACACAGATACCACCACCCAGGCGACATCATTTCCATATGGTGTGTGCTATTGTAGCTACTTTTGATATTATCATGAGGTTTAAAATATGATGGTATCGTAATTTCTTCCTGGGACTGCTTAATTTCTGAAAGTTTGTCTTCTAAAGTGGACCTCTGACTGTATTACTCTGAATGCACCCAGCCTCATCAAAAGATGGCTGGGCTCTGCTTATTTCAGTGATAACACTTAAAAGTCACTTAAACATGGAACCTTTTAACACTTACAAATGGAACCTTGAAGGCTTCCATCCTTATGAGCCAATCTATTTTCAACTTAAAAGCTATTAATAGTTTCTATAAAAACAAAGCACATTCTTAAGACTATTGATCACCATATGGTCATATTTATTCACCCTTTTGAAATGAAATGTATCTTCAAAATATGAATTCAAGTGTACATATACAAATTTTCATTAAACTTCAAAGAAGCTTTTGGTTGGGAGCCCTATATGAAATGTTGAACAGCGTTGGTAGCGTGTAAACAGTGCAGAGCTAATTGATTTCCTCATTGGAGGACGCACTTGACTGCGGGTGGAGTGTAGGGAGTTCCCTGAGCAACACTTAGCAGGCCATGATATTTGCCCACTGTCCCTCGCTGCAGGATGCATTCTGAGAGCCTACTCAGTGCTGGCTTCCTTTCATCGTGACCCTCAGAGGGCAGCAAGAATCAAGGCCAAGTCTGTGGCCTAGAGCAGAAAGATCTAGACCCCAGAACAACAGTGCTCTTGAGGCAGTTTGTCACACTGGGCAAGCAGCCTGTAATATCTTCAAGATCATGCCAGTTCTCACATTACACCTCGAGCTCCAAATGGTGACACTGTGTTATTATTAAAGTGCTCTGAAACCAGCTGTCCCCACTCTACGGAGAGGTTCTGCAGCGTGAGAAAACTGGAGGTCTGTTTACATAAAATATGTAGTAATCATGTTATCCACAAAGACTTAGATTTTTATTGCATTTTTTGTAGATGGCAAGAAAACTAAACTTTGGCATTTAGTGGCATTTAGATGGGCTGTCTTTGTTGAGAAATTGCAAAGAGAGATTTGTCCATCCCCTACAGCCTCTGCAGCCACCTCTTCTAATCACTGATGCAGAAGGAAATGGGACAGAGCCTTGTCTAGGAAGTCGGGGAACTTGGATTTACGTTGTGGATCTTTACCAGGAGAGTGCTGAAGCTGGGTGCCTCTGAGCCTCGGTTTTATGTCTATGAAGTGGGTGGATGTCCCCTTCCTCCCTGATCACTTCCTGTGCATCCTTCCCAAAGATGCATGTTCAGGGGAAGCATGTGGGGAACCTGGCAAGTTCCCGAAGAAGGAGACCAGACTTTGATGGAGGTTCATCTGAGTAGCTGGGGTCCCCTGCAAACACACGATCTGCTATTAACACCTAGAACCCCATCGTAGTGCAGCAGCGCGCTACCCCACCTCACCTGCTCCTTCATCCAAAAGTTGCAGTGCAACAGGATCTCCAGCCTCCGGCTCAACTGTTGCCACCACGGTGGCATTGAGTATGGGTTGCAGGCCCTTCCTCACATTCGCATAAATTATCACTGGCTGAGGAAAATGAGTGCTGTCTCTTTCTACAAAGGCTTCCACGGTGGCTGGGGACATGGCCAGGCTGGAGGCCCGGGAGGCCACTGTCACTTTCAGAGCTTGAGGAGAATGGTGGGTGTTGTTCAGAGTATAAGTCCAGGGCCCATGCTGCAAAATAAGGTGTTGTTTTTGTCAAGCGTGAAAAAGAAAAAAAAAAGTCAGCACTTCATTGATGCTGCATTTTTTTTTTAAATACAAAATGATGTTAGGAAGGCATTCTTAGTAGATAATTGGCCTCTGGCCAGCCACTTTTACTGTTAGGAAGGCCTTCTTAGATAAATGGCCTCTGGCCAGCCACTTTGACTGTTAGGCAGATCTAGAAGGCAAATCCATCCGGGTTTATTTGGAGCAGTGAGGATGCATTTTGACTTCCAGATTTAGAACATTACGGCAAATGTGTGCAGTGTCAAAGGACTTTTATTAATATGGACTCCTTTACCCAAAAGAAAATTAAATACTTTAGTTCATTTTTAGAACTGACAAAATGATATAAATTAAGAATGCCATTGCGATATCCATCGACACCCTGGGCTAATATACCAATATCCTTCCTTTGTTTCCTGCCTCTCAGGCCCGCAAAATTTCAGAGAACAAAAAAGTACCCACAGGGCTAGAGTATGTAACCTACTATTATAAACAGATCAGAACTGAACAGTGTCTATGGTGAGTAATTTTTATAAATTCTGCTACATATCATCCTCTTGTTTCCACAAGCTTCGGGGAAGAAACAATACAAATAAAAAATTGGGGGAAAAAGACTAAGACTTTGTGTAATAGAGTGTTCCCTTTGGACTAAGCTAAGGCCTCTTCTGCTGTCCTTGTTTAATCCCTGGGGGTGGGGGGAAGAAATGCAGTGGGCCAAGGTGGGACTCAACCAGGGGACTGCCGTTGCCACCACACTCTGGGCAGCCTTCCTCCATGGAACTGGTGTGCTTTGCTGTCTCCCAGGGTGGTCTGAGTCAAGCACCAAGTCACCTCTCACTGTCTTGCTTTGAACTGATGGCATCACCAGACATGGCAGGAACCTCCAGATAAAAAAAAAAACGTTCTCTTTGGTGCTTCTAATCCAGAAGAAGAAGTCGAGCAAGAGAGCAAAACAGAGGTAGCCTAGCATCTCCAGCCCTTCTGTGAGAAGCAACAGTGGATTTGCAGGACGGTTCAGTAGGAACAGAGAAGGAGGGATTTTGGAGAAAGGTATGAGCTGGGGCAGAACAAGCCAGACACAAACAGTCCAGTAGCAGCCATAGCTGTTGGTATTTCATCTTGAAAGTGCCACAGAGTTTGGAGCAAGATGCGGGTTTCAGAAAGGTCTGCTCAAGGGGCTGAGGGGTAGACTGGAGGTCGCCAGCTCGGAACCCAGTAAGGAGCTACCTGGGTAAGACCCTGACTTAAAACAGAAAACTATGGGAGTAGGCTGAGAAGGGGAGCGCTTGATAAAGCCGTCAGATCTAAGGGATTCCTGTGTCGGCTCCCAGCCTCCAGGGCTCGATTTATCCTTACTCTCTGTACTCCCTTCAGCAGCTCTAGCAGCTTATCTACAGGGCCCATAGGTCACCTCTCCTTCCATCTTGCTCACACCCTTCCTTAACACACACTTCTCCAGTTCATTCATCCTATTATTACCAGCATCCCCGCTTTGTCTTTGAGCTTTCTGACATCCAGAATTCAGTTCAGAACTGAGTTCAGCTGTCCAGAATGCCATCCCCACTACCAGGTTTCACTGTCTCCCGTCTTTCCAGGAGGATGCCTCTCATCCCTTAGGGAGCATCTTCTTCCTGTCCTCACATGTGTTCTAGTAGAGAGAGCCTGGTGCTTATGCCTAACCAGGGCGCTTTGATGAGTCAGCACATTTCCTTTGTGTTCCACATCTAAGCTTGGGACTCATTTGCAAGCTCTACTCATGGCTGAGCAGTTAGTTATAAACAGGTTGTCACACTGACCTTAGCAGTTCCTGGAATCTTAAGGCTGGCTGTCCGAAAGGCCAGATTGATGACAAAGTCATCAGTGTTGTATTTTCTTCCACTAGGATCCAATAATACAATCTCAGGGGCACCACCAGTCTGCCACATGACTAGGAAAACTGTGTCATTGCCCACAGAGCTATCCACAGTTACCGTATTCGACAGTTGGTGCTGGGGTTGCACAGTTTCGCACCTGCTTTCAAGCTGTTAAAGAGATGTATGTGAAAGTTTCTAGTAAATATACATTTCCTCCTTTTATAACAAAAATATGAATAGGCAAAGGTAAAAGGCATTTAATTCAGACCTGTATCTATATATTTAAATCAAATTAAAACAGTGCATTATATAACTAGTTAAGACCTATCTTCTTACAATTAATGCAAGTATAATGCATTATTATTTTTGTTTGTTTGTGATAAGATCTCAGATAGCTCAGGCTAGCCTTCAATTCTTTATCCTCCTGTCCCTAAATACAGGAATTGTAATAATTGTGTGCCACCATGTCTGGCTTCACTATTCATCTACTTGGTTGTTTCCTGTGATGCTGGGGATTAAACCAAGAGTTTCTGCTCACTAGGTAAATACTCTACCATTGGGCTACACTGCCAGTGCCCACCATTACACCTCAAAATTAATTTAGTTGATTTCATATTATCTATGATGAAAAGGAACTTTGGCTTCACATGACCAATCATGATGAGAATGAGCTCCTAGAAGACTTTGCTTGTTAATATGTTTAAATGGCTTTAATTTATTTAATGGTATCCAGAGGCTTTTACAAGTTTTTATAAGCAATTTAAAAAGGAAATTTAAAACTTATATGGCGGTTGCATTTTTGTTTTGCGAGGGAGCTTGACGGTGTTCTCTTTAATGGCTGCACACACACTCTCACCAATAGTGTGGACACTCACCAACGTTCACTCTTTTACTTTTTTATATCAGCCATTCTGGAAACAACACACTCTCATTGTGCTATTAATCTTTATCTCTCTAGTGATTAGCTATTTTAAACCTCTCTTCACACACCTGTTGGCTATTTGTATGTCTCCTTTTTAATAATGTCTACTCTTGGGTTTATTGTCCTGTTGTTTTTTGTTGTTGTTGTTCTTGTTTGTTTGTTTTTCTTTTATTCAGACAGGGTTTCTCTGTGTAGCCCTGACTATCCTAGAATTTGCTCTGTAGACCAGGCTGGCCTTGAAATCAGATCGATCCTCCTGTCTTTATCTCCCCAGTGCTCGGATTAACAGAGGGCACCGCCACATCTAGCTTATTGCCCACGTTTAAAAGTTGGGGTAGCTGGGCATTGGTGGCACACACCTTTAATCCCAGCACTTGGGAGGCAGAAGCAGGTGGATTTCTGAGTTTGGGGCCAGCCTGATCTACAGAGTGAGTTCCAAGACAGCCAGGACTACACAGAGAAACCCTGTCTCAAAAAAAAAAAGAAGTTTGGGTATTATCACCTTTGCTGTCGTTGTTGGAGCTCCTCAGGTATTTTGGATGTCTGCTGCTTTTCAGAGCACAGATTTCAAATACTGCCTCCTTCCACAGGCTCTGTGTGTGCTGGCCTCATGGTTTGCTTTGCTCAGTAACATTCTAGTTCAATGTTGTCCAGTTAGTCATTTTAGCCTTTATGCTGTGGGAATCTTATCTCCTGTCCCTGACTCTCTTGTTCATCCTGAAATGCTGAAATATTTCTGCCGTATTATCTTCTAGTAGCTTCAGTGTCAGGTTTTACCAGGACAATGTTAATCTCTGTGCCTTGGGTTTTGACTCTGGTGAACGATACTGGGCCACTTTCATTCTTCTGCCTGGGAATATTCAATCTTTCTAGCAACTTTTATTGAAAAAAAGTTGTCTCTCTTTAGTGCATGTTCTCAACGTTTTTGTCAAAATTCAATTGGCTAGCTGAGCACAGCGGTCTGTCTGTAATCCCAGCATCCAGCAGGCTGAAGCAGGAAGATTATGAAGAGTTTAAGGCCAGCCTGGCCTAGCGGGCTAGCCTCACGTTTGCTAAGTAGAATACTACTGGTGGGTAGAGTTTTTCTGTAGCACCTTGCCTGTCTCCCCAGGCCTATATCGCTCCTGCCTAGACGCCTGCTGTCTGCCAAGTTGGGAAACCCTTCTGTGATGTTTTATGAAGCTTTATCTTTGACCTTTGATCACTTGATAACAATATGTCTTGGTGCATTCATTTGACTTCTAGTTAGGGGGCTATAACCATCTTTACCGTGCATATATATCTGCAATGTTAAATATTTCCTGGCAATAATTCCCTGGGTTCATTGTTTACACCAAGCATAACTTGGCTGGTTGACTTGCCATCTGTGAGGAAACTACAGGTGAAATTCTGCTAGAAACATTATTCAATTGTGTCCAAATGGAGTGAAAAAACGGCCCCTTTAAAAGTAGCTTGGATGCCAGCAAGTGCTAGATGACAGGAGCCTGAGATAGCTGTCTCCTGAGAGGCTCTGACAGTACCCAACTCATACAGAAGTAGAGGCTCACAGCCATCCATTGGACTGAGTACAGGGTCCCCAATGAAGGAGCTAGAGAAAGGACTCAAGGAGTTGAAGGGTTTGCAGCCCCTTAGGACAAACAACAATATGAACTAACCTATACCTTCAGAGCTCCCAGGGACTAAACCAAAGAGTACAAACGGGGGGACTCATGGCTCTAGCAGCATGTGTATAGCAGAGGATGGCCAAGTCAGTCATCAATGGGAGGAGAGGACCTTGGCCCTGTGAAAGTTCTATGCCCCAGTGTAGGGGGGAATGCCAGGGCCAGGAAGCAGGAGTGGGTGGGATGGTGAGCAGGGAGAGTGGGGAAGGAACAGGGGTTTGTTTTACTTTTTATTTTATTTTATTTTATTTTAATTTAATTTTTTGGGAGGGGAACCTGGGAAAGGAGATATTGTAAATAAAGAAAACATCTAATAAAAAAAAATACATGTTAAAAAAAGAGTAACTTGATAAGAGGAGGCTTTTGTGCCCCAAATCAAATAAGTAGTACTAATTAGAGAGGCAATTTAAAACTGAAGCTGGTGGCTTATGCCTGTGATTCCTTTAGTTAGAAGGTGGAACTAGGAGGACTAGAAGCTCAAGGCTAGCCTGGGCCATGCACTCACCCACAAACACCAAGAGGGAGGGTAGAGATCTGGAAGTTTCTAGAACTTCATGAAATAATTAATATTCCTTATCAAGATGGTGGTACAGCCAGAGTGTAGTTGAGGAAAAGTTAATGGACTGAAGAAATGAAAACACAGCTTCTTACTTTTGTTTTGGATCTTATCCCTACATCCTCCATCCCACCTTACCCTAACTGACCCTACTCTACCCTATCCCACCCCAGCTCCATTTTCTGCCATAAAGAAGTCTTTTCATGGACCTTGAAAGCTGAAATCATTACAGAAAATCACTATTGGAATTGAGCCATGCAGACATGAGGCAAAGTGAGGCTTGGTTCTGGGGATCCCAGAAGCTCCTTAGAGCTTTCTGCACACAGAGAGTTCCCTAGGCAAGTATCGTGATAACACAGACAGTGCAGTCCATCTGGCCCACTCTCCATCTCTATATAGAAAGACTGACATCCTGACCTGTAAGCTTTGCTGGAAGATGTCTCCTGTTCCAGAAGAGATTCTACCAAAAGCTTCAGTCATTCCGTTAGAAGTAAATTTATCTGGAATGAAGAACTTTAAACCTCCTGAAATACATAATTTGAACGTTGACTATTAAGATAGATACAGAAAAATAAAAGAGTAAATCTTCTCTGACAAACTGTGTCTATAAGAAAGTGTTAGTGGGAGTTAGTGGGAGGTGTGCTTGGCTCACTTTGAATGACATCTGATGTAACTATGAGGCATGTGGTCTTATAGAGCTGACTTTGACTGTCAATTCATGGCTATTTTCTCAGGCTCTAGTACTCTGCCCACTGCAGAAGAACTCAGTAAACCCTTACTGGGTAGTCTGAGATCCAAAAGAATTCCTAAATAATTTAGATTAATTGCTAGTAGTTGCACAGCTATGTGTTTGCATTTATAATCTGAGAGCACTATTTTTAAAAAATAACCCAATATATCTTAATTCTCAATAGTCAGTCTGTTACATTAGTTTTTATGGGATGGAAGATGAACTTATTCTTTGACTCATTTAGAAAAAAGACCAGTGTATATCTTACAATGCTACTTGTGTGTCTACTCTAGAATGTGTTGCAGCTAGTCAATATGATTTCAGCTTCAAAACTATGTGTTCTCAGGCTAGTTTAGCAAATCATAAAAATAAAAGTTTTCATTGGATGGACAAAATTTCAACTCTAGAGAAAACATTCAAAATTTGGGGAAAAAATTAGTTATGTTTAGTAATGATTTGTATGTTTTAAAAAGAAAGCTTTCCTATTTTTCCCCCAATTAATACCTATAACCTGGGTTTCACAGCTTAAGGGCATGCTCTGAAAGATGCCTGCTTAGGAGATTTTTACCTGTAAGATGTGATAATTCCCCCACTTTTCTGGCTTCAGAGGAACCCAGGACTATGGAGTGAATGGTGGATCCACTGCTCACCGTGGTGAGCAGGCAGTTGGCGATGTGTTCATCTGCTCCACTAGTCACTAATATCATGACAGAGCCATCGGCTCTTCCATTCTGCTTCTCAACCACCTGAACACAGAGAGCCATCAGTTGCTATAAAGGAAACGTAACTCAAGCTGTGTGACTCAACAGAGGAGTTCATTCTCATGTACAATTGGCTCCCCATGTTGCCTCTACCTCTCCAAGGTCCCCCGTGCTCTATGACCATCTCCAAGTTGTTCCTTACCTCGCTTTGCCTCGTCGAAGATATTGTGTTCATTATTATATGAGAGCGGTGCCTCTAAGATCTAGCCAGTGATGGTAAGATGGCTTAGAGCAGTGGTTCTCAACCTTAGTTACACCTCAGAATTAGATGGCACTGTTTACGAATTTCACTGCCAGGCCACACACCAGATCAGTGACCTCACAATCATAAGACATGAAACTCAGGCATCATGGCTTTGGTTTTATTTTGATGTTTGTTTGCTTGTTCGTCTATTGTTGATAGTTTTCATACCTGAGATTGAACTTAAAGTCTCAAGCTCACTAAGCATGCTCTCTACCACTGAGCTACATCACCACACCCTGCCTTTCAATCAGTTGATGTCAGTGGGCAGCTTGGGCTGAGCAACTGTTGTCTGCGGGTGACAACTGTTGTAGCTGATGTCTTGGTGTCTGTCAGATGGTGGACAGCACCTCACAGGCTGGTTTAGATCAGCTCTGTCACTTCTGAGGCACATATCTGGTCTTAATTGTGTGTTTGTGTCTGTGTGTGGGTCCACACATACGTGTAAGTGTTTGACTTATTTATCTTCTCTGTTCTTATCTTTGAAATCTGGTTTGTTTGTAGGCAGAGACCAAAACTGATGATTTTGCCTTGAAGTGATTGCCACATCTGGGGCCACTTCAGAATAAGTGGGGACAGTTTGGAAAGACTCGGGACATAATACTTAAGTCCGTAGGCATGGTCATTGTCCTTACTTATTTACTTGTTCTGCCAATCAGCAGTTACTAATTAATTATGGCATAAGTTACTGTGTCAGGCCCAGGGAGTGCAATGGCTGGAAGAAATGGACTCTGACTATAAGCATCATCCATCACAGCTCTCTTACGGCTGAGGCCACTACGGCTGCGCTGTAAGAGCATTCTCCTTTTCATGAACAAACAAAGCCAAGAAACCCACCCCATTCAGTCCCAAAAACCTGACACCCAAAATGAAAGAGAAGATAGTAAAGGCAACTGGAACTCAGGGCGCTGTACAGACTCAAAGCCTTTCTTCACCCCTGCACAGATGTTTGCTTACCTCAAAGCCTTTCTTCACCCCTGCACAGATGTTTGCTTACCTCAAAGCCTTTCTTCACCCCCGCACAGATGCTTGCTTCTGCTTCAGTGGATACAGAGGTTGGCAGGTACGAAACCAGCAGCTTCCGGTCATTTTCACTGTTAATTTGTTGCAGCGGGGCTTGGATTTCTCCTTTGCTATCAAAAGTGACAATGCCCACAAAAGTATGCGCTTCGACAACCTGCATCAAGTACAGTTCAGCCGCTTGTTGTAGTCTGAGGAGTCTACCTCCCTAGGTCCCCAAAAGAAAAGAGGGGAAAAAAGAGAGGAAATGATATTTGATTGGTAGGCCAATGACAATGAAGTAATTCAACTTGCAACAAAAAAATCTGTTCATTTTTTTATAGACACTGTACAGTTCCTTGAGTTCTAGAGTAATTTTCAATTAATTAATTAATTAATTATATGCTCAGAAATGTGTGTTGGGGTGTGCAGAAGAAAGGGTGCTGAGCAGCAAGCTATTCACAGTTAACACGGCATATCCTCACCCTTCACTCCAACTCAGAATCTAACAGCCTATGATGTCAATGGAAGATAGGTACGGAACTGATTTTTTAAAAATTCAGTCCAAGTAAGAGGAGATATTACAAAGGGATCTGGTGATAGAGGTGTGGCGGTTGCCGGCACCTATGTCTGTCCCCTGGCGTGGTGGCCATTTGAGGCTGGACACTTTGTCTATGGAGTGAGCATAATAATAGGTTTATCAGTTTTTATAGTTGCTCTAAGGATTACCTGCAATATATATATGTGGCAGGCAGTAATCAAGCACTGTGACAATGCTGCCAACGAACCCACTAGGTAGGCACTTTTTTGATGGCCCTGAAGGGAGGGAAGGAGGCAGGATTTAGGATCTCAGTGACCAGCTGCTCATAGCCGGCTGTGACCTCTGTCCCCACTGTTACCCCAACCCCACCCTCCTCACACTTCTCAGGACACATCACCAATTTAATGTCACATGGACATCTCAAACTAGACAGCATCTTAATTTATTGACTCTCTCCAAATATTATTTCTCTTACAAGCTGGGAAGAAAATGAGTAGATGAAACATAGACCTTTGAATTCTCCCTTAGCCTTTTATAATTTTTTTATGACTTCATTCTTTTAATGTGGTGATATCCAGTTGCATTTGTTTTCCTGAAAATGCCACACTTTTATTCGTGTGTGTGTGTGTGTGTGTGTGTGTGTGTGTGTGTGTGTGTGTGTGTGTGTTCCACATTCTCTCTTCCTATTTCCCTGGTGTTGGATACCTAGCTGGTGTGGGCACAGAAAACATTACTTCTTTTTAGCTCTGGTTCCCTTCCTTACAGAGCGCAGGGGATGATTAGGAACATAGTAGTTTTTGTCTCCATCATGGTGATGGGGTGGGGGGAGAGTTACACTTAGCACCAACGTGGGGATGCTAATGGGGTCAGAGATCATGTGTAGATTTCATTTATCTTACCATCTCAATCTTTGGGTCTCCTTCTGAGTTTGCCCTACCTATTTCTCAAGAAAATAAGATAATCTTGGATTCTTTAAAACCCTTTTGTGCCCCTACCCCATCATACTCTGAAGAAAAAAAAAGAATTAAAACCTAATGAGGAGGTGGGAAGAAGGGTTTTCAATCATTTGGAGTCAGTGTTTACCTCTGCCATCTTCCTGGACACATCAATCACCAAGCAGACCACTCGGTCGCCAGCCTGCAAGAGGGAGAACGTGGGAGGTGCTGGAAGCTCAACCCCAGGCACGGGGAGGCTATGGTTCAGGTCAGAGGAGTCTTTGATCACATCCCAAGTGCTTCTGAGGCTGCACACTTGGTTCTGGAGGTTTGGGGCTTCTTGGTTGTGCGTACCTTCGTTACAGAATTCAACCACCTGGAAAGGAACAAGGCAGCCCTTGCAGACCAAACGCACTTCTCCTTTAAGTCAGGCAGCAGGTAAGAGAAGGGCAGAGTTGAAGGAAAAGTCACATGCTTCCTTTTCTCCAAACTGACAGCAAGCTTGCAAATAAATGTGGACACCTTTTGCTTGAATAGTAGCACCCTGTGGTCATAAAAGCCATCTCTCAAAAAAATGTGGTTGAACTAAGAAAACAGAACAGGCTGTGTACATAACCTTAGTCTTAAAGAGAACAACTCCCCTGCCCCTACCATAAAATTGTGCTAAAGAAACACCCTAAGAGATGTTATTCTGTACAGCCCATTCTTTGGAATCCCATTAAGTTAACACTGAACCTTATTTTATGAATTAGTCAACATGTATTGATGTAGTTCAAATATTGATCTTCGTGAGGTTAGAATGAGGGCAAAACTACTTAAATCTACTTCCTGAAACAATTTTTCCATTTGGAAATCTAGCTGTAATTCATTTAATGATAATCAACCTGTGCCAGCACAGCCCCCCTTAAAGGCACAGCTTGCAATACAAGGCAGTGGTGCCTACTTAGTTCTTACTCTCAGTGGTCTGGTCCTACGAAGAAGAGAGAGAGTTCTACGAAGAGAGCCACAGGAGCTCAGACTTTGAAAGAAATGTATAGTTCCCCATCACTGCTACACAGAGGATGAACTGCAGCTGGGAAGCACTTGCTTAGCGGCTCAGTGAGGTGGGATCAGAGCAAACAAACCTGTGCTGCTTGGTTTAGTCTTTTTTTTTTTTTCTACATCTCATGAGTGCAGCAAGGTGACTTTGAAATTTGTTGTGACTATATGTGTTTGAGTATGTTTTTCAAAGGACTGAAAAAAGTTGTATCTAATCACAAGTAACATGGGTCAAACACCTAGAACTGGGTTTGAATCAGATACAGAAGTTACAAATGAAAAACAATGGATGAAGTCATGACATACTGACACCCCTCTTCACCTTGAAAATGATGACTACCATTGACTAAAACCAGACTGAAGAAACAAGTTAGCAAAATGAAGGAAGGGAGAGAGGAAGGGAGAACATTCCAAAGCAAGCAGCAAAGATTAGCCATGGACAAGGAGAATATTCCATAAAGAAATATGCCCACCACACTCCCGGCACAGCAGGGAGAAGACCCACAGATAACGGCTTTCAGGTCTTAGTAAAGGAAGCCACGAAGTCTGGATCCATCACATCTGTGACTATCAACTCTCTCCTTTCTGGTTGCATGCTCTGTCTTAGTTCAAGGTTCTAGCAACAGCTTGGCTATAAGTGTGACATCTTTCTTAGAGACAACAGACTGTCCAGAGAGAGATCCTCTAACTGAATACTCTTTTAAATATCAGTTTTTAAGTGGCTGTCCAGACTCATCTTTTGTGAGATAACATGAAATATTAGTTGACAGGACTTAGGTGCAGAGCTGAGGATCCATTCCCTCCCTGGGCTAGCTTGCCTGTGTTTTGAAGTTTGAGACTTTTTAAAACCAAGGAAAGAGAACGTCAGGGGAGAGGAGTGTAGTCATTCTCTCCTTCATTCTCAAAAACTTCATAGCTCGTCCTATGAGATGAAACAAAGGCCAACTCATGACAACTTGTTCTGTGGCCTCAAAACTCATCCTATTGAGCACTCTCCCTGGGAAGCGGACCTTTGCTTTTCAAAGCAATCTCTATTTGTTATCATCTGGAGGAAACAAGTTGTTTGTTTGCTTTTTAAATCCATAAGATAAGGAACTAACTGAACTGTAGCCCCCAGGCTCTGATGACACTGCTATCTAGGGAAAGGCTGAGAACACATCAGTAAGTTTTCTGGAGGTGGCCTACCGCTTTGCTCAGCTGCAATGGGAAAGCTCTGAATTGCAGGACCTTGGGAGATTTCATCTCAGGAATGCTTCTTACTACTGACATCCCTTTCCTATCACTAGTACATAGTCTAACGATTCCTGAGCATGGGCCCACCATATTGGCAGATTTCCTGAAAACCAACATAAAGATAAACTTCCATAAATTAATGCTGATTAGATGAATTAATGATTTTTATAGAATTCTTGAATTGATTCAAACAATTTTTAGGAAGAAAGTTTTAAGAGATGGATTTAGTTGTGTTGCCAGAAACAAATAGTAAGATTGTAAAGACGGGGATCATCAGTCTTCAGCCTTCATCCAAAGCTGTGTCCCACTTCAGCCCCTTCCCCAGCTGGGGCAGGCTTCCAGCAATTATTAGTCCCACCTTCTACATACTTAGCCATATCTGTGTACCTGAGGAAGAAGCGGCGGCTTACAGGAGTTTGTCGTCCCAAGGATGTACTTACAGAAGGTAGACTCTGCATGAACATTATCGATCCAGTTGCATTCTGGGTGCTGTTGTAGAGGAATGTGCATCCTTCTCTAAAAAGCTTGCTAACAATGCAGTCTTCGTGGGGGCAAAGGCCCTTTTCACACACAAAAACGCCTGTGATGTCAGATGAACACCTGAGAGTGGATGAGAAACCAGGAACTGGGTCTCTTGAGAAATACGTGGTTTTTTTCTTGATTATCTTTTCTAATAGTTCGTTTCAAGGATTTATAGCTAAGTAGACATGCATGAAATTTTTTAAATGTTCTCTTAAGGAAATACATTAATTTGGAAATATAGTCTCTCCATTTGACTTTAAAGCCTTGAATTTGGACAGGCATTTTGTATTGGCAATATCTTTAGCAAGCGGAGGGAGACAAGGTGAAGGGAAACTAGGAAAGGCTCTTGAGGAGGAGGGACCAGGCCAGCAACATCCTGAGTCAGTGTTCCACTGGACATCAGGGAGAATGAATCTGTAATGGTGATCTTTGGAAAGATTCTGTCTTCATTAAAGTGTTTCAGACATTGCTATGTAAGTGAGAAATGGTGCCATATGAAAATGGAACTGATGATATGTATCTATTAGCTGAACACCCTGTGACCCTGAATCCTCCAAAGTTGTTTAATGTATGGATTTCTATGCATAACTATAACATAGAATGTGTATGAGGCTATGGGCTGCAGAGATACTGACAACCACACAAGGTGGCCATTAGTCTCCATGCCTTGCTAGAGGGAACTGATTGGATAAGCTATGTCATAACCACACAATGGAACATTATAAATTATTTTTTAAAGGGATGAGAAAAATATATATTGGTGTTTATTTGAATTCTCTTGAAGAGACAAGGTAAATAGGAAATTAATCAAGGTGGTTATTCAAAGTGATACATGCAAGCAAAATGAAGAGGAGAGTGCTAAGTAAGATGGCAAAGGATAGAATGTCTTACTGCTCAAATTTGAAGCACATAAACATTTGTCCATTATATAATTCAATAAAAATTAAAATTGACAATGAAAGAATTTACTTCTTGCTAATATGTGCTTGTCGTTAACTCATTTTTATGTCATACAATAATTAAATCAAGACAAAAATACCTACCTTCAAATTTATCATTTTATTTTTTACATTTTTTTGAGACAAGCTCTTACTATGTAGCCCTGGCTGGCCTGGAACTTACAGTGTGGACAAAGCTGACCTTGAATTTGTGACAGTCTTCCTGCCTCTGTCTCTCTAGAGCTGGGGTTATAACTTTATAAGTATGTGTCACTATGTCTAGCTACTTACTGTGAAAAAACACTCAAATATTTTCTACTAGGTTTTGAAATATTCAGTATATTCAATCAGTAGTGATTTTAAATAGGAGAGAAACCACTGACCTGGTGGCTTGAATCTCATTCCGCCCATTCACATAGAACGGCTTGTCGTTGTTATATTCATCAAATACACCCCAGCGGAGATGGGCCCACTCATGGACAAACACTCTGCCTGGAGAAGAGAGAGGTTCAGCTTTTTGAGTGCCTTAAATCTCAGCAACAGGCCTTGCTCATCAGGGAAGACAGTATCACTCCACCACACTATACTTCCAAGGAGCTGAAGTTTGGGTCACTGCCCTGCCCATTCCCTCCTACCTCATCTCCTACCACCACAGAAGGAGAGCATGAAAATGTTTGCTCCCAAGCCCGCTAGACGTCATCCACTTGACAGAAGTGGCAGGGAGTACCACATTCTCTCCCTCGCTGTCGCTGTCTAACAAGTTCTTACTTAGCTTTATGTACACAGTCCAGTTGGTTTAGAACTTAGTGTAGAGGGGAGAAATATATTCTTGCAATCTACTAAAGCTTTCCTAAGTTTAGCCTGTGCCCAAGCCTGGTTGCTCTCTTGCAGGCCATCTCCCAGTCTACAGCAATGATTGAAACCTAGGGAAGGAGGAAGGGCCAGAGATCACAGGACCTCTCTCCAGCTTCGATCCTCCATTCTCTTTTATCCAATTTACTAATCACGCTCCTCCTCCTTCTCCTCCTCCTCCTCCTCCTCCTCCTTCTCCTCCTCCTTCTCCTCCTCCTCCTCCTCCTCCTCTTCCTCCTCCTCCGTCTTCTGGGAAACTCTCATTCTTACGATCAAATCCTTCACAGGTTTATCTTGTCCTCTCTAATCTTCGATTTCCTTCCAAGTTCAACTCAGAAGTTAACCATTCTCCTTGGAAGGTTTCCAGGTCACCAGCCTTCCCAAATCAAAGCACGCGTTCCTTTTTCTCTGAGCTAGTTTGGATTCTGTAACTCAGGGACCACCCGCTGGAGGGACTTGTGCTGTGGCACATTGTGCAATGTCTACATCTTGGGCGCAAACAGCCACAGCTGAAAGTATCAAGAGAAAGTATGTGCTGGCTGACTCATGGATCTAGAGGCATCGATGAAATCACATGCAGCTTCAGAGAGCCGCACACCTCATAGTTACCACCCAGAAGGGAGGACAATCCAATTTTTATAAAGTTTTATAAAAATATCCCATTGCCAAGGACCAGCCTTGGCTCGGAGAGTGGTTCTGAGAGAAGGGATGTCTGGGAGTGAAGAAAACAAATGACTGGAAGTCAAATTGTGGGTCCAAGCTGGTGGCCTATGTCCTGCTCTAGATATGTCTGCAGCTTTACAGACTGCTTTATCTCTGCTCAGCCTTCCCTGGAGATCTCCAGACAGCTCTCTCTTGTTATGTTCTCTGGAGATCTCCAGACAGCTCTCTCTTGTTATGTTCTCTGGAGATCTCTCTCCAGACAGCTCTCTCTTGTTATGTTTTCTGGAGATCTCCAGACAGCTCTCTCTTGTTATGTTCTCTGGAGATCTCTGTCCAGACAGCTCTCCCTTGTTATGTTCTCTGGAGATCTCTCTCTAGTCAGCTCTCTCTTGTTATGTTCTCTGCTTGAGACAGTTCTCCAAACAGGTCTCAATATTCTAAAAGAAAAAAAAAATCTCTGGATAGCTCATCTTCATCTTCTGCAGGCCATAAGCCTGGCCTTTTATTTTACATATCAATCCAGTCATTTACTTCAGGTTTCCTTTTGATTATCCCGTGAATCAGCATTCCGTGAATCCAGACCCTTAATTCTTAGAAGACAGCAAGCACATATTTTCTTTTAACATTGCAAAAGAATTCAGAGATCCGCCTGTTCCTGTTAAGCACAGATGATAAGCTAGTTGGTTCTATTTAAAATTGAACCAAAAAGAAAGTTGTGGATTGGAGCTAGCCTTGGGCTGGCTGATCTGTCCTCACTAATGTCTCCTCAGATCTCACACACGGTCTGCCAGTCTGCAGGCTGGTGATCATAACCTTTCTCCTGAGTTCCAGACGCCCATATCTGACCACAGCCAGACACCCTGGATTCAGTCTGCTGCTCCTCGACATCTTCTCGCCTAACCCAGCCATGGCTTCCCTTTTCCACAGTCCACCCTATTTCCCAATGCCTTTCTTGTTCTTAATGTCATCTGCATACACCTCTTGCCTTTTACTCTGCAGCCAGCCATTCGGAACTCCTATACTCTAGAACTCTCCCCACTTAGGGCCACTACAATTTCATAAGGAAATATCTCAGTGAGATCAGCGGAGCATCTGGGCGTGAGTGGTCTGTGTTGCTTGTAATCCAGCTCTTCCTTCTCCCTTTACCTCCTCCACTCAAGCCTCCTGAGCACATCCACATAGTGTTCCCAAGTATCCCCTAACATCCACAATTCCCTCACAGATACATCTCCTGAAAGCTATATGGTGCTGTTGTTCCCACATGCATGAGCCTTCAGTGGGGACGCCATAGTGTGGATATCCCAGGCTGCCCACACCATCTGCCTACTGGGTGCACACCACCTGGCTACTGGGTGCAAGCTGGCATTTCCCTTCGTACTCAAGCTCTGCCCTGACAGTGGGTCAAAGGCTTCCCTCAAAGCTGTGGGTTCTTCTGCAGCCTCAGCATTTTCACACGCTCCCTGCCCTCTCTTCTTTCCACTAATGAAAACGATGTTAACCCTCCTCTCTGTGAGATGTGTGCTGACAATCCTTGGCTTGATTGTCTTCACTGAATTCCCAGAGCACTACTCTATACCTAATCTGGTCTGTGGTCTTTTTGGCTCATCCTGTCCCTCCCCTTCCATGGACACCTGACCTCCTCTCCCTAAAACCTTGACAGGGAGCAGGTTTTAGAGGTCTCTTCTGCACCAAGCACAAAATCTTATGCCATTGAGGGGATATTTTTTATGAGCTTAACTTACCTCTTGAGCCATATCCTGCTGCTAAGTCATCGCTGAGTAGGAAGTTGGGGGTGAAGTGGATGTATTTCCCCTCTTCCCCACACCCTCTGTGTTGTAGGGTATACGGATCATCTCCGGACTCCCCACTCTGCTCAGCCACTATGACATTTGCCTAAATTAAAACAAATGCGTTTTAAGGAAATTTAAACTTTAATATTACTGTAGGCAAGTATGCTTGATTTAAAAGCAGATTAAAACATCAAGGAATGCCTGGTAGTTATTGTTGGATATTCTGATAGCTACATAGTAGCTGAATTCTTTGGCACTCTCAGAAAGATTTCTTTTAAAAGTTTATTCAGTCTGCATGGAACTTCTTCCCTTCCCTTATTCCCTCCCTATACCTCAGACATCACTACTGTAAAGTTATGATATCCTGACATTATAAAGAGCTGTGAAGTCAAGAAGATTTAATAGTATTTACACACCATCCAAGACTGCACAGTAAAGACCTAGAGCTCTTCTCAGTCTGCACGTCTCTCTGGCAGTGCAAGCGAAAGGACAATGTTTCTCTTTAGCCCTGGCTTTCATTTCCATGACTAGTAAGAGCAGTGTATCATTCTGAGCGAGTTATGTTTTGCTTTGTGCCCTGACCATTTCAATTACTACCGTTAAAACACAACATCTTGGGCTGGAGAGATGGCTCAGTGGTTAAAAGCACTGACTGCTCTTCCAGAGGTCCTGAGTTCAAATCCCAGCAACCACATGGTAGCTCACAACCACCCATAATGAGATCTGGCGCCCTCTTCTGGTGTGTATGAAGACAGCTACAGTGTACTCATAATAAACAGATAAATAAATAAATAAATAAATAAATAAATAAAAACTTTAAAAAAACCCAGCATCTTAAATTAAAAGTTCTCATAAGTATTATTCATCTAGACATCAAGGCAGCAACACTTTGTGCACAGCATTGTTACTCTTGTTTTAGAAAGGGTGACAGCTGTCGCAAAGCAGCCCTCAGAAAGTAAGGATGTTGCTCAATGCTCAGTTAAGAAAGGGAGAGGGAGCCAGGTGTGGTAGCATACATCCTTAGGAAACTAAAACAGGAGGATTGAGACTTTGCTTCTGGCCTAGCCTAAATAGAAGGTTCCAGGATCACTATAGCTACATAGTAAAATCATGTCCTAAATACTAAAAATATATAAATAAAAAGAGTAGGTAAACTTGGCATAATTATATAGATTACAAGTGCTGCGTGCCTTATGTGCCACTGAGGGAAGATGTTTTCATTTCCATTTATTACATATCTACATTGGAAGATTCCTTTCTAATGAGCACAAGTCGCTTCCATAATAAATCACATGTCTTTGTTGGAAGCTAGGAGCATTGCAAGGTGGGATGTGCAAAAGAGCTTGCAGGACCCCACCTCGGCCATAACCAGCAATGTCTCTCTGTCGAGGCTCATTCACCTCATGTTTGCCTAATTGACATTATGAGGTTAATGGGAATGGTATGCAGACATATGATCACATTGCACATGTTGTAATCATACCTCTCATGAGATCAGGGCACTGCCACGGACAACCTGATTTTGCCCTGTGCTGTCTCTAAAACTCAGTGTTCTGAATGACAAGCTCATTAATGTAATCTTTAGATTACTAGAGACTACACAGGGTGGTGCCAACAGTATGGATTTTGACATTAAATAGACATTCAAATTGTGGATCAATAATTATTAATTATTTACAGGGAACAAAGCCCTTACTCTGGGTGAGGTATTCACATAAGTGAATTCTTGATTCATGATAACAACAACTATCTTGAAGTAACATAGGAATTAGATAATAGATGTATAAATGTCTCAATGGAAGGTACTTAGTAGGAGCTTCATGAACACTAGGGTCTCCTCGGTTTGTTCCCATCCCCTACTTATCTCTGCCAAATGCTCCTGTCTGGTGGAAAACCTCACGCTTTTGTAAGCCTCTCAACATCTTCAGACCTTTGGCCTATGTTCTACATTGCTAGGCCATTCCATTTCCGAGAGAATCTTCAAGGGAAATGTCAGAAGTAAAACAATCTGAGGAAATCGTATGCCAGGCGTCAGATAAAGAAAACGGCATGCGCTCCGTGTGCTAGCCATCCTGATGGGACTGTAGCTGCAGACACCAAGCCCACTCCCATTGCTGAAGCTCTGCTTTGTGCTGCTCCTGGCCCCTCTCATATATACAGTGGGTGCTAATTCATAGTAATTTTCAATGTGCGTTAGCATTTATTCATAGGCACATAGCAATGCACATTTACAGATCACCTGCAGATTTATTAGCGTTCTTTAAAGTTATGTTGTGGTTAGAAAAGAAAATGGAGCCACCTTCCCTCCGCTCACAAGCCTTTTTCTTCTTCTCCCTTCTCTCCTCTTTCTTTTGAATCTTCTTAGTTAAGGGAAAGTCTACAGTACATCATGAGGAGACAGTTGCATTTTTACACACAAGGGTGGCTCTCTGAACATGGGTGTGTCTGTTCAAGACACAGTGAAAATGGAAGTCACCAGAGCTGGATTCTTCAAGTCCCTGTTCACATTTACCAGGGTAAAACAGACTCATTCCTCCACTAAGAACTGAGCCAGGATTGTGTGCAATACAGAATAGAGATCCCCAGAGAAGCAGAAGCAGCAATGGCATTCGACTAAATGTGTGACACTTATTTTTTATGTTCCTATTTTTCTTTCTTGCCTTTCTCTTGACACGTAATCATGTATGAAGGCCTATGAGATAATGTCCACATGCTTTGTCAGTAATACTTTTTACAGTATAGCACATCACTGTGCCAATATCAATAACAGCATATTTTGAAAATTTCTCACCCTCAGGTTGAATTAAACTCTCTTAATAGAGTCCTAAGTCCTTACCTTGTCATAGGATTCTTGTCTTACTCTGCTGTAATTATGAGCTGTCCAAGTGGCAGGTATTAAAATCTGCACATTTCTGAAAAACACCCTTCTCTTGGTCGCACTGAACAGGTAAAAGGAAGCTTCAGTTATCATTTCCTATAACCAAACAGAAGGGAAACCGTCAGATATAAACAGATGTAAACAGTGGGGAAACCATCTGATGTAAACAGATGTAAACAGAGGGGAAGCCTGCAGATGGAAGATCCCTGTTTTTCTGATGCCACAGAAGCAACAGTGAAAATCAGGTGAACAGATTTGAATGAGCCCATAGAAACACAGGAACAAACGTTTTTGGAGAAAACATTGAATGGCAACCTGAAGAGATTTTAGCACACTGATTACATGTTAGGGCTTGCACTCATGGTTTCCCAAGTTTCGGAACACCACTTTAAGTCACACCTCTGAGCATGTTCAGGCCTGTGCCTTTTGAAAACATTATTTTCACTTTAGGCAATACCACAGAATAGAGTCTCAGGTGACAATCCTCCCTGGCCATGCCACAGTGGAAAACATCAATTTTCTCATAGAACATGGGAGAGCAGAGAGAATTTTTCTCTATGGAAGCCTGCATAGACATTCTCCCTTGAGAACTGTCAGCTTTGAAAGGGGATGCCATAGGATGATTTTAAGATGCTCCCCCGTCATTCAAACATCTGGCTTTCTTTTTCACAGTTCACTTTTAGTTCTCCAAGCTGTTCTTCAGAGAACAGTCACACAGGAAAACAATAACTGAACCCCAAAACCAATGGATGGTAACCAATAGAAAGATGGACGAAGGCTCAGTGCGTGGAGGCTACATACATACATCGACATGACGTAGCCATAACCATAACCCGTAACCACGGCCCATAATCACCCTGTTAGCACTGTCCTTAGGAAATGCTCACTGTGCTGCTTCAGTTCAAACCTGGTGGGGTTAGCTTCCTAAAGGTGGCCACAGGTCTGAATCGATAGGCTTTTGACTGCATAACTGCCACTCACCTTAATGTTTGCAATCAGCTTCAGATCCTGCGGTACCTGAGGATTGATCGCAACAAGCAGCCCATCATAACCATTCTCTTTCAGCCTCAATCCAGCTCCCAGAAACAGAACTTCTGGACTTAGGGCAAACAGAAGAGTCACAATTTTCAGCCCGCTGACAGGTCCTGTGTTACTCCTGTAGGTCATCTTGTAGTGAAGCCTCTGGCTTACTGACAGGGAGCCTGCTGGGTACCTTGAGTCAGCTGATCAATGTGGAAGCAGCTGGCTTCGTTCAGAACTTGGAAGGTCTTACAATGCATGATGAAGGAGTTGCCTTCTTTGAGAGCTCTGGGGTGGATCTATCTGGGACCTGCCTCTACACGTTCTTCTCCAAGGCAATAGTACTCACCTGTTCTGTGGCTAAGCTTCCTCCTGAATCACGGCTGGACAAGAAGCCATCCACCCTTTACTGGCTTCGTATCTTCTCAAGGGAAAAGGGAAGTGAAGCAAGAAGGAGCTTAAGAGATAGAGGCCTGGCTGCAAGGCAGTCAGAACAGAGAAATCAGTCCGTCCGCTTCAGGACACACGGGACTGCCAGTGCTTTTCCTTTCTGGGTCTTGGACAACCTCCTCCATCCGCACTGCTCTCCTTGCTTACTCGGGACACTGCTGGCTGTGAGATTCCCTTGTTATTTTGAAGATTTGGGAATCATGCTGTATGCCTGTCCCTAGAGCTCGGGGTCACACAGTCTGGGCGAGCTCTGAGCTGATGGCTGGCTTTAGGAGATCAGATGTCTCCCAAGGGAGGGCCAAGTGCCAGGGACTTGGATGCTGAGCAGGCCGTGGACCCTTTCCCCTGGCCTCCTTGCCTCTTTTCCTGATGCCAAGGAGAGAAATGAACTTCTTTCTAAGCAGGGATCCCCTGAGGATAAGGGCTTGATTCGGGCAACCTGTGTCTCCTGCACCCCTGCAGGCTGAAGAAGCAGGCTTCAGGAATATTTTATGATATCGGATAACTACACAACACTGTGGAATTTGCAGATGAACTTTTTAAAATGTCACTCCCTGAATGCAGTCATGATTTTTACTCCTGCTTTTCAATTCTGATAATGCCAGTGGAAGAAGGAATGGGTACTCTTATTGACTGGTGGGTGGTGTTATTCCTAGCTTATTAGTGACTGTGGTGAAGGAATAAGACATGTCCCTCATAGACTCACATATCTGAATACTTGGTCTCAAATGGTGGCATTGGTTAGGGGAGCTTAGGGTGTATAGCCTTACTGGAGAAAATACTTTCACTGGAGGTAGGCTCTGAGAGCTTAGAGCTCTGCGCCAGTTCCAGTTCACTCTGTCTACCTCACAGTCATGGCTGAGGAATGCCTTCCTGTCCCAGCACACATGCCGTCTGCTTGCTGCTGTGCCTTTGAATTATAATGCATTTTTGCACCTCTGGGATCATAAGCCAAACGAACACTTTCTTTCTTAAGTTGCCTTACTCAGTGTTTTCTAATAACGCCAGAAAAGTGACTGATACAGTGTCAAAGCTAAGGCTCAGAAAAGCTAAAAACAAAACAACAAAACCCTTTTAAAGATAGTAGTAGTAGCGCAGTGCTAAAAAGAGCAATGGGCTTCAACTCCCACTGTTCACCACTGGATAGTGATTTCTCTGAGCTATCAAATTAGACTTTGGAACTGTCTTTCTCTCACAGGTGTGTCCAAGCCTGTGGAGCCATATAGATGGCAACATCTTGTGTCAATGTCAAAAGGTTAGAGTTAAGTTCCACAGAGACCACATCTGGAGACCTTCAGCCACTTGTACATTCTGCCCTGCTGTGACCCCTTTCTGAGGGCTCCTAGGGAGGAGGAAATGTCAAACTAAGGAAAAACCTGTCACTGTTCTCAATGTGGAGGTCACACTAAGTCTATGTAGCTCTCTAATGGCTGTCTTCAGGGTAGGTTCAATGTCATCCCTCCTTCCCTAAAAGCTGGAGTTGTCTGAACTAGGACTTCTGGCTTCTGACTCCGCCTTTGCATGCTCTCGGAAGAGCGTGCAGTCTTTAACCAGTACTTACCATGCACACATTTTGCTTGCTATATTATCTTGTTCCTGTGATAGAATGACTGACATAAACATAATAGAGGAAGAAATATCTATTTTAGCTTGTGGGCATCCAAGGGTTGGATTCATATCGTCTGACCTCATGAGCTTGGGTTGACCACCAAAGTGGCAGAGACTGTGAATCAGGAGTGTGTTTGTGTCACAGTGGACAGAAGGCCGAGAAGTTCGTACTGAGAGCCTAGCATAAGTTGCAAAGCATCGCCTTAGTAACCCTACTCCCTTCAGGTAGACCTCACCTCCCACTCCATCACAGGTAGACCCACCAGTAGGGGCTTTAGTACCTGAACCAGTGGGGGATGTTTCATATTCAGACTGTGACACTTTCTATAATCTTCATTTTAAGGAGTAAGCATTTTTAAGTATCATACAGATCTGGAGCAAAAGTTTAAATACTGTCTATAAGAGAGAGAATCATACCCAACATTTAGCTGGTGGATGAGAGTGCTCAAGTGCTTACAACAGTCCTTAACATACAGAAAGCACCATTGAAATACTAGTTATCACTACTACTGCAGCATATAACTGTTTATTCCTCTTACTAATATTTATTGCACATTGACTCATGTACTATGGGAAATGCTTATGATCTTAAAAAAAAAAGAGAAAAAGAAAAACAAAACCAAACAAGACAAAGCAGTCGGGCAGTGGTGGCACACGCCTTTAATCCCAGCAATTGGGAGGCAGAGGTAGGTGGATTTCTGAGTTCGAGGCCAGCCTGGTCTACAGAGTGAGTTCCAGGACAGCCAAGGCTATACAGAGAAATTCTGTTTCAAAAAAACCAAAACAAAACAAAACAAAAAGAAGCAACCAACCTAACAAAACAATAGACCCCTATCCTAACCTAGACTCCCAGCCTGACAGAACAGATGCCAACATTTGAAAGTTTAAACCTCAGAGGCACCGGAATCACTCTGGGAAGCATCTCTATGTGGCTCTTGGGGGAGATGCAGGGAAAGAGTCTTCATCTAAGCTGGAAAGTTGAGTTGAGTAGATGGCAGGCAATACAGAGAACACGAGGGTGGGAGAGGGTCCAGAACAGACCCAGAGGGTAAAAACCACACACAGGTGGAGAACCCGGGAGTGAGGTGCAGAGCTCAGAGCTAGTTGTAACACTGAGAGATATGAGGGGACACCCCCTGGATGAGAGCCTCCTTTCCTACTGCCCACCAGCTATCAGCCTTGCATGAGTGGCTGGCTGAGTCAGATCTCCCCTTTCTTGCTCTGATAGCATCAGGCATCTGCATTGTCTTCTGATGCATCACCCTGGGTCCATTGCCGTTTGTGTCGCAACCTGATGTTGGCTTCCTAAGGTGGCTGCATAACAGAAAGGACATGCCCACTTTTGCTTACTACTTTCCCGGCACCTCCTTCTGTCAAATCTGAATAAATATTTATTGAATAAACAAACGCACTCTTGAGAAACAAGAACGAGGCTGAGGAGGGGCCTGGATTATGGTGTGAAATGCACGCCACCATTTCTCTTTCCTAGACAAAAAGTCTCTCCTATCAGGGAAGTTTTCACTCATTCGCACCTGACAGACAGCTCTTGGGTCTTGGAGATCATCTGGGCGTGGTGGAGAATGGACTGTCATTCACTGCGTGGCTGTAAAACTTGCTCCCCTGCAGCTCGGATCACATCAACCTACCTGCCCAGGCGCCTTCCCAGTGTGGGGTTTTTTCCACTGGGTTATGTGCCAGCTTTGGTGACTCACTGAGCAGGACAAAGCACTTCCTTTCAACTTTCTTTGGCAGTTTTCCTTAAACCAATCTCATGTGCTCTTAAGAAAAAGTAGTTGCAGCAGTAAAGCAGTAGGGTCAGAGATCAACCCCTTCACATGTAAGCGCGCTGCACATGGGCACTTCTTGCCACCGCGTATGAGAACTGCTCATTGGGGGAGAACCGAGGATTCTATTCAGTCACTTTCAGTGTCCACAGTTAACCATGGCTGCATTAGAATGTGGGTATGGGTATTATCGGCTCTATACAGAATACATGTAGCTTTGCAAAGAACACCTTAAACGAGCAGTCTTGCCCGACTTTGCCTGGTTACACCCACGCAGGTGTGCTGGAGCTCTGCTTAGCTTGTGCTGATGGTTTAGGAGTGACATCCACTCTTGTCTGTCTGCTTTCTATCTCCTTGGTTCTGAACAAATCCTCCCTCTCTGGTCCCATTCCTAGATTCCACCCTCATCATCTGTTCCACACAAGATTCTCAGTCACTCATTCATTTTCTGAAGATGCCTTGGGAATCACATCTACTTCTGAAACCTGGGTCTGCCCCACTTTGCTGTCAGCATCCATTCCCCTGCGAAGCCAGGCATGGATAATTATTTTTTACTATTTTCTCCATCTACCTGGCCGACCCTACAGGAGACACAACAAAAGCAGGGAATAGTGACTTGGACAAATGACGAATGGTCACTCCTGAGCCCAGGACTCTGTTCCGATGAAGACTGGCTCTTAATGATCAATCCTATGTGTCCATAAAGCTGATGGTATCAGAAGAGGTGAAGAAACTGGGAATACAGTCTCTGCAGGTTCATTCAATGATTTCTAAACTCTGAGAATCTGCTTTGCTTTTGTTTGCTTTCAAGAAAACAAGTCATACGTTTTCAGTAACTAACGAATCAAAACCCATCCTTGTTCACTGTCAGATCTGCTGGCCAGCTTGGCCTTTGATGAACCTGTGTGTTTCTTTTCATGGACACTGTTGGTACAGAGCCATGGGCAGAACCAGTGAAGCATCTAACAGAGTTGGAGAAGAGAGCAGATCTGAAATCTTGAGCCAAAAGTTTTGGACAGTTTTGACTGGCCCATTTAAAAGAGGAGAAAATATGCGAGTCTGTGGCTGAGATACAAAGTTCATGCAGCATTTATGACAAGTTAGAAGTGAGGCAAACAATAAACCTAGGAATGTAAGGCTTTTCTAAGGAATTGGACTATAAATTCTGCACCTCCCTGATCAAATTCTCTTTGATTTCATGTTCATTTTTCAAAGCCATGCAGTAAGGTGGATGGCCCAAACAATGGCTGGAAAGCCATTTGTGCTTGAGTCTCTACCTTGTTGAAGCATAGTGATAGGGAACAGGAGGTGAGAGGAGATGAAGCCAGGGCAGAGCTGAGCAAATCAGCAGATCAAGTGGCTCTCACAGGCTCCTGAGGGGCTGCTGATGCGAAGATTCCCAGACCGAACAGGACAGGGGTGTGACTCTGCAGGAGAAGGCACTAAATTTGGATCCTGGAAAGACTTGCCCACAGTAAGACCTGGGACCAGCATGTTTGTATGGACTTTTTCAGGGTTAAAAATAATTTCTTACATTTATTTACTTAGTGTATGAAGGTGTGTGTGTGTGTGTGTGTGTGTGTGTGTGTGTGTGTGTGTGTGTGTGTGGTTGTCTTCTGGGGTCCTTCTTGAGGGGACCTTCCCCAGCACAGAGAGGAGAGTCAGAGAGTCCTTCTTGACACGGTCCTCAGAAGAGAGAAGGAGAAGGGGACAAGGGGATGGGGTGAGCCAGGCTTGATGGTCAGGGGAATTTCGCAGCTGACTTGCTAGCAATCAGGCAGATTCTGTGGCTCTAATTTGTTGGCAATCAGGCCATTTCTGCTGCTTGCTCTGACTGAGTAGCAACCAAGTGCTTCTTTATTTACACGAGTTTCACAGAACAAAGGCAGACTAATGATGATTTAAGTGGTACCGAATCTGTTTGACTTTTCATTACATGTCTAGGGTTACAAGTTCAGTCACAATTAGAAAATACAAACAGAACATATTCTTTTTATTAATAGCCTTATAACTCCAATTTAAAGGACCTAAGGAATGTCTCCTCCAAAGCAAACACATTTAATATGACTCTACTTTTAGGCTGGCAGTATTTGCTGTTTGAAAGCACTTCAGACAAACAAAAATATCTGAACCAGTCTTTCTGTGAGTAGCAAATATTAAAGCCTAACTTCTTTTGCTATACGTTTCATCAACTACACTATAAAGCAAGAAAAGTTTGTTTTCGTCAGTTTATTTGCTGAGTTTTATTCCTTCAGAAGTGTACCCTGTGCATCCACTTACTTTTAAACTGTATTTTACAGAGACCTCCTAGCCTATACTAAAAAGAGACCTTGACGCTGTAACCTATTCTCCTGGCCGGTGAGAGTTTGTCAGTTGTCTCTGTTGGCCCTGCACCAACCATTCTGTTTGAGTTTACTCAGGGGCAGACACACCAAGAAGATTCCTGGAGTAATGGCCTCATCTAGCTATGTCCTTATCTGTGCTTAATGATCGCCAGGGCATAAGGAAGACTTCCATATAGTAGCCAGATAAAGTTAACTTTAGATTTTCCTTAAAAGAGTCAGGCATAATTTTTCTCAGGAAAAGGCATAAAATGAATCAGAATGCAGGGAGTTCCCAATAACACAATACATAGAGACCAAAACGCAAAAGTTAGAGATAGAAGGACAGCGACTATAGCAATCAGCTCAGTGTTGCTGGACCTGTGTCAAGCTGCTGTGCTGACTTCATGGGTCTGGTCATTTCCAGTAGCTATGGTTGCACCAGTTGTGTGTGTGTGTGTGTGTTTTGTGGTCATGTACGTGGTCATGTATATGTGTGTGGTTTTGTGTATGTGTGTGTGCATGTGTATGTGTGTGGTCATGTGTGTGTGTGTGTGTGTGTGTGCATGTGTATGTGTGTGGTCATGTGTGTGTGTGTGTGTGTGTTTTGTGGTCATGTACGTGGTCATGTATATGTGTGTGGTTATGTATGTGTGTGTGTGTGCATGTGTATGTGTGTGGTCATGTGTGTGTGTGTGTGCATATGTATGTGTGTGTGTGTGTGTTTTGTGGTCATGTACGTGGTCATGTATATGTGTGTGTGTGTGTTTTGTGGTCATGTACGTGGTCATGTATATGTGTGTGGTTATGTATGTGTGTGTGTGTGCATGTGTATGTGTGTGGTCATGTGTGTGTGTGTGTGTGTGTGTGTGTGTGTGTGTGTGTGTGTGTGTGTTTAGAGATCAGAGGACAGTTTCTGGGAATCACTCCTCATTCTACCATGCTTGTCCCAGGGATTGAACTTAGGTCTTAGGCTTGGTCATGGTACTCTTGTTCTCTGAGCCATCTCACTGTCCCAGTTCCGCAGTTTTCAAGGGGCTTCTATACATCTTACTTCCCAAAGCACAGGAACCTGTCACTTCCCCCTTTGAGTAAGTTAATTTAGGTAGCTATCTTTTCTGAAGGTCATTTTAATGAGGTCTATTTTGAGTTCAAGGATAGTTAGCTCTCTAGATCATTCTGGGAAAATCAGTAGAAATTACCATATCATGTGAAAAGAAGGAAACACTGGTTGTATTCATTTGAAATTCCCAAGGCTTGGATCAAAGCGGAAAGATTCACTTCTTTATAACATTATTTCTTCCTCCACCCCTTTTTTTTTTTGCTAATTTCATTATGGCAATTACTCATTAAAACCCACACACACACAAACAGAGAGATAGAGATAGATAGATAGAGACAGATAGATAGATAGATAGATAGATAGATAGATAGAGAGAGAGAGAGAGAGGGGGGGGGGAAGAGACAGAGAGACAGAGAGACAGAGAGACAGAGAGAACAAAATTTGTCAAATGAATGGTCAGGGAAATTACTATTAGCAATAATTTAATACAGAGAATTAGAGAAATGATATTAAATAGTACCATTTGCATATTTGCAAAGCATGCTAATTCTGTTTGAACCTGGTAGAATATAGCATTGTATGGGTATAAATGTTGTTAATATTACTGTAGATACTTTTTGAGAGGTGAAAAGCAGAGAGCAGGAACATGGGGGATTGGACAGAGATAAAGAATAACCAGAGGAACAGGGCGCAGTGTGCAGAAGTGGCACAAGGTTCTCTCTACTCTCTAATTCAGTTTCCTTACTGCTCTTACCCTGCCCTCAATATCCAGAGGGTGGGGTGGGGGAGGAGCTTTGCCAGGTTCTCAGCTGCCTCTAATCACACCAAGAAGCAGTTTCTCCCAGTCCTCCCTTTGGACAGGCAACCAACCAGCTGAGAGACCTGGAACCTGGATTAGGGCTCCCTCCTCTGTTCAGGAGGTGCAGGTATCTAGCTCTCTGAATTTCCAGTGCAAAGCTTCAGCAAAGGGAGCTGAACCAGAGACTTCCCTGCCAAGATGCCACCAAACAGATTCAGAGCTTTTTAAATTGTATTCTATTTAAAATGACCTCCTCTTCAAATGCAAGGTCTGACTCTGTAAGTCAAGGTGAGACCATTACTTGGCATATCAACTGGACTTCCATAGGTCTCCAGTAGAAGTGTACATTACTCTATGGCTACCCTCTAAGGACCAAGCCTGACTGAAAAGAGGTTCTTTGTCTCAGTCCAGTCAATATCGTCTCTAGTGAGTGAGCACTGCCAGTGGAGACCAGAGCGACCAGTATGCAAATACAGGAAATGCATATATATACTGGGGTCTGTAAGTCCCGCTGGGAGTGGTCTCCGGATCTGAAGGATGCTGGGGGCGGGGGGGGGGGCGGCACATGGGCACGGATGCATTTCCCACGGTAGCCCAGGCACAAGAAGCAGTCTGTACTCTTTTAAATAAGAAGCACCAGCTTCCGTTAATTTAAAAGCTGATAGAATTTAAAGTAGCTTGATTATATCCCTCCCATTTTCTCCTCTCCCTCCCCTGCCCCCCCAATTGCCACCTGCCTCCCTAAGAGTCCTCTTACTACACATGTGGTATTTTTTTTTCTTCTAAATTCTACATGAAAGGTAACATCTGATATTTTTCTTTGTGAGTCAGGCCTATTTTGCTTAACATAACAATTTCTAGTTCTGTTCATGTTTCCTGCAAATTACACAATTTTGTTCTGCAAATCACTATCCTGCAAATTACATAAATTTATTTTCCACAGTAGAAAAACACCATTATGTATATAAAGGACATTTTCTTTATCTATTCATCCATTGATGGGCATAACTTGACTATTTTGAATAGTGCTGTGAGAAATTTGTGTTTTCTATTTACAGATGCTCAGTTTATCCAATACCATGTGCTTATGATTTGGTACTTTTGTTGAATCGGATGGCTGTAGATGTGTGGATTTATTTCTATTTCATTCCATTAGTCTACATGCCTGTTTTTGTACCATGCTATTTTTGTGATAGCCCTGTAGTACATCTTTAAATCAGATTTTGTGATACCTTCAGCATTTCTGGTTTTGTTCAGGTTTACTTTGCTATCTGATGTATTTTGTATTTCTGTATTATTAACTTCACTGTCATTGAGTTTGGATGGAGATTACATAGGAACTGTAGGCCATTTTGATTATATGGTCATTTTGCATCATTAAATCTGCCAGTCTATGAGTATGGGAAGTCCTTCCACCTTCTAGTCTCCTTCAGTTTTGCTCACTCCTGTCTTGAAAGTCTGTCACATTCTTGGTTATGCTTATTACTAGGAAGTTATTCCTGAGGCTGTTGTGTGATTATTTTTAAGTGTCATTTTTAAACACATTTTACCATTTATCAAAAAGGGCTGTTTTCTTCAGCACTTGCATTGATTATTTTTTTATGGCATTATTTCTTAAAACTCTGTAGAGAACTGCAAAGTGCCACCTCAATACACACACACACACACACACACACACACACACACACACAGAGGGGTGATTTTTTTTTTTTTTTAAGACATGGTATTGCTAAAATTAAGCTTGGTCCAGACCTCACAATCCTCTGGCCTTTGGGTCTTAATTTCTGTGAGTGCAAGTGTACTTGTACTTGGTTACAGGTGTAACCAAGCTTTAGAATATTAAAATTCCATTTTTAGCATTTTGGTTGTGAGTTTAGTCTTTCACAGCCTAGCCATCACTCACAGAGCCTTAAAACTCATTATTTTTTAAAAACATTTTATTGATTCTTTTCGAGTCTCACACCGTGTACCACCTGAACCTCACTCATCCCCTCTGCTTTCGTCTCTCTCCTCCTTTACAACCTCCCTCTCAGAAGAAAACAAAAATCAAACAAATGAGGCATCTCACCACGAAAGCTGCAGTGCAGCACGTTGTGCCCCACCCAGGACACCCTGTTGCCCAAACAGCTCGACATGGAAACGTTCATTGCAATGAGTCTTTGGTCTGGATTGAGGCCTCTGGCTTCTGCTACACTATCCACACTGGAGCCTCACCGGGACTCTTCTCTGATATCCTGTTGTTGCCCTGTGTTACGGAGATCCTGCAGCTTTGAATCTGAAGGACCAGCTGCTTCACAAACTCCAGCAGTTTATAGACAGGGTAGATATTGGGGTGGACCAACTCAGAGCCTGGGTAGTTGCTGAGTTGGTCAGACTGCCAGCTCTTCTGCATCCAAGCCACTAGGGCCAGCTCTTCTGTTCTGCTAGGGTGTGGGGTGAGGGCACTTCTCCTGCTGTCCTGTGCTGCCAAGGCCAGGCCAGGGGTGAGAGTTGGGGGACTGGGATCAATGTCCTCCCCTCCTCAGGTGATGAGGGTTGGGGCAGGGCTTCAGCTGCTCTGCTGTGCTGCCTGGGTGAGTTCCAGTCCTGCTCTCCCGGTCTCCCAAGTGTTGCAGCCCGTGAGGGGTGGGGCCAGCACTCCTGCCTTCTATAAAACTCTATCCTTAATGTACTTCTATATTATTAAAGTCATACTTCAAAGTCAGTGTATTTGTTCTTTTTAAATGGACACATTAGTCTTTTCAACATCTTTCATTTTTTAGTAATTTTCAACATATAGCCTCTAGCCAGTAACTCTCAGAGATGTGTCTCATTCATGCAAGGAATTGCTCCCATAAATCCTTTTCATTTGCTCACTCATTCATTTAAAAATAAAATTTGTTGACAAGACATTATTAAAACTGTTAAAGGCAGGTTCTTACCAGACCCAGTCACTGTTAGCTATGAGTGAGAGCAGTCAATTACTGCATGGTCTTGCTTTCATGAGATTTCCATTCTAGAGAAGAAAATGGAAAAGATGACAACATATAAAATGTGACATCTAGTTGGGAATGCTGGAGGGCTAAGGAGAGAGGAACAGGTGGAGGTTGAGCTATGCAGACTTGTATCAGGTAGTTTGTGAAAGTCTTCTGATAGAATTATCAGGCTGTCGAATTGTGATAATCTCATGATTATCCTAGCAAGTTTCAGATAATTTTGCTGTTATGTGAGAGAAGTGTCATATAGGAGAGATGGGGGCTGAGGCCTGCTACAACTGGAGGGAGGTAAGCATAGGGATGCATAGGAGTAAGAGGTCCAAAGCTAGAGGGCACTGTGGCATGGGGGAACCTGGGGGGGCACAGATGTGTGAAGCCAAACCCTTAGACAGCAGTTCATGATATGGGAAAGCTGTGGCTTTGTGCTGCTCCCTTGGCAGGACCACTCTTGCTGCTGTGTGGAAAATGGGCAGGAGAAACCCATGGGTGGGGTTGAAGCAGAGGCCAGCTGGTGTCTTAGGTAAATACCCACCATCTTTGTAAGCAACTTCAGGTTTTCTGATTGTTTTTACTCTGAATTAGCAGGAGAGGCACATGGGACCTTTGCGTTGGTAAGGTCTTACCTTCCCATGTCCCCTTAGTTGCCCTGTCCTTGCTTTTCCAGTGGTGTCACTTCAAAGCTCAGGCCAGTTCAGTTCTATCTCTCCCTTTCTGAATCTGATATGAAACTCCAAGCTTTTGTTTTGTTTTGTTTTGTTTCTACTGTGGCTGATGAGTGCAAATCTCTTTTCCTTCTAACTGGTTACAGCCAAGGTTTCTTGTATCCTGCAGACTCTAGCACTCCATGTGATCTGCTTTCTTTCTCTTCTTTTCTCTCCTTGCAGTTTTCTGGAATAACCCACTACTGGGATTATTTTAACAGTTTTGGCAGCAGCTTTGATGGCTTTTCGTTATTCCTTATTACTCAGAAATTCTTTTGCATCTTCTGTAAGTTTTTCTGTTTTCCAAGAAAGACAGAGAACAGTTTTAAAACACTTAGCATGTCTCCTTTGCCTTTTTACGGTGTTGTTTTCATTAGACTCTAACTGGACTGGGCCAGGGAGGTGACAAGGGGGTGCAAGAAAAACACCTGCTGCAAAAGAGTGCCAGTTTGGGGAGGAGGAGCATTATGGGCAGCTGAACATCTAGAGAGAGGCTCTGCCTCCGCAGAGCCCAGGGCGAGATGAGGCCCTGCCTCCGCAGAGCCCAGGGCAAGAGAACCCACTCCTGAAAACTGTCCTTCCTCCACCATCATGGCCTCTGCCTGCCCAAATGCACAGACACATGCACACAACAAGGGATTTAAAAAAGAAAGCAACGAGACTAATTTGAACAGGAATTCTTACAGTAACATAGATGGGAAATATAAATCAATTCTTTCATGTAACACTATAGTTGATTATTAAATACAATAATTAGAAAAAAGACAGTGGTAGATACATCTAGGACAAGATCAAACACTTAAAATATAATATCAAAATATTAGTTTTTTTTGTAAAGTGGTAGTTTTGGACAATTGCAAAATTGGGGAGGGGTCTTTTTTTCAAGGATCATTTTATCCTTTATCATTCAAGGATAAAAGAATGAGTTTTTATGCCATAAACCATGTGACATTCATGTCTTATCTCTTCCTGAATTGTTATAATAACAATCATGAATGGTAGACTACTTACTAGGCAGGGGATAAAGTCAAAATATTGAAATTCCAGTATCTAAAATTACTTGTTCTTTTTGTTGTTGTTGTTGTTTTAACTCCTACCTTTACTGCTTCCAGTTACAAAATCCTCTTTTGGCATTTATCTACTGTTCTTGGACAGTCATAATTGGGTAAAAGCTGTTTACAGATATGTTTAAATATGCTGAGAAGTGATAGTGGGAAAATAACAAAAATCTTTATTTTCCACAATTAAGCCAGTAGTGGGAGAATTGCCTTCAGTGAAGGATCACTCTCCAACAGGAGTAGCATGCGGCTCTCTGCTGTGGAATGAATGTGCCCCTTCCGCCCACTAACCCTCAGTGTGCAGGCACAGGAGTAGAGTCCTCCTGATGAGATCAGTGCCCTTACAGGAGACAGGCAAGACCTTGCTTCTTGCTCAAGTGAGAATACAGCAAGAGCGCTTCCATCCACCCATAAGCATTAGGAACAGCCAACTCGTCATCAGCCGGATTGGTTGATTCTTGACTTTGGTCTTCTGAGATTCCAGAAATGTGATAAATGTGTTTCTGTTGTCTAAACAACCCAGTCTAGGCTACTTTTTATACAAGGCTGAATTAAGATGCCTATTAACACTCTATCCATGGCTAATTCATGTATCCAGAATCTCAATACTGAATGTCTCAGGCAACAGAGAGAAGAGCTTCTAACTACTTATGCAGAAGAGCGCATATTGAAGTGGCTTATTATTTTTTTACTGTGTATTATTATTCCATTGTATTGAATATGGAATCAATTTCCCTGTTTATACACATTCAATCTATGTGCCCATTTTAGCTATTATAAATAAACTTGCTATTTAGGAAGGCATCCTTATAAAATATTTTATAAACATGTGTTTCCATTTTCCTCACCTGGGAGAATAGCTTAGGGAGAAGCAGAGCATCCATCTCTGAAGTGCGTGGACTAGCCACACCAAAGGGTCTACAGTTCAGCTCCCTGCTGACGTTTATCATAGCTAACATTTTGCTTTATCTTCTAGTACTACAAAGCATTCGCTGCTTCCATATGCTGCCCATTTTTGTATCTCTTCCTATTTACTGCTCTAACGATGGTGGAGCCTAGGGGAGTGGAGCCTAGAAATGAGGCAGACTAATGCCTCATGCAATAGCCAACTTTATTCAGAGCATCGGACAGTTTATACCCTGAGGGCTAAGAAGGGTCACCTGAGTATATAACAAAAGGGACAGGTGCACACAGCAAAAACATGGTTTTTTCTTTTCTCCCCCGTAGAGGCAAATAAATGGATAACAGTAACCAGTTGTACAAATAATCTGTAGTAAACTCACTCCTATTCAGTATACCTGGGAAGAGCATGAAAACACATTCCAAGAACAATGATAAAAAAAAACCAAAAACCTGAAATCGCATAAGAAAAAAAAAATCACTACCAGTTCTTTCCTTTTTCCCACGAAGATCTCATTTGGCTGGTTCAGCAGTTTAGAAAGCACAGCAGCTTTATCTAAGGACTTTGGGACTTGAACAGCATTTTGGAGAACACGCTGTCTATGTTAATTAAGAAGAAAAACTCCTGTGGCCCAGGGAAGGCTCGAGGATAATGCCACACACTGGAAATGAGGTTTTTCTGTCTTGGCTTTTTTTTTTTTTTTCTTTTCAAATCCTATCTGCAAAAAAGCAAAAGCGGGGAGGTCATTTTTCGATCCAGTGTCAAGAGACGTGGAATGGACCTTCCTTCCCTGCTAGAATGAGAGCGGTTAACGTCTCCGGTCCACTACACACAAAAGCTATGCCTTTTCTCAAAGCTAAATAAAGCTTTAGAAATGCTCACCAGAGAAACCAGAGCAGAGACGAACCCCCCCGCCGGCCACGCCCTCTCCCTCCCTCCAATCACAGCAGGAACGGCGCCCGCGCTCTAGAGCCCCGGCCAATTAGCTGCGTCGGAGCGGCCGACGAGGGCGGGGCGTCCGTCTCCACGGAAGCCGCGGGCCGGTTACTAGCAACGTCGGGCTCCAAGGTGGACGTGCTCTGGCCGCCGCTGCCTGTCCTGGTGACTGTTCGGCTTCTCTCCCCGCGCTCACAGCCCTTCCTTTGGCCTCCTCCTCTCCTTTCTGCACTCTCCGCCTGCCGAGGCGACCCAGGGCCGGGCAGAGGGTGCTCCGGCCATTGTAGGTAGTGGCGGCGGCGGGGGATGACGTCAGGGCGACGAGCGGGTGCGAGTCCGGGGTGGCTCTGAGGGCGGGCCGCCATGACCTTCGGCACCCGGAAGTGAAACCGGTGGCGCCCACCTACCCGAACAGTGTGTCTTTGGCGCTCAGGTCCTCCACTGTCACCCAGAGGAGAGCGGGCGTTCTGCCCCTGCGGTGTAGGCTCGTAGGGGAGAAGTTAGCGGGAACAGGATCTCTGCAGAGCGAGGAGGGTCCTGGTTTTGGGGGGGGGGTGTTCAGATATAGTGTTTTCCTAATCTTGAGCTCACCAAATGACGCTCCCGTTCTTGACACGCCCCGAGTCATGTCCCCTGTCTTTGGCACTGAATATGTCAGTTGAGTAACCATAAACTAACTGTGGCTGCTATTGGTGACCCTAAAGACCAAGTTTCTCTGTTACCCCCATGGCTTATAGGGTGTCAAGTGTTTCAGAGTATAAGTGCCTGGTTTAGGTAAAGGATCAAATTGTAGAAATCGTGCCTGCTGCGGATTTCTGAGTTCGAGGTCAGCCTGGTCTACAGAGTGAGTTCCAGGACAGCCAGGGCTATACAAAGAAACCCTGTCTCAAAAAAAGAAATCGTGCCTGCTTTTAAGCTTTACTTCATACCTTTGATTATGGTGAGACTGGCCGTATTTGCAATTTTTAATAGTCAAGTATTATTATTATTGCTGTTTTCTGCTAATTCTACAACTAGTGTGTATTAGTCTTTGTTTAGTTGTACTAATAGTTTAGTCTTTGTTTTTCAAGCGTCTCAAGATCTGAGCAAATAGCTTCAATTCTTATTAGTCACTTTTGTTAACTCCATACAGACAAATAGGGGTCAGGATGGGTATAGAAGCGATCTGCTGGACTGCATTCTGTTGGAGGCCATGGATGCCCCCAACCCCCATCCCCTGGTTTAGCAGTTCTCAATTTATGACTACTTCAGCAATGACTTTCTACAAAGAACAGATAGGCGTTAAAGGTTGTTCTGTAAAATCAGTTCTGATCAACTCAGGCTTATAAGTAAATTTAAGGTAGGTAGATTGATTCAGGATAATTACTTTAAAAGGAGAAAGTGGAAAAACGTGAGGACTGCTGAGATGCCCAGCAGAGTGAGCCAGATGGGTTCGAAGTCTAAAGGAGGTGGGATAAAGTAAGACTAGCCCAGTGGCTCTACTAATTGCTCTGCACATTACCGTGACACTAAACCACTCCTGTTCTCCTTGATGGTCATCTGTGGTCCTAACATCTGCACTATCCTGGGATCTTCATTACAACTGAGGCACATTTTAACCAATGGCCTCTTCTGTCCTTTCATTGTACCAGTTCTCAGCCTCTTTTCATGACGCTTTCAATTTTTGTCTATCTGCTGTGTCTGATCTGTACTTTCCTCGATAACATCTCGTGGGCTTTCATTATAAATCCTTGCCTATGGTACCAAGCCTCAGTTTGTATTCATTGCCTCTTCAATCCTGAGGCCTCCACTACGATGGGGGCTGCTCTGACATCAGTGGCTTTCCAGCCTCTGTGCTGGACTCCAATCCTGCCATATGGTGCCAAACCTCAGCTGCTCTCCATAATCCCTGTACTCCTTGAAAACCAGAACCATGTGGGAAACTCTTAACGCATTACTAAGTTTGGCTACCAGCTTAAAGTACAGCCTTGGCCTCCCCAACCACAGCTTCCAGAAGAGTTCTCCTCAGCAGTGCGGGTCACTTCGGAATTATAGCTTCTTTTGCAGCCTCAGCCAGCCAGCAGCCATTGTAAAGCAAAGATTTAGTTTCAGTGCTGCTGGTCTCCTGTTGACTCTTCAACCCCAGCTGACCAGAAGCCACAGACTCTGAATCATGTCCATTCCCTCACTCACGCCCAATCGTTTTGATAGCTTTTACTTAGAAATCTGTTTTCCTACTTTGGTCATTTTTGCTTACCTGTTTCTAAGTTTCACTTTTTTTTTTTTTTCCACAGTGGAGTCTAAAACGCTATGTAATTACTTCTTTGATAAGATTTGGCTAGTTTCCAGAATGCAGAGAAAGGTGTCTTACATCTACTTTGTGCTTCTTGCGGAGTATTTGAATTTTTGGATGTTATTTTAATAGAATCTGCAGGCTATTGTTTGAAGTCGGTGAATTTTGATTTTCAGGGATTGGTGTTTAGCAAAACAAATAAAAGCTTATGGAATTGTATGCTTTCTCGCCAAGGAGAGTAGTTTCTAACCACCATTTGCCTGAACTAGTCTAGGTGCTATGATCTTTCTTTTCTAATGCTATTGTCCCTGAGCATCCATCCCTTAACACATTTCTTGATCAAAATGGAACACAGTTCTATGGTTATAGCTACATCAGCAATGCCACGATCACCCTTGACAAGTTAAAAACAAATTCAGACTACTGATGTTTAAGAATTTGCTCAAACTTGTGTAGGCTGGGTCTTTGTTCCATTACTAACAAGTTGTACAAAAATGCAGTGTTTGTCAGTTAGCCATGCCGTGCACATAACTGAAAACTCTGGCAGAACACTCATTTTCTATAAAAAACGCCTTTAGTGAGCTGAAATGAGAGTATATTTATAAAGATAGGATATTTTATAGATTAAAGAAAAGTGTAGCATTTGGTTTGGCAGGCAGACATTTTTATATTAAGGAAAAGCGTTACACTTGTTCATCTACTTTGGGTTCTAGAATTGTTACAACACAAAAGCAGTGGCATGTCTTGAGATGGGCAGTCCTTGTCTCAGAGAGGATGACTTGTTATAACTTTGTGGAAATATGTGACACTCACCCACTTCTCCACTTTGTGTTTGGAGGAGTCTGGAGTAATATCATGGACGTCATTCTTAGGTCCCATCCTTCTTTCCTTTCTCTTGCCATGATAAAATGCCTCAACAGAGCAGTTTTAAGAGAGAAACTGTTATTGGACTTAATAATTCAGATTACTGCTCTTCATTGCAGCCAAGACAGCAGGAGCTTGAAGCAGTCAGCCACAGCCATAGTCAGGACCAGAGGGAGACTGAATGCGGGCTCGCATTCTTCCCTTGCTCTCTCTGATTTCTTTAGGGCCCAACCCATGGAATAGTGACACTACACTCAGGATGCTTCCTTCCACCTCAGCCCAACTAGGAACACCTCTGACAGGCAGACCCACAAGCCCGCCCAATGAAGGCCGTTCCTCATTGAGACTAAGAAGACCTCAGACAGGCAGACCCACAAGCCCTCTCAATGAAGGCCGTTCCTCACTGAGACTAAGAAAACCTCTGACAGGCAGACCCACAAGCCCGCCCAACTAAGGCCTTTCCTCACTGAGATGGTCTTGCCAGAATTCCAGACTGTGTCTAGATGATAATTATCCATCACAGGTCCCCATTTCTGCCACACTTTCACTTTATTTACCATTTAAGATGTAGTTAATATTTGTAGGTAATGCAGCAAAATAATTTTGCTTTATAATTTGTGATAAAAATTTTAGAATAGTGTGTATGTGTGTGTTGGCATGTGTACCAATAGCCCAGAACTCAATACATGAGAACTCACTTAAATTCTATGCCAAATGATTTTCATTTTACAAAATATTTTCTAAGAATGGAAGATCCTTAACCTCTCATGCTGACTTTAAGTTTTTCTTCTAAGTATAGAAACATCTTTCTTTTAACCCCTCAGAAAGGTCAGTCAAGGGATGGACATGTGGAAAGCAGTCATCTCTCATATGAGAGTGCTAAGCTTTGCATACTTTCCAGGCATTGTTTAATTCTGCAAAGCTTGGAGGTGTTAGGATTCAACTATAAATAAGTCATCCTTTCTTGAGATTCCAGCCTGTGGAGAGATAAATATTTAAACAAGAGAAAAAGAAAAAGATAAATGCTAACCTCCTCTGAGGGCCGTGGCAGTTAGAGCCTGCTCCTCGTTAGCCTTAGTTTGTCTTTTCATGTGACCTTGCATTGAAGGTTCTGCTGGACTGTAAATATCTCCATGTATTCTCTACAGTGTGATGTTGTAGGAACAGATGTCGCACGACTCAGCAGCAAAGATCCAGGAGGAGTGTCACAGCCCTCTAGGTTACTCTTTGGAATTTTAGCTGCTAAATATTTGTCTCTATATTGTATATTGAAACAGTAGATATGATGTTTTCAGGTTGATGCATTTTGTTTCTGCTGGGTTTCTGGGAGGTTTGTGACTTGCTAATTAAATATTTTGAATATTTTCAACCTATTATTTCACACGTACCTATTTTTAAACTAATGAAAGAATTCTTGATCATAATATATTTTAATAGGGAAATCTAAGACTAAACCTTAAATACTTGAAAAACTTTAAAGATGACTTTTAATCTTGTATGAACAGCCACAACAAAAGAGACACATAACCATTTCTAATTAGAGTTGTGAAAACTTAGCCTCATTGTTGCTAATGTGTTAATTCATCACTTTAAATGGGGCAATTTGGGAGGAATTCAGTCACTTGTAAAAATGACATCTCAGGGCTAAATGAGAAGATTTTTGCTAAAGTTCAGAAGTACTGTCATTTTTAATTATTATCTCTATCAGCAAAGAATATTCTTGATTGAGCTGGAAATGGGAATGAAGAAGTGTAATAAGAAGGATGACTTACAAAATAACATTTCATCTGCTCTGTGGCGGTTGTTGGGAAGTATGTTCAATGGTGCATTGAGTTTCTGCAGTTGTAAGAGGAAACATTCTGTTGCTTAGGTCAGGTGGAACTAGTACAAAATCCATGGTTTGCATATTTGGTTTTTACTCCTTTTGGGTGAATATTGAAGGATTGCTATAATACTTCAGGAAATAAGCCAAAAAAGATAAATACATTTGGGCCTGGAGAGATAGCTCAGTGGTCAAGAGTGCTTGTCCTTGCAGAGGACCCAAATTCAGTCCCAGTAGCTATGCAAGGTCATACGCAACCCCTGTTGCCAACTCCTTGGACTCCTGTGCACATATCCACGCACAGATGCATGATTAAATATAAATCTAAAAATTGATTTGGTGTATGTGTGTGTATATATGTACATGTGTGTATATCTATCTACCTACCTACCTACCTATCTACCTATCTATCTATCTATCTATCTACCTACCTACATATCTATCTATCTATCTATCTATCTATCTATCTATCTATCTATCTATCTATCTACCTATGTAGCCGCCCGTGGCCACAGGTAACTGGGTTCCTGAAAGGAAAGCTGGGGCTGAATGGGTAGGACTGTGAGAGAAGAATGAGACCAAGACAAGTTACTGATCAAGGCCCAATGTTTACTTCAGAGTCTGAGTTTATAAAGGGAGGGGACCTATCCCTCACAATGCCAGGATCTTGTCCCTTCTTGTCAGGCTCAGCTTCTCAGCAGGTGGGGGCTCCTTGTAGGAAGTTGCAGACATGGCAGGACAATAGACTTCACCTAAATCGGAAGACTCCACCCTAGGAGGGCTAGCCTGCTGTGGCACAAAGTCTGACTCAGCCCACTTGAGGGGCTGGGGGTAGGACACACACACACACACACACACACACACACAAGCCTTTTGAAAATGTGTATGGGAACTTGGAATTGGTAAATTATTATGCAATGCAATTTTGATATTATTTTGAGCTACCAGAATGGTGAGTGAGTAGCATTTATAATTTTTTTAAGACAGGGCCTCACTATGTAACAGCCCTAATTGGCCTGGAGCTTGCTGGGTAAACTGGAGTAGCCTTAAACTTTCAGAGATCTGCCTCTTACCAAGTACCAAGATTAAAGAAATGCACAACCATGCCCTAATAGCAGTTATAATTTGATATTGCCTTTGAAGCATTTATACATGCTTGGGATCTTTAAATCACAGAATAATGAAAGGGGAAAAACCCTCCTGAAATGCTAAGTTGAATAACATACATATGTTTCCTGCCTTTCAGCGTCTGTGTGAAAGTTGTTGCTGAAGCATCTATAAAAGAGTCAGTGAGTTGATGGAGATGCCTACTAGTGATGGATGTGGTTCAGAGGGTCTGCTTTCATATCTCATACAGGGGAGAGGACCTGTCCCACAGTGTGCCACTGAGAAGCACTGCAGCAGGTATCGTTGCTATTGGCAGAACAAATCTCATCTTCTGACTTCTTAATTAAATGGCAATCATTCACGAATACCTTGACACATTTAGTATTTATTCATTAAAAATACTTATTCAACAGGTTAGAGCAGTTGTCAGGTTTTATTATTTGTTTGCTTTACTCTTTGATACGAGGCTTCCCAGGCTGCTAAGGCTGTTCCTAATCTCTCAGGCTATGCCTTCGGCCTGTGCTCCTACAGGTGTGTGATTAAGAGTTTTTTTTTTTTTACTTGCAATTGAAAAATTAACCCAACTTATTAATAGTTTGTAAAGTGAATATTATTGCCTGGTATATTGCTGTGTAACAAATGATTATCATATTTTGTGTCTTTTAAGTGGGAAATTTACTTGTTATTTGTGTGAATTTATATCCCCCAAAATAGTAATCTTAAAAATGTCATTATTAGTGTTGTAGGTTGTATAGACTAGCTTTTAGTTTAGTTTGCAGAAAATGGAAAATGAGGGCTGGAGAGATGGCTCAGCAATTAAGAGCACTGACTACTCTTCCAGAGGCCCTGAGTTCAATTCCCAGCAACCACATGGTGGCTCACAACTATCTGTAATGGGATCTGATGCCTTCTTCTGGTGTGTCTGAGGACAGCAACAGTGTCCTCATATAAAATAAATAAATAAATCTTTAAAAAAAGAAAATGGAAAATGCTGTTTCATCAAATATAATTGTTAATTTTTGTGCCCATGGTTTTGAATGAATGACACTTATTGATCATCAGTTTTTTACTTTAAGCCAGTGGTACTTATGAACAGAATCTTCTCTTTGAAATATCTGTTAAGATGCCAAATGCATGCGTGTATGTGTGTATGTGAGATTTGTTCTGTGGAGGGCAGAGGGCAGTTTTCAGAGTCTGCTCTCTTTCCACCATGTGAGTTCCAGAGCCTGAACAGATCTCTAGGCATGGCAGCAGTGCCTTTATCTGCTGAGCCGTCTCTGCAGCCCCATCAGTCCTGAATGAGCCTTTATGAGACATTCTTCAAGGACAGAGAAGTACCGAGTAATGAAAGACGTGGCACCCTCACAGCACTTGCTGTTTGCTTTATAGATATTCAAAAAGCTTCTTTCAAATTTAGTTATACATAGATTTTATTTATTAAAGTTTTTAATTATACATTTATTAAAAATGTAAAGATATATTTATGTCTATGAGAATTTTGTCTCCATATATTTGTGTGCACCACATGCATGCTTGGTGCCCATGGAGGCCAAAAGAGAGTACGAGTTTCCCCAGAACTGGAGTTACAAAGAGCTGTGAGCTATCCTCTGGGTGCTGGGAATAGAACCTGTGTCCTCTGAAGACCACCAGGGCTAAGCCATCTTTCCAGCCCTATACACAAATATAAATATACATAACCTGTGATTCCATAACAGCAAAACATAAGATGAATTATTCTGCTACCTATACTCCAGGTCGTTTGGCCTCTTCCAGCCCATGTTTGGCCTGGGTGCTTATGTAGTCCTGGTGGTAAGACTTCACCTCGGGGCATCTAAGTCAAACCCATGTCAGTCCAAAGGCAGGCTTGACTGTCCTTGTCTTCTATAAAGTCTCCAGTTTGTGTGTTGGATATAACTTTAACCTTATTTGTCTGTTATTAGGCTCAAGCAAGATGTTACAAATATAAAGTTGGAGTTGGAAGCAACGCTGAAGGAAGCTGAGTCGGCATCCTGTTCAGTTGAATTACTTTTGCCATTATTTAAGAACACCGTGGAAGGAATTAGTTTAGAAAATGTGAGTGTTGGACTTAGAATGGCTAATGAGATCAAAAGTGAGCATAATATTCAGAATGCCTTGACCAGGACTCGGCTCTCGACCGGATGCCCGTGAATGGGTACATGGTACCAAATATGAGGGCTGGGGGTAAGAATTCTGTATTCCTGTCATTAGCTGCAGTTCTTCTCATAAGATAATCTTAGCCTCTAGGGCCCCTAGTAAGAGACTAGACTGGAAACTACACGCTGGTGTATGACTCACCTGGCCTTGAACTAGAGAATGAAACTTTCTGAAGGTGGACTTAAAACTAAAACTGTGATCTGCAGAGATGGTTCAGTGGTTGATCTCTTCCAGAAGACCATGTCCAGCTCCAGTTGTAGCAGAGATGGTTCCCGCTCTGGCCTCCATGGGTACCAGGCATACGCAGTGCAGACTTGCAGGCAAAACACTCATTTACATCAAGTAGTAATAAGTCTTTTAAAAATAAAACTCCCTGAGAGATGCCATATATCTGTGGCATCATTTGGAACAGAATGATTTTACAATTTCACATAAGCTTCACTTTGGAAGAAGAACAGCTTGTGGTCTGCACATTTGTAGAACAAATACTTCAAAACTCTGGGGTTCTACAACTTCCTTTCATTTTAGTTTAACTACTGTGTAGTGCATTCTGTCTACTATTGGTAAACTTGCCAGGGCTTACCAGTACTATATGCAAAATGATGATTTTGATTCTAGGAAATAGTTCCTCATTGATAATATTCTGAGGTGTCTTACTTAATGTTGTCTTTACATGTAGATATGTGCTTCTTTTGTTTTGTCAGGCTAATCTTTCTGCATCCAATTTGAAGAAGATTTTTGAACAGAACGACATATTATCAAAGGAATTAGACACTTTTAACCGTGTGAAATTAGCCTTAGAACATCTTATTAAACAGACTGACTATGAACAAGTAAGGCTCCTATGCTGTGTGCTCCTGCTGGAGTGATCCTCCCATAAGACACGTGTGCTGTGTGCTCCTGCTGGAGTGATCCTCCCATAAGACACGTGTGCTGTGTGCTCCTGCTGGAGTGATCCTCCCATAAGACATGTGTGCTGTGTGCTCCTGCTGGAGTGATCCTCCCATAAGACATGTGTGCTGTGTGCTCCTGCTGGAGTGATGCCTCCCACTTGGAGGATATTTTATTTCTCTAACTGTGAATATAAAATATTGGTATATGGAAACAGTAATTCTTTGAATTTTGTTTGAAATATAATTATGAAACTTCTACTTTTAATATTAATTTATCTGGCTATAGAAATGTTTAAAATTCTCATAGTTTTAGCTTTCATGTATATCATTATTTATACACAGTTTCTCCCCACACAAATAAAAGGTGCAGTTCACGGTCTTTTTGTTTCACTCTACTGTGAACTAGCATGCCAGTACTTATGGTCCTTTTCGCACCTTAGTGCCCATGTCAGTCAGTAGCATATATAAGTTCTCTATTCTCCATGTCCTTGCCAGTACTTTGTTACTCCTCATGTTTTCATAAGCTTTTGATACTCAGTATGGCTTTGAGTTGATTTTGTTTGATGATCCATGATGTTAAGCATTATCCTGTACCTATTAACCATCTGTATCTTTTTGAGAAATGTCTACTTAGATCGATTGATATATTTTTTTTAAAACTAGTATCTCAAATAATTTATTCTATTTTTTTGTTTAATTAGCATTTTTTTAATAAATAAACTAGCCATCCTTGCCATATTGTACTCTAATTCCTTGACCCAGGTATTTACCTGCAGAATATTTTCTTTTTTTTTTTCTTTTTTTTTTCTTCTTTTCCTTTTTCGAGACAGGGTTTCTCTGTGTAGCCCTGGCTGTCCTGGAACCCACTCTGTAGACCATGCTGGCCTTGAACTCAGAAATCCGCCTGCCTCTGCCTCCCAGGTGCTGGGATTAAAGGCGCATGCCACCACCGCCCAGCTATTGTTTTAAATAATGGGTTTCATTATGACATTTCAAACATGTGTATAATGCATTTGGCCATTTAGCCACCTATTACCATATCCTGTTTCCCACCCCCACTGCTAGAATTTAGAGATATATTGCCTCTTTCTAAATAGCATTCTGAGCTTCTTTAGAAAATAGATGTGTGTGTACATGTGTGTGTGTGTATGTGTGTGCATGTGTGTGTGTGTGGTATGATTTTTGTATATCATTAACCTATACTTTCTGAGGCATTTTTGAGATTAATTTAGCAAAATAACTGATCATAAATTATGTGTAAAATACTACCGAGCACTTCAGGGAGCAATCTTAACTAAGAGAATCCGCACTGTGCATAGTAGCTGTCCATGCTTGTCTTTTAAGGGATGCCTGTGGTATGTTTTATTCTTTGCATTATGTGCACAGTACATTTTATATTCCACACAGTCCATCTGCAGAGCTCAAATTAAGAAATAGTTACTAATTTAATGGCCTGGGATTTAGTTGACTGGCAGACTGATTAACTGTCACGCGCCATGCCCCGGGCTCCGTCCCCAGGGAGGGAGGGAAGAGTCACCGTTTAGAGTAGAATTACTTAGGACATTGGAATGGGTAAAGGATGATTTTTACTTTGTTTTTTTGAGATATACAAACTACAGAAACCAAAGTAAAAATTCCAGTGTAATGTATCAACCTAAAAGCTTCTAACGTAAGAGCACAGCAGAGAGGCGATCTGGAATAGGAGAAAATGTCGGCAACTCCCTTACAGAGCACTGATATCTGGAGAAAATGAGCCCCAAACTAGACAGACAGTAACCATGCTTAAAACATGCTTAAAAGAGTGCTTTAAACACTGATGATCTTTCTTACAGGTAGGAGACAGCTCACCCTTGTTAAAGGATCTCAGTGACAATGAGAGTGAGAACAGGGTAAGCTTCTTCCATTTGTTAGCCATTCTTTCTGACTTTTTGTTTGATTTTTGCTTTGTATACTGCCTAGTTTTAACCAGTATTATCTAAGCTGTGAATTTTCTAATTCTTGCCTGTATTTCCTGAAGGACCTTGAGAAGAAAGTACTTGAAAAGGAGACCTATATCCATGAACTTTCGTGTCTGTTTCAGATTGAAAAGGTAAACACATTTTGAGCTTTGGACTTCCTTATATTTTGTTGGCATTGGCCCCCTTTCCTTTCCTCCCTCTGTGTTTTCATATCCTCAGTTATAATCACAACAAAGGCTTTTTGCCAGTTTAGATCAGTGCTAATTTATATGTATCAAATTGGACATTTTAAAAAGTTTTTGTTGGTTTGTTTGCTTTTTGGGGGCGACTTTTGCTGTTTAGTCCATTTGGCATAAGTCACCACAAATTCTATACTTCTGGGTTGGGTGATGGGTCTGTTGGAAGACCAGGACCTGAGATTAGATCCTAAAACCCTTGTAATTCTGATCCTGGAAAGAGCAAAGGTGGGAAGATTCTAGTAACTCACTGGCCAGCTAGACTAGTTTAATTGGTGAGCAGCTCCAAGCCAGTAGGCGAGCCTGTTTCAGAGGAGCTGCATGATGGTCCTGAGGATAACACCCAAGGTTGTCCTGTGCTCTCTAAATACACATACATCATGTGTGTGTATGTGCGTGTGCATCCCCAAACCTGTACACAGCTGAAAGTATGTAACTTTGTATCTTCGGCAGGATTGAGTGGTTTGCTGTCTGGAGGAAGGCTTTCCACATATCTAAAGTTTTACTTGGGAGGAGAAATGGGAAGATGTGTGAGATGATTAGAAGGCACTGAATATATGTGCAAATCTTAAATGCAGTTTTTATAAAGTACATTTGTGAGGTGACAGTATATGGAAAAGAATGTTTTAGTTCACCATCTGCTCAGGTTGAGTCTGACTGGGGGTTCTAACAAAGACAGAGGGAATACAGTAACTTGCTGTTATTTTTCTTTTACAGGAAAGTGCTTTGAAAGCAAACAGGTTTTCTCAGTCAGTCAAAGTCGTACATGATCGTCTACAGCTCCAAATTCAGAAGAGGGAAGCTGAGAATGAAAAATTAAAAGAACATGTACAGGTTATAAGTATTCATTTTTATAGTTAAGTAAGAACAGTAATGAGAAACTAACTGTAATAGCATTGCTTAATTGTGCAATGAAGTGATAATAACAGAATGCAATTTTGGCATTTCCTTGAGAAACACACTGAGTATAAATCTTAGTCATAAGGTGTCTGGCCTGAACATTGAGGACCAGATCCCTGTATGAAAATGTTCCTTTATATCTTTCAATCCAGGAAACGTGTAGAGATTGAGTTGCTTTCCAGTTTCTCACGGTACAGTTAATTTCTGTTTCCTGGGGACATTATGGAAACATAAGTTAAAATAGCTTAAGAACATCAGACTGTTGTTAAAATTTTGTTGTGTATTATTCCAGTCTTTTTTCCATATCTATATAGTCTTTTATGCATATCCTTGCATGTATCTAATAGGCAATTGGGAAGTTAAGTTTCTCTCGTTACCAGTTATAATCATTGTGAATGAGCTCAGTTTTCATATTCAGGCCACTGAGAAGTTCCCTTTCTATTTATGCATTTGGAAGGAATGTTTAGTTTAAGTATGTGTTCCTAATCACAGCCATTTGAGATCAGAGCCTCAGAGTGCTGTTACAGGTCACAGCCTAATTGGATCCACTATCTTATTTTCTGTCAAAGGCAAAGAAACAGTGTTCCTACCTGCAGAGACTTTTACAAACTAAGGGTGAGGGTGTCTAGGTAGACTTCAATGTGTTTTTATTGTCCTGACTCATAGCAGACATTTACAGTCTGTAGTACCTGCTTCAAGAACTCCACGTGTCCCTCAGTGGATATTCAAAGAGTGATAATGTCCTTTCCCAAGGACGTTAAGCAGGCTTATGGAGGATGTAATGTGTTTCAGTTAACTTTGTTCTGTGACAGTTTCGTACCAGTGTGTGCTGTATTTGGGTTACTCTCCGTCTACTTTCCCTTCTGTCCCTCCCATCCTCATCCCCCGCCCATCCCTCCTGCTTCCTTCCCTAGATACATGACTGCCAGTTTTGTTTATCGGAACCACTGGGTTGGAACTATCCATCAGAGCTTGACAGTGTCATTAGTGGTAGCCAGCTAAAGACACTGCATCGCCCTCTCCTGGACTCTAGCAAATAGTCCTTCATTCTGTTCATGCTGGTTCCTTAGAGCACCTTCCCCCATAGCTCCCATGGAGCCTCTCTGCTCTTTGCATGGATAGGATAGGACAGGTGGCTCATTTGCTGTGCTAGTGATGTCCAGGGAGACACAGGCAAACAGTGGGATCTAGCTTGTCAGTCACCTATCTCGGATTATCTTACACACTCCTATGATATCCTTTAGTAGCAGTTGAGGATGTTTTTCAAATCTAAATGAAATAATGAATTATTTTCAAAGGTAAGTTTTAACAGTATCTTTTTTTATTCTTTGTCTTTTATTTTTTTTAATATACTTAATCATCTGGAGACAATACAAGGCTAAAATCCCAAGCTCTGCTGCAGTGTCCCCATGCTGGTACTGGATGCAGGTTCCCCAGCACCGCCCTGCGGGGCGGTGGACAGGAGCCACTTTAGGCCTTGCTGTTGTGCCTTTCTTCTCATACACACTCTGATTACACTTTGTGTTTATTTGTATACAGCAACTATACTATGTAAAATAAATATATAAATTGTAGAATTTAAAGCAGTAGATAATGTGAAGGGATTAGAATTTACTCATTAAATTTTGGGCTTAACAAGGTTGTTTTTTAAGTGTAAAACCAGAATTCAGTCTGGCAACATAAATCTCAGATTTTTATTGTCATGCAGCAAACCTTTTATAAATTTATGTTTTAAATCTTTCAGACCTATCCCAAAGATGCTTTAAGTCAATTTTTTTCCTAAATTTTTATAGTCTGTCAGTTGGAGTTAGAATATTTTTAGAGGAATGGGATAATGATCTATACAGCACATTGGTTCTCAACTTGTGGGTCATGACCCCTATAAGGGTTACATATCAGATACCCTGTATATGAGATACTTATATTACGATTCATAACAGTAGCAAGATTACAGTAGCCGTAAGAATAATTTCATGGTAGGGAGGTCAACACAACATGAGGAATTTCTTAAAGGTCACAGGATTAGGAACAGTGAGGACTACTGGTATAGCATAATGTATATCCTATTGTCTCTATACTCATATATACACAATAGGATTACGTGTAGTCTACGATATAATGTAATATGCATACACGTCCTACTATCTCATATGTGTCCATTCACTTGGCAAATGACTGACGATTGTTTTAAAACTGTAAAACTTACTTGCCAATTTCAGTCTATCCCTGGAGCATTGAAGTGTAAGGTTTGAGAATTTCATAGGTGCATACAATATATTTTGATTACGTACTCCCACAGCCACTTTCTCCCTCCAGAATGTACCCCTCCTAACTTTGTTGTCTTTCTCTTTTTTAAAGACCTTGGTGGGAGAAGTTTTTAAGCAAATGTAGAAGCTGTTCATAGTGTGGTGGTGACACCATGTGGCCATCTAGAGGAATAACTGGTGTATTTCTTGTGGGCGCATCCTTTCTCATACACAGACTTAGTTTCCATTTGCTTTTTTCATTTCCTGTAGTGCTCCATGAAACTTTTGTCTGTTTAAGATAAATTTGTCAAGGCAGCTGAAGAGGGGTTGCTGCTTCGTAGTTTAAGCTAAGACTTACACTTAGTTTATACTTAAACCTAGTTTAGACTAAGTGGTCTGCAGACATCCCGAGGTGTGCTTCTTTATTTCAGTAGTGGAAGTGAAGGGATACACAGCTTTTGCACAGGACTAAGTGGAAAAGCCCATCTTCTCCTGTGAGTACCAGGTTTATTTTCTGTTGAAATGGCAGTCCCAGAAATGGGAGTGCCAAAGACAGATTCTGTAATTTTAGTTAATTTCAAAGTAAAGCATAACAGCTTTTAGTCATTAATTCTTACATACTAATGTTCGTTAACTAATGTTCATTAATACTCACAGCCCTTAGTGCTCAGCTACTTAGAGTAAGTAGAAAGAAAAATGTCAAGTTGTCACACTAAAGCAGGCCTCTCATGTGTGAGACATCTAAGGAATTGGTCCTGACAGTTAGCACCCTCCTGTTCTGTGGTTGCAAGCCTGCCTTTAGACATGGTTTGACCTGTCCATCATTGCGTGGACCTGGTAGCCAGTGATTTAATTGTGTGGCCTTGGACTTGATCCTTTCCTAAGTCTGCCAGTGTCGGACAAAGCAGCACTTCAGTGTCCTGTCCTGGCTGTACCTTTGTAGCAGCAGCACTGGGCTTCTGTTCCTAACATTAAGATTGCTCACTGGGTCTCTGCTTAGCCTGTCTTCATTCTCCATGCCCTGTGTACATTGGAAACCTCAGGAGTGCCTGTGTATCTGGAGAGCCACTAGTCCCTTCCAGCTTTGCGTACATACAATTGAGCTCACACTTCCAGCTTGTATTTTTTAAACTGCTCTGTGTCGTAGTTCATCACAGGGGCTTTAAGGAGGTTGGTGTTTCTGTTACCATAACAGTATTGGTCTCTTTAGTCATAGCTTGGTGTAGACTGAAGCAGTTAGGATTTTCATTTCTCTTTAGTCATAGCTTAATTAGACTGAAGCAGTTAGGATTTTCATTTCTCTTTAGTCATAGCTTAATTAGACTGAGGCAGTTAGGATTTTCACTTTGTAACTTGTCACGAGAAGCTTTGGTTATATCACCCCGTATCACTTTAGCTTTTTAATGCATCATCATCAGCTGTTTTGATAAAATATGAGTAGAAGATGATACGTGCTTCTTACGATCTTTGCATAAACATTGAAGCTCTGATGTAATTTAATTGCTTCTCCATTTTTTAGAGCTTGGAAACCAAAATAGCCAAGTGGAATTTACAGGTGAAAATGAATAAGCAAGAGGCTGTAGCCATCAAAGAAGCAAGTAGGCAAAAAGCTGTAGCTCTGAAAAAAGCATCGAAAGTGTACAGACAAAGGCTGAGACACTTTACAGGGGATATCGAGCACCTCACCTCCCAAATCAGAGACCAGGTGAGTGTGTCTGTGCTTACAGAGGATGCTCCAAATCAGAGACCAGGTG
>NW_022196898.1:92456218-92478610 GCF_008632895.1 Mastomys coucha
GCTTACAGAGGATGCTCCAAATCAGAGACCAGGTGAGTGTGTCTGTGCTTACAGAGGATGCTCCATGGGCTTACATACCATCCTCAGTTGGAGTCAGCAGGATAGCAGAGTTAGTTAAATAGCATGGTTAGTTAGCATAGTTAGATAGCATGGTTAGTTAGACAACATAGTTAGATAGCTTAGTAGCATAGTCAAATGGATAGCATTGTTGCTGTAGTTAGCAAATTTAGTTAGCTAGCATAGTTAGCATAATTAGTTACCATCCTTGGATGGCATAGTTAATTGCCATAGTTAGCATTGTGAAGCTTGAAATAATGGTGTCATCCTTATCCGTGTTACTATTAATGTTATAAAACGTGCTCATCTCTTTTGCCTTGGACTTCCATTTTGAATTGTATAGCACTTTTGGGGCTTACTGAAAGGAGATGTGAGTGTATGCCATAGCCGTTCCCCAACACACATATTAGAAGCTTCTATGGCAGGTAAGGATAAGCCTTCTTCCATCTTGCCTACTGGAAAGTTACAGTGCATATTAACATACTAAAGGCCCTGAAAAGGCTTTCAGAATGCAGTAATGAGGGTATGGAAGTAAGAATTTCCCACACTTAGCCACAGAGCTCTTCTTGTACCCACAAAACAGCTCTTGGAAGTGGTTCTGAGGAATATCAGTCTGGGAAATGCTGATTTATGTTCTTAGACCATATGACTTTATTCAGTAATTCACTTCATTTAACCTCTGCAATGCATTTGAAACCATATGCTGACGTAAACAAAACATGTGAAAGATATCCCTGAGTATAATACAGAGCTGAAAAATGGAGTTAGTGCTTTGTTCTTGTTGACAAATCATTATTCTTATTCCTTTGCCATCCAATAATATATTCTTTGTTTCTGTGTCTCTTGTACCCTGCTTCTTCAAAACGTATGCCAAGGCTTCTAGGTTTATTAGTAGCCTCTAGGAATGAAAACAGACTTGTCTAGAAGCTTGTACAAACAAAACAAGTTAATACTTTATAGCTCAAACGCTACCATTTTAAGTCTCTAATATTGAACTTTTGTGCACTTGAGTATAACTAGATATTAGAATTGAAGACTAGGCTCAACTTCTATAAGGTCGTGGCCTGGCTGAAAACCTGGAGGGGCTTGGAGTGGTGGACACTAATCATGGCATTGACGCTCTTGAGGTTTTCCCACTAAGGTAGCATCACCAAGTCCCATGCCAGTTTGGGAAGGTTCTGCACTGGTTATGCCTTGTGACTTTATAAAGGGCATTTAACCTCTCTGACCTTCCACTTCTTTATGAGCTAGGCGATGAGAGCACTGCTTACCTCAGGTAGCTGTAGGAGCATGCGTAAGAAACAGATGGGGCTGCTCCATGCTGTGTCTTTCCACCCTCAGTGCGTGGCGCTGGCTGCTGTTAGCATGCTGCTGCCTCGGGCTTAGTGCTCCTGCTCACTGTCACTGGCTCTTTTCCCTGTTAGTCAGTGGCTCTTCCTCCAGAGCAAGTCTTCCCTTACTGCTCTTTAAGTAGCAGACCTTTAACAATGAACCATACTAATGTCTTGTTTTTGTGGTATGCATTTCATTCTGAAGCCACCTCACATTTTACTATTCCTCCTCCTCAAGTGTATCTTAAGCTTGAAATACAAATGGGTTCAACACTGAGTGAGATGTCTCATTGAGTTCCTGTTTGCTTTATCGCATGCCTCCGTGCATTACAAGGAGGGTGGGGTTTGCAAGGAAGGAACTGTGAGGGCTGTTAATTAGGAGGCGGCATCAGACTAGCTCAGTGCAGTGCGAGGTGAGGGGCATTTGCTGTGTGTCTTTTTATTAGGGCAGGTAAAGAAGAATAAGGACTTTAAACATCCAGTATACACATTTCTTCCTCATTTTAAATTCCATGTTGTCACACATTATGTATTATAATAGAAACTATCTTTACAGTATGTTATACCGATCTCTTACTTCATAATTTATACTAAAATTTATTTTACACAAAATGTAAAATCTGGTTCTAGTCTTTAGTATAACAAACATTGCTGTGAAAAACATAGACAATACCTTGTATATACAAGATGACCAATAAGCTGTCTTCTATGCATGAATAATAGAAGGACAGAGGAAAATAGCATGTTAACTGCTGGCCAAACCATCTCTGGGTCCTCTGGTGCATGGGTAACCAGCGAGTTTGTTTTTCTATGGAATGTGGACAAAGCCAGAGAGGCTAGGGCTCTGCGGTTAGATTTGCAGAGGACTACTGTGTGCTGCCTTCCTGGAACCATTCAGAACCCTACAAACAGCAATGAACAAAGGAGACAAAAGTCCTTCCTTATCTCACCTTCACACTGGCTCAGGCACTGCTGCTCCTCCTCTGTGCTGACAGCAACAGCGCAGGCTGTCAGGCTGTTGGGTGGCCTCTGAAAAGACAAATGAGCTGATCCAAGATGCTGTGGGGCTGGGGAATTGCAAATGGTTTTTATCTATCATGGGAAGCTTTTTTCTCACATGTATGTGGTTCTTCTATATAAAGAATGGAAAATGCAGATGCATTCAAAAATAAAATAGAAGTTATTTTTGTTAATTGTGAAATATAACTAATCACATCAACTTCTTTATCAACTTCTTAAAGTGGTAAATTGGAATTTTACTGTGTGTATATAACATAATAGTCATGTAGGTATTTTATTAAAGCTTACTTTAAAATTTTCCTATATTGAAAGCTGCACACTAAGAAAAGTTGATTGCTTTAGTAGAAGAGTGTTTTCATATTTATAATGTATTTGTATATAAGACCTGGAAAAAAACCACGTTTAAGCTACAAGCTGAATGCATTATGTATTTTTTAGGAAGCCAAGTTGTCTGAAACAGTTTCAGCTTCCAATGACTGGAAAAGTAATTACGAGAAAATTGCCATAGAAAAAACTGAACTGGAAGTTCAGATGGAAACAATGAAAAAGTAAGCAAGAGTTTACACTGGCTCTCTCCAGGCTGCCTGCTGGGTCTCCTGACACTAGTGATGGTGCCTCGTGCTCACGCTTTCCTTCCTCTATCAGAAGGAAAGTCCCACTGTCCAAAGTGGAGCCTGCAGATTCGTGCTTTGTGCTTTAGGATGTCTTAGTGTTAGTTCTTACAAATGTAGGTACATTGTCCTAAATGGAAGTGATATTTCTCAATTAAACAAGGAAACGAAAGTAGCAAACTGTATAAGTGTTTTAAATCCAAAAATTACTATCCCCTAATTTAAGTAACTAAAATGCATAGTAGAATATTGAGCAAAAATACATACATTTTGTTCTTTGACACTGATGCTAACAGAACACCAACAGACCGTGGTGTTTAAGTTTTGTTACCATGCTGTTGTGCTTTACTATGGAAAACCAACTGTAATTTGCTTCTAAAGATGAGGTGTCACTGCCTGGCTTGATCCTTCCATAGAAAAAACTTAAACTTAGCTACAACTCTGTGTGCATGTGTGTGTGCGTGTGTGCATGTGTGTATGTGTATGTATGTGTGGTGTGTGTGTGTATGTGTGCGTATGTGTGCATGTGTGTGGATGTGCATGTGTGTGTGTGCTTGTGTATGTGGTATGTGTGTATGTATGTATGTGTGTGCATGTGTGTGTGTATATGTGTGGTGTGTGTGTGTATGTGTGCGTATGTGTGCATGTGTGGGTGTGCATGTGTGTGTGCGTGTGTGTGGTGTGTGTGTGCATGTGTGTGTGTGCATGTGTGTGTGCGTGTGTGTGTGTGTGTGTGTGTGTGTGTGTGTGTGCACATTTGTGTGCATATATGTGTGAATGAAGAGCCAGGAAGACATGCGTCCTGTGGGACATAGGCTGGATGGCGTCATCAGTAAGTGTTGTTCATAATCCTGGTTCGTTTGAATGTAGCCCTGGGGTACCACTTCTGTTCCCTTGCTCCATCCTTCCTGCTACCTTTCTGTGCTTTTTAAAATTTTCACGAATGCACCCTAGCAGAATAACTTTAAAAACACTTGTTATTTGAATGAGAATTTTTGTGCTTTCACTTATTTTATAAAGGCAAATCGCTAATCTTTTGGAAGACTTAAGGAAAATGGAAACTCATGGGAAAAATTCATGCGAAGAAATTCTAAGAAAACTTCACTCACTGGAAGGTGAAAATGAAGCCCTAAATATTGAGAATGTGAAATTAAAGGTAAAAAGTGTATGTCTGTGTGTGTGTGCATGCATGTGCATGTGTGCGTGCACTTAGTGGCAGCATTGTGGAGTAAAGACAGGATTGGCTAATGCTCCTGTACCATTTTATCTCATGTTCCTCATGATATTGTATTATTAAGGTAAATAATTTCTAGATCCGTCAAGTGTATCTGTATAAAGTATGTATCTGTGCTTATATTTATGTTTGTTTAAGATTTTTAGTTACATGTACAAAAAAAGTTTAAATTTCATTTAGCAGGACAAAGCTTATGAGGCTGAACAACTCTCTCTTTGTCTCAACTTTCAAACAGTTTATTTACTAATTCTAGCAGTGAATCATCCAAAATTACATTAGCTTTACTGCACAAAAGTATTTGTAGGTGTCATGGTTACCATATGATACAACATCAGACTGGGTCTGTGTGAAACCAGAAAGTATGTTCTTGGCTCCTTTATAACCATAAAGAATTTCCAACTGAGTCAAGTCCAAGGAGAAATTGGTTTATATGTGTCCCAGAGAAGAGATGAGGGAGGAAGACTTTAGACTTTCTGAGAAAAAAAAAAAAAAAAAAAAAACGAATTCTTAGACATCAGACTAGCCTGTGGCTGAACATGAGGGCACCATTCTCAGCTCTTCAAAACAAAAATTAGAAAAGAAGTACTTGTACCATGAAATACAAAATTCTCCCAGATTCATGTTCTTAAACAGAAATAACAGTTTAGGAAAAGTAGAAAGGATTTGGATGTAACTGCCTCCCCCACCCTCCCCTAAGGAGAGAACTTAAGCAATTATGAAATTCAAAGTCTGGAATCCCATCATTTTTCTAAAAATCCTTTTCTTTGGTAACAATAGTTAAATTTTATATATCTTTCTCATTAGTAGATCCCTAAACGGTCCATTGCAATTTCCCCCAGTGTGTACATAATTTTAAACATCTAGTAATCATAATCATTTCAAAAAAAGGAAACAAGTGAGTTTCTAATGCCAAGAAAAGAAAGTGCTTCATTCCTTGCAGGATGAAGATTCCAGAAGTTGTACTTGATATTTATGCTTCTGGAAACCATGTCATTGCAGGAGCTCCTCTTATCCTTGGGTAGCCTCCTCGGGCTGGTCTCCAGGTGTCCTGCTGGAGTGTCATGGCTGCCACCCCATCTCAGAGCCTGTGTTACGTAACTTAGTTCCCCTTGTTCTGTTAGGATCTATCTTGAAAACATTGTTTTAACCTTAAAAGAGAGAAACTAGGAAGAAGTACATATGAAAGGTTTTATGGGTGGGTCTGAAAATACCTTTATTCTGCCTTCATTTGCCTGACTTCAAGTGGATACAGCATTCCAGGGAGGCAATCTTTGCTTATCATTTGCAATTGAAGATAATAGAAAACAATCTCTTATCAGTCTGATTCTTGGACTGTGGAAATGCTACATCAAATTTATGCTGGATTTACAAAATATTCCTTTCTCTCTGCTGCATTAACATTTCATACACATTTGTATAGGTGTGCTGACTTGTTGTGTTTTGGGAGAATGCTCTCTCCTTTATCTTTCCACTTCCTTGGGTCAGGATGCACTGCTAACTACTAAGGGCTTATTGACCTAGATTGGTGCCTATTTTCAGTCTCTGCTTTTGGGGATAGATTTTGTTTGTTTGTTTGTTTGTTTGCTTGGTTTTTTTCTTATATATCCCAGGACCACTTGCCTGGAAATGCTCTGCCCACAGTATGGGCTGGGCCTGGCCCTCCTTCATCAACTAATCGTGGCTCTCCCTCACAGGTATCTCCACAGGCTAGCCTGAGCTAGGCAGCTCCTCAGTTGACTGCAGACTGTGTTAAGGCTTCACAGTCTACAGTCTGTGAGTTGAGGCTAGTGAGGACAGCTTTCAAAGATACCCATAGTGTTCTTTCGTGCCAAGAACAGACATGCTCTATTATGCGATGCTTGAACTTTAAACTCAGCTTTGCCTTCTAATACATGAAGCTCGTCTGTAGCTGTCATCACGTCCTTTGGCTCACCCCACTGGACGTGCGCCTCAGGAAGTTGGCACGGTGCCTGTTGTTTTGCTGCTACTGCTGTGAGTAGTGATGTCCTCTGCTTCTGTCCCCGTCTGCGCCTTCTGCTGGCATCTGTGAAACTTCGCTAGGCTAACTGGTGGATGCCCAAGGGGACTGTTCTTGTAAGTCGTAGCATTTTAGTCAGTGTTGTGCTGCTCTGAAAATCACATATGGTTTTTTTCTGGATCCCCTTCATATTTTTATAATTAAAAACATTTATTTAATGCTTCTTCAGCAGTGGGCTGGGGCAGGTAGTTAACCTGTTTCCTAAGTAGTTGCAGTTTATTCAAGGTTTGTTTATAGCCAGTGTTTTCCCTAGTGGTTTAAAACCCAAAGTTGACCATATTTTATATTTCTGTGTATTTTCTTTTTCTGCTGTTTTCTATGTTCATAGTATCTTGACAACTTACTTCTTTATATATTTCAATATCTAGTAAGTATGGTTATTGTCCACTTAGTGTCATCTATATATTTTTTGGTCTTCCTGTTTATTCTCTCATATGAGATGTTTTTATTTCCATTTTTACTTTGATACTGGTTTTATTAAGTAGCCCCAGCTAGCCTAAACCTTGCAACAGTTCCCCTGCCTCTGCTCCGTAAGCATGGGGTTTACAGTCATGGGCCACTTTGCCCTGCTGCCATCTGAGTTCTGAGTTAATTTTGTCATATTTCCTTCAACTGTTAGACTTTTGGTGGAGATTGAAAAGTGTTAAATGAATGTAGAAAACTTAACATGTCCACATTATTGATTCTTCTTATTTAGAACACAACTTTTTTTCAGCTCCTTTTATTTGTCAGTAATAAAAAAAATTCTGTCCTGTGTACTGATTAAATTTATTCATGAGTCATTAATTTTAGATGGCAATTATATGCCATCAAATGATTACTCCATTGCTGTTGATGAATGAGTTATTCTTTAATAATTCTTCAGCTAGGACTGCAATGTTTTGATGGTTAGAAACTCCGTCAGTCACGTATTTCTTTCTAGAGTACGCTTGATGCCTTGAAGGAAGAAGTTGCTTCTGTTGACAATGAACTTGTAGAACTGCAGGAAGTAGAAAGACAACAGAAAGCCCTCGCTGAAGGATACAGAACTCAGGTGACTCTCATCTGCTTTAATGTTCGTTAAACTCTGGAGATGACTGAGACTCAGGTCGTCAGAAATGAAGAAGAGGTGGGGCAAATATCTGACATAATACAAGTCAAGGATGCCAAGCACTCCAAGACCCCATTTGCCTTCATGAGGTTGTCTTGCCAATTCTAGACACTAGCTCTACTTAGGAAAACATAGACATTGCTAAGAGGAAAGTTTAAATTGATTGCATAGGCATAATGAGAATGGCATTTATTTAAAATAATGACTACCACCTAGGGTCATTAATCACAGCACTCCTCCTTTCCTAATAAATAATGTAAAATTCACATTTATTCACATGAAATAAATGGAAAGAAACATATAAGGTATGGTGAGATGACACAGTTAGAAGTGTGCTTACCGTGCAAGCATGAGGACCTAAGTTTGGATCCCCAGTACCCAACTAAAAAGCTGAGTGCTGCAGTGTGGGTCTGTAACCCAGCACTGGGAGGCGGAGCACACCCATGCCTGGAGCTCTGCCCGGCCAGCCTAGTCTTTAGTAACTCATCTCCTTGACAGACCAACCCTGTCTCAGAAAATAGACAATGATTAGAGAGGACATCTGTCATCACACACACACACACACAGATACGCTCACACATATGCACTCATGCACATGTACACACACAGATACGCTCACACATATGCACTCATGCACATGTACACACACAGAGATACGCTCACACATATGCACTCATGCACATGTACACACACAGATACGCTCACACATATGCACTCATGCACATGTACACACACAGATACGCTCACACATATGCACTCATGCACATGGACACACACACACAGATACGCTCACACATATGCACTCATGCACATGTATACACACAGAGATACGCTCACACATATGCACTCATGCACATGTACACACACACACAGATACGCTCACACATATGCACTCATGCACATGTACACATACATACACAGAGATACGCTCACACATATGCACTCATGCACATGTACACACACACACACACACAGATATGCTCACACATATGCACTCATGCACATGTACACATACACAGATACGCTCACACATAATGCACTCATGCACATGTACACACACACACAGATGCACTCACATATAATACACTCATGCACATGTACACACACACAGATATGCTCACACATATGCACTCATGCACATGTACACACACACAGATATGCTCACACATATGCACTCATGCACATGTACACACACAGATATGCTCACACATATGCACTCATGCACATGGACACACACATACTCCACAGAGACACAGAAGAACATATGGTGGTTATCTGAAATAAAATGTATGTCCAATGATAAGTTATAGTTAAGCTTTTAGTTTTAGAAATGTAGGACCAAAGGAAAACTGGGAAAGACTGGATTACACAGATACTTGCATGATGGGAAACAGATTGGGCATTAAAGGAAGAGCTGTTATTAGAAGAGTGTGAATTAAGAATAGTGATAGACTGGGGGTGTGGTACAGTCAAAGACTGCATGCCTGGCATGTTTGAGGCCTTGGACTCAGTCCCTAACATTGCAGGAAGGAAAGAGAGAGAAAAGAAGGAGATGAACCAAGGAAGGAAAGAGAACGTGTTGAAGGCAAAGCCTGAGAGGCAGGGAAGTGTAGTAAGTGGAGGGGCTGTGTCTCCATGTGTTGGGTGGAAAATTCCATTGAGATACCCAGCTGAAGAGCTCAGATAGGGAGCTAAGTGTGGAATGGAGGACTGTGGTACCGAGCACTCTGTCTGTGTCCCCACTGCTTGTTTGGGTTTAAGGCCTCAGCAAGAATGTCTCATCTGAATATACTATGTTGTAGCTGCTGGGCGGTGTATACAGTTCACCCATGGTATTTGAATGGGTTTTGGTTTGGTGGGGAAAATTATTGAAATGAGAGTTAGTCCCTACCCCCATTTATAGATTTTTTTCATATAATATATCCTGATTATATTTTTTTTCTCCCTCTACTCCTCCTGGTTCCTGCCCACTTCTCCTCCAACACAGATCCACTCCCTTTCTGTCTCTTCCATTAGAAAACAGGCTTCTAAGGGATAATAATAAAACATTGAAATATAGTAAGATAAAACAAAAACTAACAAATCAGAATTGGTCAAAACAATTAAAAAGAAGGAAAAGAGCCCAAGAGAAGGCACAAGAACCAGAGGCCCACAAGTTCACACAAGAATCCCATAAAAACATTCAATTGGAAGCCGTAATAATACCCAAAGGACCTGGTACAGATGTGTGCATGTGGCTTCAGTCTGTGAGTTCATATGATATTTGCTGGTGTTGATTTAGATGGCCTTGTTTTCCTGGTCACCTTCATTTCCCCTGGATCTTACACTCTTGTTTTCCTCCTATTTTGTGGGCTTTCCTAGGCCCTGCAGCGAGAAATTTGATGAAAACATGTTTATGGCTGAGCATTCCAAGGTCTCTCACTTGTTCATAACGTCAGGCTGCGGGTCTCTGCATTTGTCCCCATCTGCTGCAGGAGGAAGCATCTCTAATGATGGCTAAGCAAGGCACTGATCTATGAGTACTGCAGAATGTCATTAGGAGTCATTTTTATTTTTATTGTGCTAATTTATTGTTTGTGTAGAACAGTAATATTTGGTTTTGCTCTAGGTCTTTGGACTAATTTAGTCTGTGGTTCTTGGTCACCAAACATTGTTAAATATGGGTTCCATCTCATGGAGTAGGTCTTAGGTCACATCATATATTCATTGCTTACTTCCACAAGTTTTTGCCACCATAGTATAGTGATTCTCAACCTTCCTAATGCTGTGACTCTTTTGTTTGTCTGTCTGTCTGTTCGTTTTTTGTTTAGAGACAGGGTTTCTCTGTTGTAGCCCTGGCTGTCCTGGAATTCACTCTGTAGACCAGGCTGGCCTCGAACTCAGAAATCTGCCTGCTTCTGCCTCCCAAGTGCTGGGATTAAAGACGTATGCCACCACTGCCCAGCATGCTATGACTCTTTAATACAGTTCCTCATGTTGCAGCAGTCTCAAACACAAAATACTTATTGTTGCTACTTCATAACTATAATTTTGTTACTGTTATGAATTATAATGTTAATATTCTTGAAGTCACAACCCATACATAGGTTGGGAACTGCTGCCCTAGTGTATCTTGTGTGTAGGGTATCATTGTAGGTGAAAAGGTTTGTGACTGACTTGGTGTTTATGTTTCTCTTTTGATAATGTGCGGAGTACCTTCCTGTATCAGAGTTCTGGCACATATAGGCGAAGCTGCATGTAGGCTCCAGTATGACCTGTCCTTGTTCGGTGGGTTGTGTAGGTGTCATCTTCAGCAGTGAGCCCTTGCTGTCAGCTTGTGGTGTGTTGTTTTGGCAATAGCCTGAGTTATTTGGGGATTCCCATAGGACCCCTTTGGCCAGTAACTCAATTAGTTGCAATTCAATTCTTGTACTGGAAGCTTTGATGACAAGAGATGGCCAGCTGGGGCTTTGTTTCCTCCATTATCTGGATGTTTCATTAAGAATACCTTCATATATGTTTATGTTGTAGGAAGCCTCTCCTGCATTGGGTCTCCATACTACCCCTCAAATGGCCCTTAATTTTAGCTGCATCTCCCTATTCCCTCCTCATTGCCCTCTTTTCCTCACACTTGATCTCCTGGTGTCTGCTCCCACCCCCATCCATAACTATCCATTTCCTTTCCCTAATGAGATCTGTTCGACTCCCTGGTCTCTTACTTTCTACCTAACCTCCTTGGTTCTATGGATTGTACTTCATTACCATTAACTTGACAGCTAGTATCCACCTGCAAGCAGTAGCTATCATATTGTCTTTTTGTGTCTGGGTTACCTTACTCGGGATGATTTTTTCCTAGTCCCACCCCTTGCACATTTCATGGTTTCATGTTTTTAGTGGTTGAATTGTGTAAGCGGACCACATTTTCTTTAAAGAGTGTTCTGTTAGCAATGTCTAGGTTGTTTCCAATGATGATAGGGCTGACCAAGACTGGATGAGCGTCCTTTGGGTATATGCCCAAGAGTGACAACATAGCTGGATCTTGAGGGAGCTAGGTGTCTATCTTCCTCAGGAGCTTCCACACTTATTCACAGTGGCTGTGCAAGTTTGCCTCCCAGCAGCAATTGAGGAGTGTTCCCCTTGCTTCACATCCTCCCAGCATGAGCTGTCACTTGTGTAACTGATGTCAGCTGTTATGATAGGTGTTAGGTGAAATAAGAGACCACTTTCTTAAAGTAGCAGTGACCTGAAAAGACCTATGTAGCCTTTAGAGCTCAGGTAAAGTATGAGAGCATCAGTTGGAGAAGACAGGCAGACAGTGGAGGGATGAGCTAGAGTTGAACACTGAAATAGTGTCTGGAGTAATGTTACATGAACATGCAGAGAGTGTTGTAAAGAACTACAAATTCAAAGTAAAATAAATGCCTTAGCATTATTTCATGTTAAACTTAAAATCATACGTGTAGCTGAGCGATGGTGGCGCACGCCTTTAATCCCAGCACTTGGGAAGAAGAGGCAGGTGGATTTCTGAGTTCGAGGCCAGCCTGGTCTACAGAGTGAGTTCCAGGACAGCCAGGGCTATACAGAGAAACCCTGTCTTGAAAACAAGACAAAACAAAACAAAACAAGACAAACAAAAAAAAAAATCATACGTGGTACTTTATAGTCTATTTTTTTGTTTTTGTTTTTAGGTACAGAAGTTGCAAGAAGCAGCTGAAATGGTTAAAAGCAGATGTAAAAATTTACTACATGAAAATAACCTAATAATAATTAAAAAAAACAAAAAGTTAGAGAAGGTGAGTTTGAAATTGAAGTAATGAAGTACTTTCCATGTGTGCCTCCGTGTGAGCCCGCCTGGTCTACTTGTCAGTCGTCTCCCGAGTGCATGCCTAGGAGTGGCCTTCGCCAGGCTCCATGCGAGTTCACCTTTCCTCTTTACTCTTTCTCCTGTGCTTGAAATGTTGTTTATTTGTGTGAACATCTTTTTACTTTTTTATTCATATTTGAGAAATAGCATAAATGCCTCATTTTTTGTTATGAGTTTAAAATTTAAAAGGCCCAATTTTTTTTCGAATAGCATAAAGAAAAATTTATTCCATTAACAATAATGCATGATGGACAAGGTTTATTGTTCTTATGACTACTTTAGCCATTCTGTTAGGTAGGTGGTAGTATCTTATTGTGGGTTTTATTATCAGCATTTTCTTAGTAACTAATGATATTGACTATTTTTGTTTGTTTTTTTCTTTTTTTTTAATTGGATAATTTCTTTATTTACATTTCAAATGTTATCCCCTTTCCCGGTTTCTGCCCCCACCCCCCAGAAATCCCCTATCTCATCCCCTCTCCCCCTGCTTCTATAAGGGTGTTCCCCTACCCACCCGCCCATTGCCACCTCCCCACCCTGGCATTTTCCTACACTGGGACATAGAGCCTTCACAGGACCAAGGGCCTCTCCTCCCACTGATGACTGACAAGACCATCCTCTGCTATATATGCTCCTGGAGCCATGGGTCCCTCCATGTGTACTCTTTGGTTGGTGGTTTAGTCCCTGGGAGCTCTGGGGGGGTCTGGTTGGTTAATATTGTTGTTCTTCCTATGGGTTGCAAACCCCTTCAGCTTAAAAGGCCCAATTATTATCACTGAGGTCTACCAGCAATAAAAGGCAAAGTAGTTTCTCTCTCTCTCTCTCTCTCTCTCTCTCTCTCTCTCTCTCTCTCTCTCCCCCTCCCTCCCTCCCTCCCTTCCTCCCTTTCCCTCTCCATCTCCCTCTCTCTCTGCTGTATTTCTCTCTCTTCTCTCTGCTGTCTTTCTCTCTCTCTCTTTCTATTTTTATGTCTTTAGTATCTAAAAGAATTGCAAAGTATGATACTCTGTGGTAAATGCATTTTGGAAAACAATGATATCTTGAAGCCCCTCCCCTTTTATTCATCCAATTGCAGCAGAAGGGAGGGAAGGCAGCATTGGCAGATGATATTGTTTTTGTGAATAGTTTTAAGTTTTTAGATGGAGCCACATTCTCTTTTGGATTTCACATTGTTTTACTAAGGAAAAAATGAGAGTCATAGGATACTGATTCCTGGCCGAGAGGTCAGGAGCGTTAGTGGTTAGGCGCAGTCTATGGCTGTCATGGCTGCATTGCTGACCCATTCCGAGACTGGGGATTAAGAGGAGGCATCACTGTTAAGACAGGGTCAGCCTGAGCTGGCTGCCAGGCCACCAAATACAGAACGGCTGTTCTTAGAGCTGTTCTCACCCAAGAAGATGCCATTACAAATCTATTGTTGTTTCTCACTGGGCCATCTCATGCACATTCCCCTCTGCTACTAGGGAATGCTGTAAAGGCCCAGGTCAGAGCCAGAAAGGAGGAACCTGGGTCTTTTTTAGCTATGCCCTTATAGTATTTGCTGTGATAGAACTTAAAAAGGAAAGTCTTTTTATTTCTCTGATGCTTGAGTCTCCTAATTTTTTTCCTGGGATCTTATCTGTTTTAGATGTTCAGAGGTGTGCTTATCTTTTGTCTTCAAGATGGCCAGATGTTACACTGTGCTGCAAGTGTCCAGCTCAGAGAGGTCTCCCTCTTGAGGTTCCTCCATAGGAACACCCTAAATGTCATCGTTTAGCTGTTTACAGTTACAGAGAACAATGCTGTGTTCTTAGATGGTATTAGGCACTCCCTTCTCCATGATTTGTGGAAGTGCCACAGTGAGAAGGGCAGGGGGTGAGGGGAGTATTGTGGGTACTCACCATGACAACAGTGACCAAATGCAGTCATCTGAGACCCAGTGCAGTAGCTGGAGCATGCTCAGTAGACTCCACTGACTGAAAGGGCATGTGCGCGGCACAGTACAGTGAAGTGCTGAAGACAGGCCAGCGGGAAGGAGGCACGCCCACTCCTTAGCCATGTCACAGATGCAATCTGACGGTGCTGTTCTTACCTGCCTGGCAGCCTATCTGAAAACTGATTAATTTTATTTCTATGTCTCATGTAAATTAACATTTGTAAGGTACTGATGAATAACAAGCTTGTGTAGTCTTTAAGATAGTAAGAATATTCCTGCCAAATGTGTGACCTTGCATTTATTTCCCCTAATGCCACACCTCAGATGAGAGGCCAGGTGGAGTCTCATCTGAAGCAGGTAGAACAAGCCCGCAACTCCTTCACGTCAGCCGAACAGAGACTTCAGGAGTGTCAGGAGACTCTGCAGCGCTGCAAGGAGAAGTGTGCAGAGCAGGCGCTCACCATTAGGGAGCTTCAGGGCCAGGTGTCCATCGCTCTCTGAGTCTTGGAAGATGTGTTAAAGAAACATTTGACGACATCATTTCAGCAGTTGATGGCATGCGTGTCTGTTAAACATTTTATTCCTTCTATATCACTGATGCGGTATTTTCATGTAGAGACTTGACTATTTATCTTTAGTATTTTCTGGTGACACTGGTCATAAAGATAGCTGCTATGGGTGATTTATATGTGTCTGCATTTGGACTTGGAGGACATCGTGTGGTGATGTAATGAGAGGAGGAGCAAAGCTGGGCTTGCCTGTCTGTTTCTTGATATAAGCATAAGACAAATAATAGTTTACCTTGCAACAATTAGAATGCACTTGAATTAGAATTGTGCATCATGCTTATCGGGGTAATTCTATTCTTTCATTTAATACCTATCAGTCCATCAGCATAGGGACTGTGTGCCTTTGTCACCATACTCTCCCCCCCCCCTCAGTGCACATTACAGAGAACAGTCTGTACGTGCTTTAGGATTACCTCGTGTTTTCTTAAAGAAGCCTGTCTGAGTCTGCTACTCAGGCTTTTTCTTTACTTTGTAAGACAGTTCTAGGAAGAATTTACTTTGTGCCTTTCAAGAGAAACTTATTTAGCTTTCAAAAACACAAAGCAAATTTCCAAGAAGAAATTCTACTAGAAAAAAAATTTGCTACTTTAATAAGAATAAGAAAAAAATATTTTTTATTCTATGTGCATGTGTGTTTTGTCTGCATTTCTGTGTACCACATGCATGTAGTGCCAAAGTCCAGAAGAGGGCATCATAGTTTCTGGGACTGGAATTATGGGATGGTTGTGAGCTACCATGTGGGTGCAGGGAATATAACCTGTGTCCTCTGGAAAAGAAGCCAGTGCTCACAACTGCTGAGCTATCTCTCTAGGCCTGAAGAGAAATATTGTTATTATTATGAAAGCTACTTCAGCTCTTTAAATCAGACAGTGAAACAGTGGGAAGAATAGTCTGTTCTGACATGAGCAACTTTGTTTTTGACTTTTACTCAGCATTGTCACAGGTAACTATCCATCAGTGTTTTAAGTGGAGCATAATTGATATGAGAAACTTATCAATTAACATGAGAAACATAACAAATTAACTGTCTAATGAACAATGTTTGAATTTTTCATACACATATTTTTTAAGCTTTTGTTTTGCTCTTGTTTGGGCTTTGCTTTGGAGGCAGGGTTTCACGTAGCCTGGACTGGCTTCAGTCTGAGGATGGGCTTGAATTTCTGGTCCTCTTTCTGCTACTTGCAGAGCCTGGATTGCAGCACAAGCTTTCTGTAGTGCTGGGTTTGTACATACTGGGAAAGTTGTTGACAGCAGAGCCACGTCCCGAGTCCCTGAGAAGCTAGATGTGCCTTTTCATTAGAACATTGTTCAGGGTATTTTAATTACCATCACCCAGGAAAAAATGTACTTCATTTTCTAACATAAACAACATCAGCTTTTAAAACTCTGAGGATCTGGAGAACTTGTGGATTAGCATTGTAAACATGGCTTGGTGTCTTTCTGTGTATTCATATCTTCTTGTTTCTTATACTTCTAAATAAAATACGTAATTTCCTTGGAAGTTGATGAAGAAAGTAACTGAAAAAAGCTGTCTTTTTCTTTTCTTTTAAATTCCACTTAGGTTGATGGAAACCATAGCCTTCTGACCAAGCTTTCTCTTGAGGAGGAAAATCATCTCATCCAGTTAAAGTGTGAGAACCTTAGAGAGTAAGTGTCAAGTTGACTTAAAGCTGATGTTATATTTCCTCATGCACTGTAATCTATGTGTGTATGTGATATATGTATGTATGTGTATATGTATGTATATGTGTATGTGTGTATGTGATATAAAGGAAATTAGAGCAGATGGATGCAGAGAATAAAGAGCTTGAGAAGAAGTTGGCCGACCAAGAGGAGTATCTCCAGCACAGTGACCTGGAGCTGAAGGAGAAGGCTGCGGAGTACACAGCACTGTCCAGGCAACTGGAAGCTGCTTTGGAAGAAGGAAGACAAAAGGTACAGATGGCCTTTATTTAGAAACTTTTTAATTAGTTTGCCAGAGTCATTTCCCATTGCCAAGCCTACAGTTATTGTTTATATGCAGATGACAGGGTGGAGGGAACAGCTCCATTTTTATTCTCTACTTAGTTTTCCCTCAGAACAAAACACAGATATTACTGAGCCAGCACTGCTTTTCCAGATGTATGCTGATGTAGTGAGGGAATGGGCAGAGATGGAAAGGACCTGGAGAGTGGGACTCCACACACCTGCCCGTGTGTGTGTGTGTGTGTGTGTGTGTGTGTGTGTGTGTGTAGTTGAAAAAATAAATAATTAAAGGTTTTGGTCTTGGTTGGGATCCAGTGAGCTCTAAGCTCAACTCTGTGATAAATATTTGCTGGGCAAACAAGTGCATACAAGAATTGTATTCCAGTTAAGTCTGTTAAGTGTACATTCAGCTAACCTGGCCTCTTGGCGTGTGGGTGCTTCCATAGTTCTTCACAGACAAATTAGAAAAGGCTAGGCCTGAGTTCTAGGGCACTCAGTTTAGTGGGGATGTCACCCTACATGCAGGTTCTGTAGAAGACATAAAGAAAAGTGGGTATTTCAACCAGGGTGAAAGGAAATGATGGGAAGATGTCAAAGAGGACGACATGAGTTTATCAGACAACTTGGAATCTCATGTTGAAAGGCCATGGGTGAGTCCCAGGAGCTAATTTGGGTACTGGCTCTGATGCAAAGTACCCTTACCAAGGGAAGGCTGCCTTTCAAAACCTTAGTTTCCTAACCAACAAAATGGAGCTTGTGATATTCCATGTAGGGTGAGTGAGGTAATATAGTGACCACCTCCACCCTGAAGACTCTCGTGTCTAAATCCACTGAAGTCTGCTTTACTTGGCATCTGCACTTAACCCTGACCTGCCAAACCTGGCATGGCTTATGCCAAATCTTAAATCCTTTCCTCTTAACTTAATTTATTGTGTTCCTCAAGTCCTTAGGCCAGTTGTGTCAAGGTTAGGCTCTGATACCTTCCAGTGTTCTGAGTTTTGCACCGAGAAACCAACTTCAGTTGACTTTAAGGGCACATCACTGAATACGTGATATAAGAAGGAATGGTGCCCGCTGTAAGCCAGCTGCAGATTTCTCAGCCCCACTAACCTCTGCAAAGAACTGGAGGGCTTTACCTTGAGTTAAGGATAAGATGTTGACAATGCCAGGTGATCTCAGACTTTGTCCAAAAGTGGTCAGAGTCCCCAGACAGTGTCTGTCCCTTCCTCTGTCCTGCAGAAGTGGAATGTGGCCATGTCTGTCATTTCTGAACATGTGACAAGGGCCACCACTACTGTGTTACCCTTGTCCATATTGAGGGCCTGGATGTTTCCCTGGGGCCCCTCATTTTGTTCTTGGCTTCAAAGCTCACTGCTATCCTTTCCTGCTGTGTTCATGAAGAAGTCTGTGAATTGGTTCAGATGACCTAGAACCAGTCCTCGGAGTTCTGTTGGAGCAGTCCTTCCTGCTTCGCTCTTTGTTCTTGGACTAGCCCCTGCCTCTGCTCTTACACTTGTAGCTTCAAACCAACATAACATAAGCAACCAAGAGAAGTAGAAGACTCACTCTCAGGCTGCACTGAGACTGAATGATGAATCAAGGACCATCTTGTGTGCGCTTTTCAAAATTAAACTCTTCATTTTCCCCTTTGTAGTACTGGAATTGAACCGGGGCCTTGCACAGGAACTAGGAAATCAGTCTCCTATGGAGCTATATCCCCAGCTCAAGATAAAGTACATTGAAATAATTTCTAATGGGATGTCATACCCAACTAACATCTATTGGGAAAAAAGTATACTATGTATACTTTTATACATATATCAAGACTTCAAAATATATTTAAAGAAAAACACATTTAGTTATTTTATTCTCTTAATGAAAATTACAGGTTTCTGCAGAAGTAGAGAAAATGTCATCTAGAGAGAGGGCTTTACAAATTAAAATATTAGATCTGGAAACTGAGCTTAGAAAGAAAAATGAAGAGCAAAATCAACTTGTTGACAAAATGAACACTGTAAGTATTCCTGTGGCTTGTTATGAAAGTGAGCATTTAACGTGCATTCCATGTATCTTATTTGCATTCTTAAAGTACTGGTGGAGGCAGGTCAGGGCTTTCATTTTACTGTGAATATTAGGAATGACAAATAATCAAAATGCAGAACAGAGTTCTCATCACCCTGCTCTGTGCAGCTTCAGTCACACGGCCTCCAAGCCGCATCAGGTGAATCCCTGCACAGCATGTCTGGGGACAGCTGCTCATCCCTGCCCAGCGTGTCTGGGGACAGCTGCTCAGGGAAGGCTCCACACAGAAGCTTCTTAACATTTTATTTAAATTTTATTTGCTTGAATTTTCATCTTTCAAAGATACATGCAAGTTAAAGAGTTATAAGCTAGATTTTTATATGTGCCTAGATTAATAAATATTATGTCTTAGAAAGATATGATTTTAATATTCACCATTGTCCAGTCTGCATGAGTGGTGGAAGCTTTGAGCCACTCAGCTGTGAAATGAGAATACCAAGTTTAATTAGTTTCTTATATTTTTTCCTGAATATTCATGAAATAAAAGTCTGTTGGCTTAAGATACTCTTGAAGCTGGCTTTAGTTGTGCTTAAATTACTTAATTACTGTCTTCTTGATAATTACATGGAGAATGCTGGTATTTTATTTTTCCAGGAGTTAGAGACTTTGTTAAAACTCCTTTTTCATTTCCAAGTTGTAAATCTTAAGGGTTCAAAAGTTAAGTTATTTTGATGTATACTGTTTACTGTTATTGTTCAATAAGCTTGCTGGGTTTCTAAATAAAAGCAAACAAACAAACTCCTCCCCATCAGGATTGTAAAATGTGTAATGTTCTTTGTGCAGTTGAAGCCCCTGAAAAAATAAACTGAGATGAGATGATTTCCCTGTCCTGTGTTTAGTACTTTGCTAAAGCTGCTAAAATCAATAGGTTAAGATCTGATGTTAAACCCAGTAATTGTTGTGCTAGTAAACAATCTAGAATTCTGAGTCTAAATTAGAAATAGCTAGAAATAAATGAATGTCTTGGGTGCCTTCCAGGGCACTGAAGTTGAGTAATTAGCATGCACATGCACATATATTAGCCAGACTGAGTTGTGAGTGCTCAGACAGCCTGAACCTAACCCTGGCCACATGACTGGTCCACAGTACATGGTGTACCCTGCAGGCCTTTTCATGGTTGTGTCTGTGAGGTGGGGTGGACGCACACTTTGGGGTGATTGGACAGCTTCACAACCATGGCGACCGTACTGAAGTTACAGTGTCTTTCAGACCTTCCTTACTGTCCCAAATCTCATTTGTGTTTACGGTCTACCCTGCAGTGTGTAATTGTGTAGCTACTGTTCTCTCCAAGCTGATGCACCATAAAGCCCAGCTCCATTCATACTATGGCGTGTGCAGTCCAGTCCAGGGCTTTGCCACACAGTTCCCTGCGTCTCCTGCTGGGCTCGGCTCAGTTTCAGGTGCTGGGGTCAATATCTGCTGTGAGACACACAAAGGCCTCTGGTCTCGGGGAGTGTGGGTTTTAGCTGGAAGCCTGTCTTAGCTAAAGCATTTGCAGTAAGTAGCCTACCTAGAAATCTGTACACAACCAAAGTTCAAAATTTGTGTGAGTTCATTACAACTTCTCCTCAGTGGAGGCGAGTTAAGTTCCTTTCACTTTTGAAGTGTTTAGGAGACAATGTTAATGTCTGTGTTACACTTTCCTTTCAGAATATGTACTCTAATGGCACAGCAGGTTATCCAACTACATACACTTTGGGCCTAGTTAATTTTGGTGCTTGCTGTCTTTATTTGCAAGGTTTTTTTTATACTAATGTTTATAAAGTAAAGTTAAAGGCCATGAAGGTCTTATGGGGTAAAACATGATATTTTGGCAGACAAAATGGCAAAAGAAGAGTAAGAAAAGATGTCATGGTAACATAATAGGAACTAATCATGACGCTCTAAATAAAGCCATCATATTATATCTAATAATTTAGGGCAAAGTTGCAGTATGCAGTAAATTGTCAAAGTAGAGTGATTAATCATATGTGTTTTAATCACTAAAGATACTGTTTTAAAGAAGATATGTAAATTTCTTAGGGAAAAACTAAGTTCTGTCAGTTTTTACAACTTTCCTTCTAGAATGTCTATTCTAATGGTACTGTAGGTTATCCGACTATGTAGACTTTGGGTCTAGTTAATTTTGGTGTTTGCTGCTTTTATTGGCATATATTCAGTTATTGCATATATCCTCATCTTAGAAATCCTCATCTTGTATATGAATGCCTTATTGATTTTCTGTCTCTCTCTTCATTTAGAAAGCCCAGCATCAGGATATATGCTTGAAAGAAATGCAGCACAGTCTTGAGAAGTCGGAGACTCAAAATGAGAGCATTAAGAATTACTTGCAGTTTCTTCAAATTTCCTATATAACGATGTTTAGATAAATTGATGAATTCCTCTGATTGTTATACTTTGTGATTTATAGGTTAGCAGTATTAGAATTTGTATGTGAAAATACTTGAAGCATAATTTATCTAATTGAACTTTAAGAAATAACAGCTCTTACTATTCCTTTGTGGTAGATAATTTGCACTGAAGTCTGGTTTTATTCTTTTTTAAAAATATATTAATTTTTAAAATATTTTCCCCATATATTCAAAAATCAGAATTACTCTTATAAACCATTGAAGTAAATTTATAACAAATCTAGGCCAATTATGAGCCAAATACATGACTTTGAACAATGTATTTACTTGTTTTATATTGTAATACTATATAAATAAAATATTCAGAAATTTAATTTTAATAACAGTATAAGTTTTAAAGATAGCAAGTGTCTCACTGTATATAATATTGCTTCCAATATGTTGAGTTTTTATCATTTATGTGAGATTTTAAATATAAGATATCAGATTGTAGCTCTTCAGTGGCCGCTGATGGAAACAGGAACACATGTTGGCAGCCCTTCTCTGTAGGCATCCAGGCTGTGCTAGAAGCTGGAGCTGCTGCTTTCATTTTGTGTTAGTGATTGTCTGATATTATTACTATAGTCACCGTCGAGCCTTGGTGTTAACTGCAGGATCACAAGGACAACAAGCTCCTCTGCCCTTCTCGTGACCAAATCACATGGATGATTGAAATTAGGCATTCTCCACAGGAGGACGCTTTGGGATAAGGCCTTTATTTATTTTATTTTAGAGATTAGAATTTAATTACACTTTTCCCATCCCTCCAAAATCTCTGTGCTTTCCTTCAAATTTGTGGCCTCTTTTTTTCACAAGTTGTTACTGTGTGTGTGTGTATGTGTGTGTGTGTGTGTGTGTAAGCATATGCGTAAGCATAAGTGTGTATGTTCCTAAATATGTGTGTATATGTTCAGTCTACATAATGTTACTTGTATGTATGTTGTCGGGGTTGTCATTTGGCATTGAACAACTAGTTGGTATGCTCTTCCCTGGGAAAGACCACGTCTCCTGCTCCCAGCTCTCCTCAGATGCCTTGGTGTAGGGTGTGGCCCTATGGATGCTCCTCTGTCCACCTTGGTGTGACCATTGGTGTAGAGTTGAGGCCCCGTGGACTCTCTCTGTCCACCTTGGCGTGATCATTGGTGTAGAGTTGAGGCCCTGTGGATTCTCCTGTCCTCATTGGTATGACCATTGGTGTAGGGTTGAGGCCCCATAGACTCTCCTCTGTCCACCTTGGCATGATCATT
>NW_022196898.1:92480603-92547405 GCF_008632895.1 Mastomys coucha
TCTGTCCACCTTGGCGTGATCATTGGTATAGAATTGAGGCCCCGTGGACTCTCTCTGTCCACCTTGGTGTGATCCTTGGTGTAGAGTTGAGGCCCCATAGACTCTCCTCTGTCCACCTTGGTGTGATCCTTGGTGTAGACTTGAGGCCCCATAAACTCTCCTCTGTCCACCTTGGCGTGATCATTGGTATAGAATTGAGGCCCTGTGGATTCTCCTCTGTCTACCTTGGCGTGATCCTTGGCATAGAGTTGAGGCCCCGTGGACTCTTTCTGTCCACCTTAGCGTGATCCTTGGTGTAGGGTTGAGGCGCCGTGGACTTTCTCTGTCCACCTTGGCATGATCCTTGATGTAGAGTTGAGGCCCTGTGGGTTCTCCTCTGTCCACCTTGGCGTGACCATTGATGTCATCCTTGTTCAGCTTGTGTTTGGGCAGTCATGTTGGTGAGGGCCTGATGGGCATAGCCTCTGATATTTCTAGGAGACACAATCTCATAGCAAACTTCTCCATCTCCCTGGCTCTTACAGTCTTTCTTCCCTTCTTCCAGAATGTTCCCCAAACCTGAGGTACATGAGTGTTTTATAAATGTATCCAGAAACTTACCTAACTACTGGGTGCTAGTGAAGTCATGGGGAATCTAAAACTACTAATTTACTAAAGCAGTGTAGTTCCTGACAACCACCTATAGACTTTGTTCTTATACCACAGAGACATGTAGTCTTCACTTCTTAGCAAAGAAACCCCTCCTGGCAACAGATGGAGGTCACAACAGAAAGCCACAGCCAATCAGGATGGAAAGTTGTAGATCCCGATCCCCATGGGATACGGTCTTTATTATTGTTAGCATGAAGTCAAAGAAAGACCAAAGATCTGTTTCCTGTCTCCTCACCACCAAGTGCTGCTGTTGGGTTCTTGGAAAGGGGAGGAATGTGGCTTCCAGGAATGAAGTGATTAGCATCCTCTCAGACAGTGACTTAAGAGCATTGCTCAAAGGAATACTCACTCATTCGTAAAGATTATTCAAACTGGCTTTATTGGTATTGTAACTACTCTGGAAGCTGAGTCAGGAAGATTGAAAATGCAAAGAATAGAAGAAAAGAAAGAAGAAAGCAGAGAGGGAGAGAGAAAAGGAAAGAAAGAAAGAAAAGATAGAGAAAGAAAGAAAGAAGGAAGGAAGGCAGGCAGGCTGGATAAACAGCTCAACAGTAAATCTCCTGCCTACATGTAAGTTCTAGGTTCAGTCCTCAGTACCACAAATAATAAATATAATAATAATAGCAACAGTAATGACGCTGATGACAGTGTCAGCAGCAGTAGTAAAGTCATTCATGTAATGACTCATGTAATGAGTCTATGTAGCCCAGGCTGCTCCTGAGCTTGTGGCTCTCTGCATTAGTCTCCTAATTTTTGGAGTCAGTCATTTTCTACTTCATCCAGCTTCTGTTTTGCTTAAAGTAACACAGTTGTGACTGTCAGAAACTGTTTCCTTCCTTCGTTGATTCTCCTACGGCCTTGGGATGTGCCCTCGAGAGCTCCTGAGCACTCCCTACTCTCTGCTGGTCAAAGCAGACATACATGCTGTTCCTGTTGGTGTCTTAGGTCCTACAGAATGCTTTGCTAAGTACTAGGTACTCGGGTGATGGATGTGGAAAGAGATGACTGCCCATATTTGTGTTTTAGATATGAAAAAAAAAAACAGAAACATGACAGAATTAATGGTCATGGCTGCAGTGTGAAACAAATTCTAAAATTGGCATTTGAGCTTGTCTGTGGCTCCAGAAAATTCAAGTTGTGCATGCAGAACCATCTTCCCGCTGTAGGCACAGCAGAGCAGGAGGTGGCTCTTAGCTGTTAAGCACCTGTTACAAATGTAATCCGTGAATGACTCACTCACTTTTGAGGGAACTGAGGACTTAGAAGTCAAGCCACTCAGCCTCCTCACACAGCTGGCACACATCACTATACCCGGCCTCTGCTCCATCTGTGCTATTTAAAAAGACATTTAAAAAGAAAGGTAGTGACTTCTTGTACCAAAGATGCCCTTATTTATGAATGATTTCTGTTGATGTCCTGAAGTGCATTTTCATCAGAGTAACAAGTCCATAGCCTTTAAATATTTGCATGTGCAGTGTTTGAGCTAGAGTGTGAGAGGAAGAGACACAGCATCCCTGCAGTTGGTTCTTTGCCACCAGCGATCTAGATCCTGGGAATTTCACAGTCTCTGTGCTTCGTGTTCCCTGTGAAGCACTGAGTCCCAGCACTCATGAGGCCCCAGAGTCAACACCCAGTGTCCCTGAGCACTTTTTGTCTCCCAGCTTCACAGGACAGGGAACTGTCTTCCATCTGAGTTTTTTGACCACTAATAAAGTTTTGGAAGACAGTAATTCCCCTTTTTGATTGGAATGTTGAAGTTTTAATCTAAAACTTATGTTTCTAAGTTCCTGAAAGTACTCTTCTGAGTTATGTAATTCTGTTCTATTTTTGATTCCTTGGGCCCTCCTCCGTCTTCCCTTGCTTCTACTTAAGTAGGCTTCTCTTGTGTTGGTCTCTGGCCTTCCTGCCATCCAAGCCTCACAAGTGAGTTTCAGGTTTCCTCCTTATGGCTGTGCGTGTTCAACACTAGCCAGCAGCTTGCAGAGCACATCTGCTGAGTAGAGGCAGAAGTGCTGAGTGCTGAAAGGTGTGGGGACCTCAGTCCCCGTGGGCCTGTGAGCCACTCTGCCATCTGCCAAGTCAGCGACGGACTCTTCTGCCCACAGACTCTCTTGGTTATAAGCGGCCATTCTTTCTCAACTACAAAGATTGGAAACACTTCACTAGAGAGGCCCCTTCAAATTTTTCTCAGATCAACAGGTCTTGTGAGGCACACAACAAATGAAGTCTTATTCTTTAGAAGTGAGTCCGGCCAGCCATGACTCAAAGACTCTCATCTAGCTGCTGACTTTGGATTTATTCCTTTTTAGAATTTTTAAAAATATCCCCAAAACTGTGTTCATAATGAACACAAAATATTTTTGCTTGCATATTTAATTTGACAGATGTTTGGAAATTTCAGGGATGAGGACAACCTGCATGTCTCGGTAGGCTGAGGAAACTACTCAACCTCCTGTTTGTTTTGCTTATTCTAAATTTAGCAGTTTTATAATTTTAATGTTAATTTTCTACTCAGATAAATAAAAATCTTGAAGACTCCTTAGGTGGAAGGGAGTGGGGGGGAGGCGTTATTGAGATGCTGTGATCTAAGAAGGAAGTGCTGTGATGTGACTTTCAAAGCTGTAGTAAATTTAGACAAGAGTGAAAGAGTCAGCTTCCTGACATCAAGATAATGGCCACCAGAGTGAGGGTATAGAGAGATGTTGAACCCTGAGATGGTAAAGCTGGTTTGGTGTACCAGGAGTCAGAGTAGAGTGCAAGTGCGTGCCTGTGTTTATTGACTGTGAGAAGAAGCTGGTAACTGGTAAGGAATGGAGTTGTGAAAGTTCCTCTGAGTTTCTGTCCTCAGCATGATCCCTGAGGGCGGCGTGGTCTGCTGCTGCCCAACACCCTCTTCCTCACACAGCAGAAGCAGCTTGGCTTCCTTGAGAGCCAAGCTTCCTCCTTCCTTCCCACTCTCTTCTCCAAAAGCTTCTTCCCCTGCTCTTGCATCCTTGAAATTCTGTTCCTCTCAGGTACCTCCCTTTTCTTTCTTGATTGACAGTTGTTGATTTGTGTGACTATTTGTTCCCACACTTCTCTCTTCACTGCTCTAGCTGTGTCTGACAGAGCCTGGCCTATAACAAGAAGCAAATACAGGGCTACTGGATGGCCGAGTAGGTGGATGGATAGAGTTGCCTAAGGAATGGGAATACTCCAATGTGAGAGAATGATTAACTGTATGCCACCACCCCCCGTGCCCCCAGAAGTGGTCAGTTCTATCAGGCCTTCTCCTCTGACTGCCCTCCAAGGATGGAGTGGGCAGACTCAAGGGTGGATACAGGAGTTTTATTTGCCACAAGGAGAAAAAGATCAAATTGGGAAGTAGAAATCTGAATGGGAAAGTAGCAACAGATGCCCAGAGCAACAGGGTTCCAACTGACAGAAGGTAGAAGCCTTGAGCATTTGGGAGATGTGCTAAGCACTCACAAGGCCTCAGGAGTAGTCCCTTAAAGAGCAACTGCAGAAGGCTGGTCACTGTAGAGCCTAGCAAGAGAGTAGCTATTCTGACTCTTGACAAATCTTGAAGACTAAGTCTCCCTGCTTGCTGCTAAAACAGCAATCACAGGCCTCTCTGCTCTCAAGAGCAGTCCTCCTTCTGGAGCATCCCAGAGCCAGGCTAAGAGTCACACTTCAGTCAGGAGCCAATTTTGTAGAAAAGTGATTCTGGGCCCTGTCTTACCTAGTTTTATGTCAGACTGACCCAAGCTGAAGTTATCTGAGAGGAGGGAAACAATTAAGAAAATGCCTCCTTAAGAGCCAGCTAAAGGGCTTTTTCTTAGTTAGTGATTGATGGTCGAGGGCCCAGCCTGTTGTGGGTGGGACCATACCTGGGCTGGTGATCCTGACTTCTGTATGAAAGCAGGGTGAGGGCTAAGGGGTAGAGGCATATACCTTTAATCCCAGCACTCAGGAGGCAGAGATAGGCAGATCTCTTGAGTTCAAGATCAACCTGTTTCTACAGAGCAAGTTCCAGAACAGCCAGGCTACACGGAGAACCCCTCCCCTCCATCTTAAACCAAAAGTCAAAAACAAACAAACAACAAAAAAATAAGAACAAAGAAAGCAGGCTGAGGCTGGAGGGTAAGCAAGCACCCTTTCATGGCCTCTGCATCAGCTCTTGCCTCCCTGTTCTTAACCTGTTTGAGTTCCTGTCCTGACTTCCCTCGGTGATGAACTGTTACCTTGTAAAGGTAAACTGAAATAAAACCTTCCTTCTTTGAGTTGCTTTGGTCAGGGTGTTTCATTGCAGCGACAGAAACCCTAACAAGGACAGACCCTATTGTGTAAGTCTTGTGAGTTGTGATTGGCCAGTGTGTGTATACAAATGAAGTGTAAAAATGTAACCAATCAGGAGAGAGCTGTCTAACCTGAGAGGAATAAGAAAAAGTCCACCAAACCCTTACAGTGCCCTCGAAGCCACCACTCCTGAACCCACACTCACTCATGTCAGAGCATGCATGGAGACAGTGGCAGGCAAAACCCTTGATTTCTGTCCTTCTCGACAGGGCTCCAGTTGCCACCAGGTGAGAGTAGCCTGTTGAGCCAGAGATTTGGAGTTTGTTTTTAGCTGCCAGGTCTCTGGTCGCTAGCCATCAGAGGGAAAGCTATATTTGGTCACAGGCCAAGGTTCAGATGTTAAATCTGCTGTGATTGTTGGTCTCAGGACCACTTCTATGAGGGTCTCACTACCTTCAGCCATGGTTATCAAACCTCAACTGCTGCTATCAGCAGTGTCCAGATCACCAAGGGCTGAATGAAGTTCTCTTGAAAAGGTTAAATTTGCTTTCAGCAGAGAGATTCAAGAGTCACGAGACCTTCCTCCTCCTAATCAGATATGCATCCAATAGACTAGGGGTGAAGATGTTTGAATTAGCCCTGAAGGTGAGTAGAATCCATAGCTTGAGAAGTGCTACTTCCTCACCTTTGCTGCCCCTCCCCCTTCCTTTCTCCTCTTTAGATAGGGCACCAATTGTAACTTCCCTCAGCCAAAAGCCAGTTGATTCAGACCTTGCCCTTACCGCAAAGCAGCTACTCCACCTAGGATGAGGCTTCCTGAGATAAACAAAGCCTTTGTTCTGCCACTTCTCTGCCTTTCTCCAAGTTCCTGCTAGGAGCTACGCTCTGCTGAGCTGCTTCACCTGCCTCCAGGAACGAACATCAAGATATTAATTTGGCCACAAGATCCTGGCCTACTGGAGGATGGTTTTGCCTGCCTGTTTAATTCCCAGATTAAAAATACACATCGGACCTAGATCAGAAACCATGACTCAGTCTCATTTTTTCCCTCACTGTCTGATTCCCTTATTTTCTCAGGCCCCTGCCTCTCTTCCAGAGACCTGGTTTGCATAGCTGCTTACGGCTACAGCAGCCAATAATAAACCAAAGAAATAATTCTACTGAAGTCCAATTTGACCAACTAATGAGGTTAATGGAGTTTCTGTAGGAGTACGATTGACTTAAAAGGCAGCCACATCACTAAAAAGCCTACTCCAGAGTGTGTGACAGTCCCGAGTGGGAACCCTGGACAACATGCTTCAGTGGGACCGGTCAGCCTTTTCTCTCTCCAGTCCTCTACTGTTTACCTAAACTTGAGACTGGAGGGGGGAGGGTCTTGTGATTCTTGCAAATTTGGTGCAGTTCCTGAGACTTGGTAGTTGTTTACTTCCTGAGGCTTAATACTTAGTATTTATTCCTCTACTATGGAATGTTTCAAATTGGAATTAAAGTCTTAAGGATGCTTCCTCCAGGATGGAAATCTTTCAATTCCGATGCTATTGCTATAAAACTTCCTTCACTCCCTCCCTCTCTCCTTCCTTCCTTCCATTTCCTTCCACTTTTTTTTTTCTTTTTTAAGAATGAAAATCCTCGGTGTGGGGGTTGCTGGAGAGATGGCTTAGTGGTTAAAAGCACTGGATGCTCTTGCAGAGGACTGGGAATCTATGACCGTCACCCATAGGTGGCTCCCAAGCCCTGTTAACTCCAGTTCCAGCTAATCTGATGACCTCCCTTGGTCTCTGGAGCACAAGTACTGACACAATGTGTATATACATGTTAAACAAAACAGCCACATACATAAAATAAGTTTAAAAATATAGTAAAAATCCTGTGTGTTACGTTTCCCAGGTAGTGGTGGCACACGCCTTTAATCCCAGCACTTGGGAGGCAGAGACAGGCAGATTTCTGAGTTCAAGGCCAGCCTGGTCTACAGAGTGAGTTCCAGGACAGCCAAGGGCCAAGGCTATACAGAGAAACCCTGTCTCGAAACAAACAAACAAACAAACAAAAACAAAAACAACAAAAAAGCTTTCTATAACTAAATGTAAAAATCACTTTTAAAAAAGGAAAGTAAGAGAAAGGGCATCTAAAGCCAAAGGTATACAGGGGGAAAAGGTGTTTTCATTATGACAGTGATAAGCTGATGGCCATCTTTTTTGGTGCTGTCTTCCCAGCACCTCCTGTCTGTGAAACACTCATTGATGAGCTATAGCCCCACTTCAACAATGCTTTAGATGCCAACTTAGTGCAAAGTGAGCTAACACTTGTCATTTGTCTATCTTAAATTTGTTCTGTTTCTATAGGCAAATATAGTTAATTACCATAAGGCCTCACAAATTTGCATTTCTAGGCTAACAGTTTAACAGCCTTATAATTCTGAATTTGTCTTATTTGAAGAATTTAACTGTCTTTCTGAAGTCATCCATGTACTTTAATTTTTATTTTATAAATGCTTATAGCTAGAAGTTGCCTTGAGTCTCAGTATTTAAACTTAGACTCTTCTATTTTATTTATTTATTTATTTATTTATTTAAAACACAAATCCCATACAACACAAGCTGGCCACAAACTTGCTATTTTTTTAATTTGGTTTATTTTCTATTTCTTTGCATGCTTTTAAAGTTTGACAGTTATTCTCTTTTGATAAAAATATTTAGCCATTTATATTTAATTTAAATATAGTTCAGTGTATATCTACTATCCTACTCACTTGCTTTGTTCTGTTTGATCTATCCATCTATGTTCCATTTTCTTTCCTTGTATTTCACTTGTATCTTGTCAAATGTTTTAAATTTCACTTTCCTTTTGTCTTTAAAAGGCCATAAGAACTACAGATGTTATGATACATCTTTCAAACAGGACATACTTTCAGCAAGGCAAGTCTCCCTTTTGGGGTGTGGGGAGGCAGTATTAAGCAGATTATGTAAAGAGGCACAATGATTGAATTAGATTGTGGGTAGCACTTTATATGTCAAAGGCCTAACCCCCAACATCTTAGGATATAACTGTACTGAGACAGGGCATTCAAAAGGTAACTAAGTTAAATGAGGATGCTAAGGAGATTGGAGTACAAACTAACTCATCTGTCCATAGAAGAAAAACATGCCAGGCAACACAGGAGACGTAGAAGAAGGACCGAATATGTACAGCCAGAAGGATGCATATGTGAGATGACAGGAAGGGCTGGGAGAAACCAAACCAGACGTTGGCTCTTATTGCTTGTTTTGTTTTCATTGTTGCTAGATTCATGCTTTTTATTAAAAATTTTCAAACACTATATTTTGATCATATTTTCTCCTCTACCCAACTCTTCCTAGACCCTTCCCACCTCTCCAGCCACCCAATTGCACGCCCTGTGCCATTTTCTCTGTTCTCTTTCTCAAAACAAAGACAAATAACAACAAAAAGAAATAAAAACAAAAAAACAGTAAGAACAAAAAATGTTACAACAAAATAAAATTAAACAAAACACCCATCCAAAAAGTCCATTAAGTTTATTTTGTGTTGACTAACTTCTTCTGGGCATGGGGCCTGCCCTGGAGTGTGGTTGATACATCCAGGACAAGGAACCTGATTTCCCCTTTCTTAGCATTGATCAATTTCTGACAACTTGGCTAGGGTTGTGACCTCCTGTTCACTCCCTCCTCCCCTCAGTCCTAGGGCCCTGTCTGGCTTAAAATGTTCAGGCTTTGTGTGTGTGTGTGTTCAGATGTGCTTCACTTTTGCTGGGTCTGGAACACACTGTATTCTTGGAGTCACCTGTGACCTCTGGCTCTTAAAATGTTTTCACCTCCTCTCTTGCAGAGATTCCTGGACCCTGAGAGGTTTGATCCCATTTAGACTAAGTGCTCCAAAGTCTCTTGCTCTCTGCACATTTTCGGTTTGTGGCTCTCTGCTGATTACCATCTCTGTAGGAAGAGGCTTCTCTGAAGAGGCCTGCATGATGGTGGATTTCTGTGCTTGAGGACTACAATAAAATAAATCTCAGTCATGAGATGCTATGTGACAGCATCTCTAACAAACCCATACATCCAGTTAACATATTTGGATCTGCATTATTGTCTTCATTAAACACATATTATTTTTGGCTAAATGTATATAAGTGGTGTGTTCTTTGGGACTTTGGTGGGAATGTCTAACGAATTGTCTTCCATTCAGCTTTGACAGGGAACATGTAATTCTGCCCCGTTCTTTACAACTTTCCAGGCTAAGACTTTAGGCAATTTCCTCAGACAGTCTTGATTTCGGCATACATCTTGTATGTTCAAGACCATGAGCTGCATTTATCTTCAGTCTTTCCTGTATTCCAGTCTAACCACCAAAGCCTCCATCAGGTTCTGATATCCTTTACCCTCCTGAGGTGGCCTGTGCCAAGGGCAATGCCTGGTTTAGCAGCTGGTAGTCATGTCTGGAACTGATATGTGTACCCTTGGAAAGTGGCAACTCCCTCCAAAGCCTCCAGCCCTTGCCTCCCACTTGTTGGAGGGCTCCTACCCTCTCTGTAGGTCTTGGTCTTTCATCACGGTGACTGTGTGAGTCTGTATGAAATTATGCTTTGCTTTTCTGTGGTTTTCTGCTTAGCTCTTTAGTCTCCTACCCTGCATAGCTTCAGAACCTGACAAATATGTTGAAGTATAAACCAGCCATCCATTTGACTGGTTTCTGCCTCCAACTCCAGCCATGTGAGATCTCCAAAGCTTTTGCCAGGGTGCTGAGCCCCAGCTGTGGCTCCATGCTTGGCCAAGCCAACATTTTTAGCCTGTGCCCTTTCTGGGAAAACACAGCTGGGAATCCTTAGCTTACCTCTGAAAATGAGGTCCCTTAGTTATCGTTGTTTCCATGGCTCTCTATTGCTTTTTGAAAGGATTTATATACTTGACTGGGGCTTTCTTGTTCTTATAGAGTGGCCACCTATCCAGGTTTGCTTAAGAGTGAGACGTATTTTGGGAGTGAGGGCTTTCAATGTCAATACTGGGAGGCTTTTGGGAAACCAGGATGTTGGTGAGCCTAAACATCTTCAAGAAGTCTGAATGGCTGCAAAACTCTTTATCCCTACTTGGAACAGGATGTCTAATCACCATGATGTAACTCTTCTCCCAGCATTAGGAAAACCAGTCTTACTGCCCCATACTTTTGAACAATGGGAAGGAAGAACAGTTTTCAGAGAACACAACTTTGATGGGAAGACTTAACAAAACAAGCTTTTCTGTGCTGTATCCATACCCATGAAATCGTCATGACTGATTATGCTGGAAGTAGGGGAAGTGGAGGGAAAGCAGGAGAGTTGTTAATGTAAATCTTTTTATGGACTATAAGCCACAGGAGGGAGTGCTGACTCCTTTCTTTTTCATACCATCAGACTGAAGGGGAGTAAGGAAATGGGAAAACTCTCAAAACACATTGTGAGCATGTTGCTGGGCTTGATAGTGATCATGGGAAGATAGTTAGGGCCTCTTTCTGTGACTTACGATAAAGCTTCTAAACTTTTTGAAAACCATGGCACAAAGTTTTAAAATATATATTTTAATGTAAAACCATGTTTTAAAAAGTCCATGTGGTTGTGCATAGGTAGGCATTCTGGATCAGTCCTCTAGTCAATATAGGTGGGATTATCCAGATCAATTCTGAATTCCACCTGAGACTAATATCGTTCACAGTCATTACTTAATTGTGTCTGAATCTGTTCACTGGACTTTTCCTCTTCTGTTCCAGGCTTTCCTTAGCAGGTATGTGAGCATCTTCTCATGTGCCTGGGGAAGCTATGGTACCAATCCATAGCTTTGATCCATAAGAGGGTTTTGGACCTGAGATTGGGGTGTATATGTATGTGTGTGTGTGTGTGTGTGTGTGTGTGTACAAGATATGTGTGTGCATATATACATATACATGTTCTCTCTCTTCTCTCATTCTACCCTAACCTCCCATCTTCTCAAACGCGTGTGTGCGCTGATCCCATCACATCCCTTGCCAATCTGGACTCCTATAGTACACCACTCACCTGGTCACACAGAGGAAAGACTCCTATAGTACACCACTCACCTGGTCACACAGAGGAAAGAACCATTGTCCTATCAGGCAGTTTTGGCCTCAGCCCTGTCTTTTCTCTCTTCATTCTGTATTGAAAGTAGATGTTATCTGGTCTGAAGAGACTGTGCATTTGGTAAATTGATTACTATGCACGTTTGAAGACCTGAGTTTGGATCACCAGCACCCACAGAAGAGCCAACACAACTTCGTCTTAGAAGGTAAAAATAGGCAGATTCCTGGGCCTTGCTGGTCAGGTCTAGTAGATGCCATCTCAAAACTAAGGTGGAGAGCAATAAAGGATGACATCAACATTGACCTCTGACCTCCATATGGGCCTGAATAGTTGAGGGCACTGTATACACAAACCACCATCCACAACCCTCCTCCCATTAAACCAATAATAATTAGTGATGGGTATTATTATTGTGATACTTAACTGAGGATGATGTGCAAGTTTGACAGCATATATTCACATATAGGAAATCTATTGGTTTGATCTGATATCTTTTATAAGATAAATATATAGGGAAAGTTAATTCTCTCTCACAGAATTGTCTCTGGGTAGAATTAGATTATAACTGACAAGAAAATCACACAGGCACTCACACTGAGCAGTTGGACTGGGCCGGGTAGTAAGGACCCAAAGCAAGTCTTCAGAGTTGGTGTTGATGTGAGCCTCGCCTGTGATGGGCAGCAGAGCTATGCCAGGAGCATGCCTTCAACAGGCAAAGGCTGCTTAAGGAGGCAAGGTCATAAGCAATGGTCAAGGCTGAGTTCCCATATAGAACTTTCCATGGCTGCAATGACCTCCCAACCCCAGTGGCCACAGATGAACTTGCAGCTTCATGCTCATCAAAGGTACAAGACCTGGATGTGATTCTCCAGCTTCCTGTCATTCAGTGATTCTGTAACCACACTCAGTACATGGCTTTGAGACTCCTAGGGAAAGTCATGTTCAGCAAAAAAAATAAAATAAAATAAAAATTAAAAATACATTGCTTGTAGTAGTTACATTCATAAATTGGAGCTGGAGTTACAGATAGTTCAGATGCAGGAAACTGAATTTGGCTCTTCTGCAAGAAACAGCAAGTCTCCTAAGTCAGTGTTACTTCACTTTGCAGTCTGCTGATGGCTTTTCTGTGTCTTCCCTAAGTTGGCTGTCCAGATTGTAATGACATCATAACAAACACACTGTTACTTAGCATAAGTTCCAAATATCCTTACAAATAAGGTTTGCTCAGATCAGGGCCTACCATGCTGCCTGGTAGAAGAAACTTCTGTCATCTGTAATCATGTTTGCCTTTATTTTCCAGACTTTTACTGGATCGCTCACCATACGCTGTTTCCCACAGTCTGAGCTTGGTTATTTCATCCTTAGGACGCTGTATCGCTCACCATACGCTGTTTCCCACAGTCTGAGCTTGGTTATTTCATCCTTAGGACGCTGTCCAGTATGCTTCTTCTTCTCTGCTTCCTGTAAACTAGTAGTTGGGGCCAAATCCTGATTGGATTCAGGTTAGCTTTTCCCCTAAGAAATACTTCTTAAGTACTGAGCTTCCAGTCCTTGGTGTATCCCATTAAGGGCCCTGTGACATCTGCTTGTCCCTTCCATTAGTGTTAAAATGGATGTGTTTCAGGTGAAGTCAGACTTACTAGCCCTTTAAGACAATTAGGTCAGATTTCTTTACGCTGTGCTTTTAGGCAGCCCCTGCTGACTTTTACCCAAATCCATTATTCATTAAGAAGTAGTGGAACAGTGATTTTTTTCTATTGTCTGTCTATATTTATTTATTGTGCTTTGTCTATGTGGAATTTTTCTTCATCAGTTGGCTATTCTGACACAAGGACTACAGGAGAAAATTCAGAGGGTTGGGATGTGTGACTCCTCCAAAGAGTATCAGACATCCCTCCCCCCATGACATGCCGCATTTATATTTTGTTTTATTTTGGTGAATTTCTACAGAACATGGAGTAAAGACAGATCCACTCCAGTATATTTTTACTTCAAATCAAAGTAATACTCAAAACGTTTCTTGTTTGAATTTAGTCACATCTTGGGGGTGGGTTTGTTTGAAGCGTGTTTATTTGTGTTCCATGTGTAGAAATTTTTCAAGGTCTGAAACATCAACGTCTACTTTCTTGACTGATTTTCATTTCTTCAGTGATGTTTAGCTCTTGCAAAGCTTGAGACGTCATTCGCTGTCAACGCTTATGATTTTTTTTTTTTACTTGAAGATAAATGGAAATAGCGCTAAGGAGCTCGTTAGAGAAGCACACCATCAGCTGCTTCTCTCTCCACGGCCCTAACCAGCCGCCTGCCATGCTTCCCTAACTGAGAAAGTTCACTCCTTTGAGTAGTCTACTGAGAGGAGAAACAGAGGTTTCCCAGAGTGTAAGGGACAGGAGCTTCAGCGACACCCAAGATTGAAACCATGAACCCTGGAAGTGACCAGCCTGACGAGTGACCTCATGGCAAGTGATCACTTTTTCTTTGAATTTCCCATTGTTTCCTCTGAGTCAGAGAAGAAACCTCACTTTGAAGGATGATTCTCCCCGTTTCTGGTAGCCATAGCAGGACCTTCTAGCCACACAACGTAGAGTTTTAGTCATCTGAGTCTATTTTAAAGTGTTTATCAGAGACATTGTAAGTTGTATTCATCTTCATACAATCCTTGTATAAGGCCATGCATTACAGTACTGAAGCCTTAAACTAGGCCGTGTACACCCGGCAGGCAAGGCCTTGACTTTAATTGTTTCCTCACCAGAATGTCAATTATGCCAAGTGCTTTTTAATTAACCATGGCCCACACGTCTATTCTTAGTAAGAAGCTCAGGCAGGACACTCCTCCGCCACAACAGTCAGCTCACCACTTAGCAACCCCACCCATGACAAAAAGGCCCCAGTGATTAAAAGCTACTAAATTAAGAGTGTATTTTTAACAGCTTCAATTTTAAAGTCAATTTTTGGCATACAAGTTGAAGGTTTTTTTTTTCTTTCTTTTTTTTTTTTTTACAAAAATGCTATGTTGGCATTTCAGGGTGTTTCCGGAATGCAGCTGGTTGTTTGGGGCTGTCCCTTTTACAGAACTTAGGCAGTTTCTTAGAGTAAGCTTTTCTTTGTTCTAAAGGGGATATAGCTAATCAATTTGCCCTATCCCCTTTTTACTTTTGTACTATTTTTCACAAAGCAAATTCTGAGCCAAGAAAAATAATAGGAAAAGACTGTGTGTATAAAAAACAGGGACACATGAAATAGTAGTGTGTGGAAGGCCAGGGCAAAGAGACAACACAGGAAGTTGGAGGTCATCCTGGGCTACAGGAGACCCGATCTCAAAGATCAAACAACATCCCAGTCCTAATGCACACCAAACAAAAACAATGAAAAAAGTAGGAGTGGTATTCATTCATAAGGCGGAGCTGTAGGAAGGGGAGTGGTCTTCGTTCATGAGGCGGGGCTGTAGGAGAGTGTGGTCTTCATTCATGAGGCAGAGCTGTAGGAAGGAGTGGTCTTCATTCATGAGGCAGAGCTGTAGGAAGGGGAGTGGTCTTCATTCATGAGGCGGGGCTGTAGGAGGCGGAGAAAGGTGGAAGCACAGGTGTAATTGGTGAAATGTCTGACTGAAGAGGAAATCGATGAAAACATTAAGTACAAACTGAAAAGACAAGAGAAAAAAAATCACACAGGATTACTGGTTTTGTTTACTATATTTAATTCTCAGTGGAAAAAAAAACACTCCATTTTTTTTTCCAGATATAAATCCAAATATGTAGCATGCAAAGCTGGGAGGAAATGATTGTACAAGAGACATGCATGTGATATTGAATGATCTGTTCATTTGAGAAATGGTTCCTTAGCATCTATGACGTTTAAGGCTCTCTTTGCCATCCACAGTCTGATCTGGAACAGGAGTAGAGACCGTTAGCCTATCACCACCTGTTTTCACCCATTTAATAGCTTTATCTATTAAACGGGCCGGGTTGTTTCTCCTTGTCTTTTTCTATTACAGGTGTTGGGTTAGCTGAATATTCAGTTTCCCCAGAATTTCTTACAAATAAATACTGCATGAATAAGCAGAGGGAAGGCCATTGATGCTGCACTGCAGGCCCTTTCCAGCACGTCTAGAAGCGCTGAGGCTGTCTGGGGCAAGGAGCGATCCGTGACGTCACCAAAGCAGCTATACACCGCCCACGCTGGGATTTCTGAGAGCACAAAATAAGCAAACTGGTAGCTGCATGAGTTAATGAGGAAAAAACAATCAAGTGGCAATAGGCATACTGCAAGGTCATAGCTGAAGTTGTGGTGATCATTCTCTAAGATAGGTCACAATGAGCACAGTCTTCTTTATACCCAGTGCGGTTCCTCTTCCATTTGGTACCGGGGCCAGCATGTGGGCCAATAGCATACAGCAGCAATGAAGGCGTGTGACTTCTGAGTTCTGATTCATCTAGTTTTGGAAGTCTACAGTCCTCTCTCTCTTGGACACCCCTCTCGCCCTCCTCGTTATTCACTCTGGAGAAACTGGCAGCCATGTTTTGTGAGCGCCCCATAATGCCTGCCACCATGGAGAGATCCTGTGATGAAAAGCTGGAGTCTCTTGCCAAGGCTGCCTGGAAGAACTGATTCTGTGGTCCTTTCAGATGCCTGAAGCCCTGGGAGAGAGCCAGTAGACTGTGATCCAGAACCACACAGCCGACCTCTCTCAGATTCTCGACTCTCCCTCCGTATGACATATAAACATTGCTATAAGCTGCCGGCATAAAGGCAATTTATTACTCACCAATACAGAACCAATAAACAGATGGATTTATTATTGTGCTTTTAATAGTATTCTTTAAAGGTATGCAATTTATAAACATTTGGGGTAGAGTTCTCCCACAGGACATGGGGGATGGTTCAGGAAATGGCCATATCCTGTGTGTGCTGCACATGCTTTTGTTCATATGAAGACTCATGCCTTGACAGGTTGCTGCCAACAACTTCCACCTGCTCAGTGCTGAACTATCTTCCATCTTCGAGCACCAGTGTTTACCATTCAACTCAGAAATGCTATTTTAAAGTGGAGTGCTGATCACTGAACACACTAACAAGCAAGGCAACTTCTCCTGGTGCCAATCACTGTGGGAGCAGAAGACACAGAATGACAAACTAGGACACGGATGACACATTTACAGAGGGAACAGTTTCATATAAACCTGAGTGGGCAGGAGACAACATAGAGGTGACAGTCATCCCAACCACAGGGCGGAGGGAGTTCCAGGGCCTCGAGGTAGGTCTTAGCTTGTTCAGGCAGTGGGAGGCAAGGAATTGTGAGTGAAACACAGTGAAGGAGGAAGAGAGTAATGGCAGGTGAGACTTTGTGGGAAACAGCATAGCCTTCCCCAGTTACCCCAGGCACACATCCTCATTTGTCCTGCTTGAAACTCTCCATTTTAGCCTGTTAGCTTTGGTCAGGAAAGGAGAGTTAATTATATCTATTCTTGTGGGCTTACCTTTTTAGCTTTATGCTATTGTTACTTGGGGTCCAGGACTGAAAGGAAATGTATCTTCTAGCTTTGTGGTTTGCATAAGCCCCAGCGAGGCTCTCTTGGTGCATCTCTGAGTAGTGTTGAGTATAACTCCTGGAAAGGGAAGCATTTGAAAGTTTGAATTCACCTCCTTGAGCATCTGACACCTTTCCTAGTTGTCTAACCACATGGCTATCATGACACGGAGTAAAAGGCAAGAACATGTGTAGGAACTAGCTGTGCTGAGCTCATGGTAGGAGCTGGAGGAGAAGGTTCATGAATAAGTAAAGTTGTTGCAATCAGAGACGCACTTGGGTCAGTGTAATGGCTGGGGGGATATCATTTCACCCATATGATTTTCCCTTTATTTTGTGAATTGCTATGATTTGAATGTGAAATATCAGCTTAAGCTTCATGCATGTTTAAACACTTACTCTCCAGCTGATAGTGGTTTTGAGAGGTTGTGGAAACTCTAGGAGGTGGGACTTAGCCACACCTGTCTGAGAAACCAAGCGATGGATATTACGCTGGGCCAGGATCAGCGAAGGAGAAGATATTTGGGAGAGAAAAGGCCCTGCTAGTCTAGAAAGATCTTTGTTGTTCTCAGTGCAAATTGTACTCAGAAAATGGAGCTGGGTAGTTGTCCGCCTTACCATAAAAGGTCAGGGCAGAAGTAGTAATCCCAGAGCCGTTAAAGATGTCGGAGAGACTCCTAGTATTGACTGGTTTATCATAGATGCCCAAAATCAAAGTTAATGTTGTGCTATGTCAAGCTGAGGAGAGCCATCATAACTGACATGAACTGTGCAGATCAGGGTAGATGACAGTACTGATGAAGTCTAGCTCAGTGGTACTGCAAAAAGCACCCCACGATCCTCAGAGATGCTCCAACTTGACAAAATACATTTTCCTATTTCAAGTATAAACATATTTCAGTGGAAAAGTTTGAATAGTTTGCGCATCTTGTAGATCTCTTTTGTTGTTGCTGCTGCTATTGAAACTTTTCCAAGTAAACGGACACAGTCCTGTGTCTCAGAATCCTTTTGGCTCAGCCTTTTCTGCATCAGATAGACACATGGCCTTCCAAGCCTCCTTAGAACCACTAGTCTTTGTTTCCAAGGTTGTGCATGGTTTTTATTATTTTAAATTAAAATTTTCATCGTTGTGAATATATGTGAGTATGGTTGTATGCATGCCTCAGCACGTGTGTGGAGATCAGAGGACAACTTTAGGGAGTTTAATGGAAAGAGTTCCCCTTTTCCATAGTCTGTTCCAGGGGTCGAAAGCAGGTCACCAGGACTGCAGAGAGTGTGTTTTCAGCTAAGCTGACTGAGCAGCCCAATTGCATTTGTTTTTGGATTGTTGGTGTGTTCAAGAAAGGTTTGTGTAGAACTTCTTGACCCAGCCAGCATACAAGGGAAAGAAACACGTGGAAATTTTATGCTCTAGACTTACTGTATTGCCTGGTTCAGATCTGTTAGCAACAGGGAGCTGTGGCTTCTCGCTGCAGGTGTGATTCGAACCCTCAGGTGTTCTTGGCATATCATACACACACACACACTTGGCATAGCTGCACACACCTGCAGTTGTCCAACTTTCACACTCTTCCTGGAGTTAAGAGTTCTCATTTAAAATATTTAGCTTTGCAGAACAGTAACAATGGAGGTAAGTTGTTTACTGGAAGGCAATGTAGGTATCTAGACCATCTGCTGAGAGGAAAGGATTTCACTGACTGGAGGTGAAGCACTTTCAGGATGTGTGTGGAGTTAGAGAATTGCAGCCAAGATTCCCTGTACAGGTACGCAGGCTAGAAAAGCCCCCACTGTGTGCAACTTAATGACAAGAATGATTTCAAAGTAGCAATGGCTGTACATTACATTCAGAGGTATTTGCAACAACCAGTGGAAGGATGCTTATGTCTGTTTATTATTGGTGACACAATCAGCTTACTCTGCTCATTGTAATGTGATCTGAAGTTGGCATGAATGATTCAAAGAAAGGCTGAATGTCAGTAGTTTCTGAAGATAGAACTGAGGAGGTGCCTCAGCTGGAAGAATGCTGAGCTAATCTGCTCAAGGCCCTGCATAAACCAGCACTCCATAAACCAGCAATGGAAACCCATGCCTGTAATTCAAGCACTGTTCACATAAGAGGACCAAAAGCTCAAGGTTATCCTTGGCTGCATGGAGCATTCGAGGCCAACCTGGGATAAATGAGACCCTGTCTCAACAAAGTTAGTGAAAATAAATATCTCATTTCCCCCTCCATTTATATTTACATGCACATCCAGGGACCCTTGTCAGTCCCTTGGCTTCAATGTAAACTAAAATATTATTCTTGGCCACTTTAACATTTAAAATACTTCCCTTTAAGGGGCTTGTACTTTTATTCCTCCACCCAAATTAGAGCAAACTAAGAATAATAGGTCCTGAAATAAAATATAAGTCAGTTTGAAAAGTTTTACTGCAGATGGAGCTGTGTGAGCGAGCCTGCTCACAGACCCTTTATGGAGCCCGATTCTAACATCTGTGAAGCGTACTGCCTACCCTTCCCCTGCAGTCTTGACCAGAGAGAGCCACTGGCAATGTTCCTCCAGCACATGGATTCTTAGTCTCCTCTCTGTAGACACAATGCATTTGCAATGTGTAATCCTATTTTTTAGCCCAGCAGATGGGTTCCTGTTGGCACCATGGTTCCTTAGGCACTACGGTGTCTGTGGCTTTCCAGTAGCATTAACAGTGTTGAATACCATCCAGAACCAATAGAAGTGGCATCTTGCTGAAAACTGGGGTCAAGCTGTTAGGAGGAATAGAGGAGTAAAAACAGGTCAGATGGGTTCATCTAGAATATTAATGCCCAGAAGTCATGGTTCTGTGAGCATTTGAGATGCAGAAAACAAGATGCTTGCTACCCAGAGCCCACTCCTGATGTGCCCCTAAGGCAGCTGGAACTCCCTGAGATCATAACATAGGAAGTAGACAGTGAGTGCTCTCACAGGTGCCACAGGCTCCTGGGAGCCTTCGTACCAGCTGCTGTCCCTATTGTCCTGGACCATGGTGTGTGTGGCCCCTGTTCTCACATCTTCTGTCTAAACCATGGTGACTGAACAATGGATGTTCTGTGTTTCCCACTCACTTGCTGGTGCCTTGTGTGTCAAGCCACTTCCGGAAGGGAACTTCTCCTCCTCTCTAGTCTCTGACACCTTCCTACCAGCAGGCAGTTCCTGGGAGACAGCTGAGAAGGACATGTGGAGAAGACAGGCATAGGACAAGGTCTCTTCCCCTGCCATGATGAAGAACGCTCAGGAGGGTGGGAGAAGCGAGAGGCAATGGCCGATGAAACACTATGTTCCCAAACACTGGCAGGAAAGCATGTCCCTTCCTTTAGCATTGCTCCATGCCATGGTTAACTAGCTTTTCAGCTCAGCAGTTCAGGAAAGGCGATGAAGTGGACACGGGGTATCTTTTCTTGCTCTTGTGATAATATTAGCAAACAAAATCAACTTAGGCAGAAAAGGGTGGTTTTTAGCTTATAGTTCCAGAGGGATCCAGAACATCACATAGAAGCAGAGATTATAGCAATCAGGGAAGCCATGGCGGCACATGCAAGGAGGCTGGTTGGCTGGCCACACTGCATCCACACTCGAGGAGGAGAGAGACCTAGCACAAGTGGGGTCTCGTGGTAAGCCTCAGGGCCCAACTGCAGAGAGCCACTTCTTACAGCACGGTCCCACCTCCTGAAGTTTCCATACTTTTCCAAAATGGTGCCACCAGCCCTGAACATGTGTTCAAGCACACAAGCCTAGGGGGCATTCCACATTTAAGTTACAATACTTTTCATCTCCATAATACCTCCCATCATGACTCTGGCAGGACAGTGGTATCTTGAATTGAGCATATGAAGGCTAGACTGGGCTCATTCACTCCTCTACCCCAAGCTCAGGATACAAGGCCTGTCACTGACTATAATCACAAATGGCTATTTTTAATATAGACTAGTTTCTAACATATTCCATAGTGTATAATATATTTCCATAGTTCACATTAGCTGGTGAACATTGGTAGTAGAAATTTCACTTGTAAAAATATAGTGGATAGAGGAGCAAAAATAGATTTATGAATTGTGCTTGATTTTTTTTTCTTGTATTGGGCATAGCTAAGATAAACATGGTACCATATGTCTACCATGCGCATTGACTTAACTCACATATTTAGCCAGTATAAAAACATTAATAATGCTATTCCAAGCCACAGAGACACCATCATGAAATTAAGTTCCTTCCAGTCATCACCTTTAAATGCTAAGAAATTGGAATTAATTTCAAAGAGAACATGTCTGGCTGAGGTATTTTAATGATGGGGAAATTACAGAATATTCTATAGAAGGATCAGTTTTATATCAAACTAATGCTCCAAGCAGAACCAAGTTAGACTTTTCACCACCTCTCAAATGGAAAATATTTCTTCCAAAATGTTTTAATTTTAAAAGTTCTTGGGATGTGTGTATATAGAAAACATTTTCTTTTAATTGTAGAGACAGAAGGTTGACCTTTTGACCTGAGATTGTCTTAGTATTTGAAATTGTGTAGCTACAGTTTGAATGGTTGAGAACATGGTTAGAAATTTTTGGGGCTCTGATCTAAAGTGATTCAGGAGGCAGAGTCATACCTCTCAGATCTTCTCCATCCAAAATGTGCTACAGAGCTGACTCCAAAACTTCCTTAAGTTGAACAGGATAAAGAAGATTGGATAAAGCCTAAAGACCTAGAAAGGAGACCAAGACAGGGTAATATTAGGTAATGAGGAAGGATAGGGGTGTAGGCAACAGGGCACACAGAACTTGAAAGAGGGAGGAGGGGAGTGGTGGAGGTGGCGGAAAAGGGGAAACCCACAAACACACTTGGTTCAAAGAATCACAGTGATATAAAACACATATGCTTGGTCTAAAGAAGTCAGAGAGGCTGAACCAGGACGATAGATCAGCTGGCGCAGTGGGCATCACGTGGCACACACATGGGGGCAAGGATAAGGGACCATCATGTGCTGCTGATTCCAGCTAAGACTTTTTGTTGCTGTCTCTATTGTTAACTGTAGACAGTAGCTGTGCTTTTTAGTTCTTTTAGTGACATTGTGACCGGAGAGCCAGCTAACACTTCTGAGTCTATGACAGCTACACAGTGAGGGGGCAGGGTAGACACCTATCGTATCTGAGACCTGAACACTACTGCTTCTGGTCTGTTCACTTGGAGTGTAGGCCGGGTTTTATTTAACTTTCATAACCAGCATCCTGTGTATACTGTATAGTGCCAACTCAGAATGAGGTCACACTTCTTCCTTAAAAATATATTTATATAATAAAGAAACCTTCATGTAAGCAGTTGTCGACTGAAGTATATAGAAATGGAGGCCCCTATGAAATATGGAGTGCTACCACCCAGTCCCTTCTCAGCCATCAGAGGTGGTGTGAAAAGTCTCATCTGGGATTCCAGAGTTAAAAGCCAGGAACTCAGTTGAGACTTGGGAAAGGTTTTTCAAAAACATAACCATCTATGTGAAGTCTTGAAGGCTGTCTTAGTTAGGGTTTTACTGCTGTGAACAGACACCATGTCCAAGCCAAGTCTTATAAAGGACATTTAATTGGAGCTGGCTTACAGGTTCAGAGGTCCAGTCCATTATCAACATGGAACAAGACAGCGTCCAAGCAGACATGGTGCAGGAGGAGCTGAGAGTTCTACATCTTCATCTGAAGGCTGCTAGCAGAATACTGGCTTCCAGGCATCGAGGACAAGGATATTGATGCCCACACTCACAATGAGACACCTACTCCAACAGGGCACACCTTCTAATCGTGCCACTTCCTGAGCTGACCATATAGAAACCATCACAGAGGCGAGTCTAACACAATGAAGAACCAGTCCCCTGAATTTACTAGACACACTTCATTGTTTAGTTTCTGTGCATTGGCTTCACTTGGACTCTGTCATAACAGTGCTTGAAGGACTGGTAGCTTTGTCTCTGGTCAGGCTCCTTGCGACCTGTTCTGAGTGCGGGAGAGGGAAACTCAGAAGAGGGAACAGTCAGCACTCAGCTCGGCTCCTGCAGGAGGCAAAGAGACTAAGAAGAGGGGAGGACATGGGACAGAGCATCTTGGGGGAAGCAGAAGGGACACACAGCTTTAGCTTCAGAAAAGGATCTACTTTTGAGACATCTTTGTGGATATAGGTCCCATGTATGGTATCTGTTTCCACCAGCCATGGCTTCTTTCTCTCTGGAATCAGCAACCTATGCTGGCCCTCCTCTTCATCCTGTCCCTGTGAGATCTCCCTCTGCCATCTCTGTCCTTTCAGTTATGGCAACCCCAAACTGGGCAGAAACAAGATTCTTTAAAATGCTGTTATGAGGCTGAGCAGTGGTGGCACATGCCTTTAATCCCAGCACTTGGGAGGCAGAGGCAAATGTATTTTTGAGTTCAAGGCCAGCCTGGTCTGCAGAGTGAGTTCTAGGACAACCAGGGCTACACAAAGGAACCCTGTCTCAAAAAGCCAAATAAATAAATTTTAAAATGCTCTTATGAAAACTTGTCAATTACACATTTCCATACATCTTTAAAAGCTATTAAAACTATTGATCCAATGTGAATTGTTATAAACTTTATAAATAGTTCAAAGGAACAAGAAAAAAGTGGCAATTTGGTCTTGTGGAAAATTGGCTTCCTTTAGTTGATTTTTGGCTAATTGACTTTGAACTAGACTCGAAGGATTAATACACATTTACTTAGCAGAGTTGGGAAGGACTCATTCTGGGTGTGGAAGACTCAAATCGGAGAAGTAAACAAGAAATAAACATTTTTATTTCTTTATCAAAGGCAGCAGAGCACAAATGCAGAGCATGCAAACAAAATAGGGGAATATTGTAAGCAGTGATTTCATGAACTTTCCTTCTGTGCTAGAGGAAAACCCATGGATGAAAAGCAATTGACAATACATCAGGAGTCAGTGAAGAGTGCTGATTTCCATAGATACCAATCGACGAAATTCTTCATTTCCTCTAGTAAAAACTCATGGTAATGAGAAATAAACCTGCATGATATAATTATGAAGATTTTTTTTTTGTAAAAAACCAACTACATAAACAAGGCTGTGCCTATTACTAAAGGCTGCATATGTGTTCACTAAAATGAGGACCAAGGCACAAAAATAAGTATTTAGAGCATCTCATTGTGAGCTTCCTCAGAGCATCTCATTGTGAGCTTCCTCAGAGCATCTCTCATTGTGAGCGTCCTCAGAGCGTCTCATTGTGAGCTTCCAGGCCTCTGGTGGGATTGGCATTCTGCACCCCTATGGCATTAACATTTGATGTGGTTGTTCCTGCCAGAAGTGACATATGGCTCTGGTAAGACTTTGTCTCGGCGTGGAGACCCCTACTGTTCCCTGCTATGATAGTTACAGAAGCGTATGTTGAGATGGTATCTACAAACTTCTGACTCCTGAGGGACCTCGATGAACACTCATGAGTCTGGGCTGACTATGGATTTGAGGGAGAAAGAAGCCAGCCTATCTACTAGACTTGGGTAGGAGATCTCCGAGGAGTTCTGTACTGCCTCAAAGTATTGATTGTACTGAAGCCCATGCTCAGCTAGGATGAAGGGTAATTTATATTCCCTAGGCATGGTAGGAGGCTCTCAAAAGTCAGGCATAAAAATAGGATGATTATAGACAATATATTATGATAATAGTTATTTTAAACCTATAAATTACCCATGAAGTGTTCCATCCAACATTTCCAGGCCAAGTGCAGGGGATTAAAGCAGCAGAGCATGCACCCACACTTAGCACCCACACTTAGCACTCCGTACTCTATGCACACTGACTGGCTGGTGGCTGCACAACCTTCTGTCCTACTGGTTAGGGGTTGCTCTTGATAAAGGACACTAGGATGGGGCAATCAGCAATGCAAATGAGATGCAAAATAAATTAGATGTGAAGAATGGGAAAACAGAAAGTCTTAAGACATCTCCTAGGTCAGGCCAGTGGAGCAGAGATGTCATAGACCAGGTGGCTTGTAAACAGCAGAGATGGAGTTCTCTGCTTTTTCCAGAAATTCAGGATCTGCGTACCTCATGGTGAGGTGCTGCTTGGGGTTCCCTGTGGAGCTTCAGATGGCTGACTCCTCACTGTCTGGGACAGCGAGTGCTTTTCTGATTCATAAGGACACTGTTGTCATTCATGAAGTCTCTACCTTGATGACCATTAAACCCTAATTACCTTCTGAAGACTCCACGCCCCCAGGGCTGTCCTGGAGGGGAGAATATAGTTTCAGTGTAAATTTTGGGCAGCCACAATGTTCAGTCTATAGCAGATTAAGAAGCCAGAAAACAGGGCTGGAGGGTTGGCTCAGTGGTTGTGAGTACATGCATACCCACCTGGGCATTTCACCTATTCTGCTGGCACCCACTTCTGGCATCTGCACACACATAGACATATATACATACACATATACATAAATTAAAATATACACATATAAATTAAAATATATAGTACATACATACATACATACATACATACATACGAATAAAAACACTTAGAAGTTCAGCCAGCTGGTAATAGCACACACCTTTAAAGCCAGCACTCAGGAGGAATAGGTAGGCAGTCTTTGAGTTGGAGGCCAGCTTTGTCTATCTTTAGAGTGACTTTTAGTACAGCCAAGGCTACAGAGAGAAATCCTGTCTTAACAAACAAACAAACAAATAAAACAACAACAACAAAACATTTAAAAGTGTTAAAACTAAGAAGTGATAGAAAATAATTGGGATCAATAACACAGTTATGTAGCCAGATGTAAAACAAATAATAGTGAATGGTTTTCATACAAATAGCAAGAAATTAGCATCTGACCTATGCCACTATGGTGGCACACACCTTTAATTCCAGCACTCAGGAGGCAGAGGCAGTGAGATCTCTGAGTTCAAGGCCAGTTGGGATGCATAATGAGTCCCAGGCTGGCTAAGGCTTCAGAGTGAGAGTCCATCCAAAAACCAAAGCAAATCAAACACAGAGAAGAGAAGGAACATTAAAACTTGGCTCAGGGATAAAGTAAATGGAGGCACATGCCACGTGTCTAGATAAAGTCTAGGTAATAACAGCTCCTAAACTATTCGGTACCACACAGTGGAAAGCCACAACTGCAGAGCCGACGGGCTCGTCTGTGCTAACTATGGAAAGTGAACAATAAGTGGTATGAAGTAGGGGCATACTAGAGATGTGATTATTTAACTGCAACGCGACAGCAAAGTAGCAATAAAGCATTCTCTCAGAGACAGGTAGGCTGGTCAAGCTTTAAAAAAAAAACCCTGTTGCTGAAACTACGGAGTCTCCAGTAGACCGACTGAACATGGCCACCCTCTGAGGTTCCTTCTCCCTGTGGTGACTTGAATGGTACTAAAAACACACCAACAGAATATGGGAAGTATTTGAAGACACTGAGCTGAAGGCAACAAAGGACCACGGAGAGAAACAAAATAAGCAAGCGGAGGCTGTCACTGTCGCAGCTTGCAATCCCAGTTCCTGTACGAAGGGTTGTGAGGGGAAATTCAGGTGAGTGTGGTGACCAGATAAACTAGGGACAAGTCCAGTCAGACAAGGAGAGGCTGAGGTAAACCAAATATCCTGCCTCTACATTCAGAAATGGATTTCCCTTTAATGCCCCCCCAAAAATGTGGGGGGGGGGAGAAGAAATGGACACTTTTACCACTTCAAATAGCTGTGTTAGATAGTCTAACATCCAAAAAAGGCAACAGTGAAGGGCGTACAGACCAAAGCCACTTTCTCAGACAGCAAGATCACCTGCCTAGGAATTCACAATCTACATCATTGTGATCTTAAAAATCCTTGGTAGAATTAGTAAATACAACAGGGCCACAGAGTTCAGGGTTCATGAACAAAGACAATTTTTGGATATAATAGAAAAAAAGTAGCCAGAATGTGTTGACTGCTTCACCATGGCGGTGGGACCTGGGAGAGTGGAGCCTTAAAACGAGGTGGAGTCAAGTCTCATGCATAGCCAACTTTATTCAGAGCATCAGGCAATTTATACTCTGAGAGTTACGAAGAGTCACGTGAGTAAAGCGTACAATGGCAAGGCCAGGCTGCACACGGGGAACCAGCCTTATGCAGCCAAGCCACATTTTCCCCATAGAGGCATGTAAACAAGCAACAGTAGCCAGATGTAGTGTAATCTGAGGTGAACTCACTCCTATCCGCCATACCTGGCAGGGGCACGAAAGCATAATCCAAGAACAATTTCGTGTTTGTGAAGAAGCTGGGGTCCCAAGACTCTTGGTTTCCTGGAGTTTTTCTCTCAAGAGCTCAGAATTCTCCTCATATGACTCTCTTCTTGGACCATATTCTGACAGGATCATATTTTAAATTATCATTTACAACAGTGGTGTGAGCTTTCCCGGAATGAATCTAGCGAGGCTACAGAAATCCTGCTGTTTATCGTTGAAAAAACAAAACAAAACAAAAGAACAGCTAATGGAGTAAATACATCTAGACGAGGGACCCAGGGACTTCTGCCCCTCCAGATAGATCCATACAGCTTTAGTGTAATCTCAAGCACAGCACAGGAGTCCATTTTCCCATACAAGTTTCTTCCCGTAGGCATACATATTAGAAATGATATGATGTCATGTGATTATCAATGCTATAGAGAGAAAAGAGATTTCAAAGTAGTTCATATAATTAAAAAATAAAAATAGAACTACTAAAGGCAAGGCTTGTGTTCCATCCCGTAAAGGGTTACTTGGTGCTAAGGAGTCACTGCCAGTGTCTTAGGTGGGAACATGGCAGGTGAGATAATAACCGACTATGGAAAGACTTCTCATAAGTTTTAAAATCAAAGAGATAAATTTTGGTTAAGTGGAAATCTATGTATGCGGTGTGGCTTGACCTAGTGTAAAGTACCCTTGAGGCAAGTTTTGAAAACCACTGGCAGAACTGGATTCAGACTGAGCAAGCACATCTGTGTATGCGGTGTGGTTTGACCTAGTATAAAGTACCCTTGAGGCAAGTTTTGAAAACCACTGGCACAACTGGATTCAGACTGAGTACATCTGTGTATGCAGTGTGACTTGACCTAGTATAAAGTACCCTTGAAATCTGTGTATGCGGTGTGACTTGACCTAGTATAAAGTACCCTTGAGATCTGTGTATGCGATGTGGCTTGACCTAGTGTAAAGTACCCTTGAGGCAAGTTTTGAAAACCACTGGCACAACTGGACTCAGACAGAGTACATCTGTGTATGCAGTGTGACTTGACCTAGTGTAAAGTACCCTTGAGGCATGTTTGGAAAACCACTGGCAGAACTGCATTCAGACTGAGCACAGTTTTGGAAAGAGGATGAAATAATTCTAGAATTATAAACAGCAGACAGATTCAACCGGTCTCTCTTCCTTCATGAAGCATGTGCTTTGGAAGTGCTTTTTTGAGTTTAAACCAACTGAGGGAAATAACAAACCTTGGTGTCTTATGGCTTGAAGATTTGGTTTCCATTCAGTTCACATACAGCCTAGAACATTCATAATGGGAAACCGATCCATTTTTGACTGCTTGCCAGTCTATTACTTAAATTCATGCTTTATGTCACTCTTTTCAGAGACACTTCTGGAATTAGGCATGACTCTTCTGTTCCTGGAAATGACTCTGTTTTATTTCATTTTATTTAATGGTATTATTTCTGTTTTATTCTGCTAAACCTGTAATGAGAATATTGGAAAGCTCACATCTCTAAGAGTTCATCAAGATGGGGTGAATTCAGTAATGTTACCAAGGGTAAGCAAAACCAGTGAACTCCAAAAGTCTGGAACTAGTGTCTTAAAAAAACAACAGATATCAATACTCAGAAGGAAGAGAGCTAAGAACAGCAGGGCACTGCAGTCAGAGACAGCTGGTGTTCTCCGTCCTACTGTGACCATGACCCTGGCTTATACCGGGGAGACCAGAGGGACTCTGGCTCTGAGAAATTAGCTCTACATCCCTCTTACAGTTCAGCAAATAGCATCTGACCTTGGGTGTCGATGATTCTGGGGAGACATCTCTGTGGGGTCTTGTCATGGTAGTATTTCCGATAAAACATCTGAGATAAGCTGGGTGCTCTTCTGTCTACACTGCTCTGACAATGTTGAATCCAGCTGTGTTCTTTCCACTTCCAAATGTTCATCCCCTAGCAGGTTGCAATAAACTGATTTCTTCAACTAAGAAACCCACCAAAATTGCTATCATCTAGGGGTAGGCCAAGCCAATGTATTGCTTTGTTGTTTTAAAGGCAACTCCAAGCACAGGGGGTTACAAGCTTTAGAAACTTATTTATACTTCATTTAACTATCTAAAGGTGGGTCTTGGGGTCATTCTTCACAGAATCATCCAAGGACCAAGGCTGATGGGGAACCTCGGCCATCTCCTACATATGGCTTTCCTCTCTGGGTCTAAGGAGTTGCTGCAGCTGTTTTCTACTGCCTTGTATCCACATTCCAGGCCACAGAGAACACACGGCATAGAAGCAACTTCTTCATGAGGGACATGAAATCGAAGCTGTGGCATCTGTTTTTGAGCCACCAGAAGTCTCTTTGCCTGTAGCCCAGTGGTTCTCAACCTTCCTAATCCTGCAACATTTAAATCTAGTCTCTCGTGTTGTGTTGGCCGCAGCCATAAAATAGCTTGTGTTGCTACTCCATAGCTGTAATCTGGCTACCATTATGAATTGTAATGTAAATATCTGTGTTTTCAGACATGAGGTAATGCCTGCTAAAGGGTCATTTGACACCAGGGAGTTGCGACCCACAGGTTGAGAACCACAACTGTAGCCTGTCATCAGACAGCCAATTTCTCAAAATAAGTATATGTGAGGGGTGGGTGCTATCTTTACGTAGATCAGTGTGGTTTTCAGTCTCTCCTTCTAAGTAGCAATGTGGTAGGGAGAGAGACAGAGCTATTTTGACCCTCTTGGTAGAAAAGGAATACCTTGATTTTAAAATATACCAACATCTCTATTCACTGTGATGATGCTGCTCAGTGTAGACACATGGAATTGTACTTATAGAAGTAAAGATAGTGGACCTGTCTGCTGTTCTTCCAGGATGGATGGACACAGAACAGATCGTTAGGAGTGGACTATTTAATTGATAACTGCTTCAAGGAAGTAGAGTGTGGATATGTGACTATATATACAGCAAGGACTTTGACCAAGGCTGTAGAGACCGCGAATGCCTTTTATACTTAAAGGAACATTTAAGTATCAAAAGAATCACAGACAGATTTGAACAAATGAAGTTATCCCTGCTTATTGACAGATTGTTTATTTTAGGCCTTCTTATTTTTCTCACTGTGTTATGTTATACTGATTTTACTTATGTTTAGTTACATTAGGACTTTTGTCCTTTAAAATACTATTCACTTCTGTAACAGTCATTCATTTGCTTGTTTTAAGTATTAATAAGTACAAAAATGTATAGAGCCCCAATTCTTTCTTACATTTCTAACATCCATAGCTCTCCAATAAGAAACTGTTGTTGGTGGTTTTATATTTATCTTTGATAAGGTTTTGTATTTAATCAAGGTGTGGTACATGCTTATAATAATCCCAGTATCTGGGAAGCTCAGGCAGGAGAACTGCCTCAAGTTTAGGCCAGCCAGGACTACAGAGTGTGTTCATAACAAAAACAAACAAACAAAAAAAGAACTAGTGTTTACATAAAAAGTAATAAGGTGAATGGGATGGTCTTTGTTGGCTCTTAAAATTAAAGAGAATAGCAAGCTATAAACTTTACTGTCATTCACATTCTCTGTTCAGTGTTGCATGCAAGCTCCTATGAGCTCAGGTCGATGCCTGGCTGTATGCTCTGTTATGCTTTCTCCTTGGCTGTCTCTGTGGCAGTACCTTATTGACCACGGAAGCTTGACAAAAATATTTCCTTCAGTGCTCTTTTTTTTTTGGCTGGGATTTCTTGAATTCTTTTTATTTCTATTCTAAATGAAATTGAAAATCCCTTGATCTAGCTCTAGAAGAAAAACTTAAAGTTTATTATTGATTAAATCAAACTAACTTTCATAAATGGAAACATATAGCCAACATCTATATGATGCTGAGTCTTCTCATAAAAAATATACTTCCATATGCTCACTAATCCTTCCTTTATCTTTTAGAATGTTTTGATTTTCTTTTTGTAACATATTATAATTACGATATTTGACATGGTCAATAGAGCCTAAGCTCTTTATTTAGAGTAGGACCTGATCTTCCATTATATTTTCAACAATATTAATTATATGTAGGGAGTTCTCTGCATCAATTCTGTATCTTGCTAGCTTGCTGTAGTTTTTGTTTGTAGTACTATAGCCTGGTCTTCTTGAGTTTTCTAGATGATTCAACGTGTTCTGGATATGTTGGTAGCCTTTACCACTCTGTTAACTTTTACATTTCTAGTCTCTTTGTCTTATATAGTTGTACTGTCTAATACTCTCTGGTATAATGTTAGGCTATAATGATAATAGGAACTTTCATGACTTGTCTCTGAATAGGGATGCTCTCCATCCCTATTCAGGATATTTCATTCCTGAAATATCACACTGATTTGGGAACTAAAATAAATGTAGCATAAGAACAAGATCTTACAAGATCTTGCAGGGTTCCCTCATTAATGCTTTCCCCTGTTGTTTTGGCTAAGGAAAATGGGCAAAGGTGACAGGAACTCTTTGATGAATTTCTATCTTCTATGTAAATTGTGTGTGTGTGTGTATGTGTATGTGTGTGTGTGTGTGTGTGTGTATGCGTGTATATGTGTGTGTGCACATGTGTATGTGTGTGTATGTGCATGTGTATGTGCTTGTGTGTGCTCGTGCATGCATGCACATGCATACTCACACACACATATAAAATGAATGCTATTTTTTGTCTGTTCTGGAAATTGAACCTAGGGCCTAGAACATGCTCAGGTCAGCTTTAATAGTCCCTAGAAAGAAAATATTCCATTTTTGTAAGAATCTTTCCCCAACCTGTATTTTGTTTTTTGTCTATTACTTCTGGTTTTATTAGCAACTTTCCATTTTTTCCTTGATGAAGCTGGCTAGCATTTCAGCTGCTTAACTGACACCTTTCAGGGGATCACTCACATTTATGCTTTCACTCAGATCTTTTATCTCCATTTTCTTTCTTTGGGCCTTGCTTATTTTGTTTTGTTTATTTTCTAACTTCTTAAGTAGAATGTTGAATTCATTTCTCCTTGCTCTTTGAGGTTTACAGTCAAACACTGAAGGTGATGGTTTGCTCTTAGAATTTTTTAGCTGTCCATAGTTTTCTGAATGTCAATTTTTAGGTGTTTAGTGGTTTTCATTTTTACTCTTAGATGTGAAGAGTTTGTAAGGGAGACAGTTTTCATCAAGAGACACTGGCTTTTGTTTTCTGTTTTTATTCTGGCTTCTAGTATTTCACAATAAGCAGAGAATGTTATCCAAATAACTTCTGTTTTTGCAATGTATCAAGGAAAGATCAAAAAATGCTCTGAATATTTCACAAACATTTAAATAGGATGTTGTTTTCTGCTTGAGGGCATGTCCTAAGAAAGGCAAATAAAGTTTTCTTCTACTAGTAAATATCACTTCCTTTTTGTTTCTCTTTTACTAAGAGGGTAGAAATAATTCTAGTTGTATTTAATGTGTCTAATCTTTGGTGTTGTAAAGTTCCTTTCTGTGATTAATTTTAGTTCTACTTTCTATGCCAGGAGATTTTAATTTTCGATCTATATCTCTCCTCTCCCTTTCTTCCTTTCTCCTCATTCCTTCTTTTCCTCTCTTCCATCCTTCCTATCTTATGAATATGCTAATATTCCATTATTCAGCTGGCCACTCAGAAACACATTATTTTAGGATATAAATCTTGAAGATAATATATAGTAGGTTTAATAATATGATGTGAAATCCTTCTATATTTTACTTAAGCCTGCCTACACTTATCAATTTGACTAACAATTGTGTTTGATTTTTATTTCATTCTCTAGTGCTGTATTTTATGAATTTGTAGATTATTTTAAGCCTGATTTATATGTAAACCCTAACGTCTCTTCTTTTTCGTATATGATTCTGCAGATAGTAAGAATCTTATTCTTATTTTTTAAAAGTATAGTTTTAACATTCTCAGTTCTTCATGAGTCTATATTAGTACAGAGTCTCCAGATGAATAAAACTATTACAATAGTGTGATGGTTTCCATATGCTTGGCCCAGGGAGTGGCACTATTAGGAGGTGTGGCCTTGTTGGAGTAATGTGTCACTGTGGGTGTGGGCTATAAGACCCTCACCCTAGCTACCTGGAAGTTAGTCTTCCACTAGCAGCCTTCAGATGACGGTTTAGAACTCTTGGCTCCTCCTGCACTGTGTCTCTCTGGAAGCTTCCATGTTCCTGCCTTGAAGGTACTGGACTGAACATCTGAATCTGTAAGCCAGGCCCAATTAAATGTTGTCTTTTATAAGACTTGTCTTGGTCATGGTGTCTGTTCACAGTAGTAAAACCCCTAACTAAGACAAATTGGTAGGAGATTAACAGAGGTAGACAAAAGTAGATAGATCATGAGGCTCACAAGATTATGGGTTTTACAAAGTTCCAAGAACTTTGGTGGGAAAGAGTAGCTCTGATCACCCAGTTCTAGTCTAAGTTAGAAAGCCCAGAGCCAGGAGACACTGGTGTGAGTTCCAGCTTGAGAATAAAGACTAATAACCAAGACAGATGGTTTACAGTCTCATTCAGACTGAATCCAGACTCAAAGTAGAAAACCAATATCTTAGCTCTACGTTATACAGGCAGAAGAAAGAGGAGGGAAGAAAGGAAGGGGGAGGGGAGAAAGAGAAAGAGAGAGAGAGAGAGAGAGAGAGAGAGAGAGAGAGAGAGAAAGCGAGTGCTTATTTAGTCTTCTCTTATTTGTTCCATTCAAACTTCAGAGTAGATGAGGAGATTAGGTCCTTCGGTGGTGTTCTTTTCTCCTTAGTAGCTCCTAACTCAAATACTGTTAAATTTAAATTAATATTTAAATACTGTGGTATAAGATCAAACATTTTTGGTCAAGAGAATAAAACAGAATGAAATAAAAATACTTGATGTTTGTATCTCCTTACTTTGTTACAAATAAGTTTATATTTGACACAAAAATCTGTGTTGAAGTGATTTGCATCCTATCCACAGAAAAGTCAGGAACTACTTAAGGCAAGGACAGCACGTGCTTCTGCTGCTGGTCATGTGACTGCAGCAGGTCATGTGACTGCTGCTGGTCACGTGACTGCAGCAGGTCTGGGTGTGTGTGTGTGTGGGGGGGTGTTTTCATTTCCTAGTCTCTATTCCCTCCAGCTTTGGCAAGGATCTCTGCTGCCTACAGGTCTTTACCAGAAGTGAACCAACTCTTTTAAAGAGAAGGACACATTTGGATCAGATTGGTGCAGACTTAATTCCATTTTCGTCATAGGAACACTGAGGGATGTCCCAGACTTCTGGATCTCTGTTATGAAGTAACAGTTAAGACTCCTCTAAGTGGTCAAGATCAATAAGCCTGTGAGTAAGGATAGTGTCCCATTCCTGGCCCATTGATTAGGGATGTGAGGAACCTCAGATTGCCAGATAGGCAACTTAGCTTTCAGTTCATTTTAGTCATCGGTTTTTTGTTTTTGTTTTTGTTTTAATCGGACAGAAGCTTTCTTCTTCCCTCGAGCCATTACTATAAGGCCCTCAGAACATAAGGTTGTGAACATATGAAGAGAAGTTTTTGCCCGTGAATTCCTGGAGGCAAGAAAGTATGTTACTGCTCCTATTTCCTCTTGAAGTCTGGCTCATTAGTCATGGCTATAAGAGAAACTCCACCATGTACTGGACATCAGTTTAGAACATACATAGTCCTTTGGATAACATTGCCCCATCAAGCAAAGTGTTGCTGTGCAGCTGGTGCTAAGCCATTCTGTGAAGGGAGTACTTTAAGATGGCAGAGGGCATGCCAAGGTCAGTGAATTCCCTGAGTGGGGGCCGTTGCCACACTTCTTTGGTTGTGGAGTGAGTCCTTTAATGAGAAGCAGTGTTTCATGGAATATCATAAGGCATTCTTTGAGCCATGGATGGTAGCTTGGCAGAAACACTGCATCTAAGAGAAGAGAATTCACATCCATGATGGAGGAAATTTGACATAATCAACTTGCCACTTGAAAGCTGGTTGACTGCTCTAAGCAGCATCCATTTCGGGACCCAGCCTTGGTCTGTGCTGCCAAGCAGAATGAAAGAGTACTCCGTACAGCTTGCGTGAGGGAAGTCAGTTGCTAAGTCTATGCATAACCACCATCCTTACTACCAACATGTTCTGGATTTTGTTGGTCAAAGACAGGGGTGGAAGTGCAAAGAAAGTGACAAGTTCCCAGGTATCAGGATACTCATGTCCCTCTCTGGTGATGTCACCCTCAGTGGGCATCCATATAGAAAATAAACATTTTCATTCTAAACATGTTTCCAGGTGGACATTTTGGTTCAGTCAGAGATCGAACAGTCAGCATACGTTTTCCTCCAGATTTCTTCCTTGCCAAATTGCTACTATACTCCCTCCAAGACCTGATCATCTGATTAAGCCGTGGCTACAGCCCACATTGTAGAATGCAATCAGACATCTGGCCATCCTCTTCTTAAGCAAAGGCCATATGGGGATGTGTTGTCCAAACAGCTGCCCGGGAGGATTTCTCTTCAGGATTGTTTTTCTGGGATGTCCCTGAAGGTTCTGCAATGCTGCAGCTGTCCCCTCTTGGGTGGTTCAAGCATGTCAGAACACCTGTGAGGGAGGAGGGAGGTGGGGCTCTTTTCTTCCTCTGCCTGTGAATAATAGAGAACTTCTCTTGAGAGGTGAGAAGAAAAGCTGCAGCCCTGTGGAGGGCAGCCGCTGCCAGCTTCATTTGACTTATGGGCGTGATTCTTCCACTTAGTACAAATTTTCCATTGTGTTCTCGTTGTCACTTTTACCGTCATAGCCATATGTAATATTCTTGGTTACTTACATATTTAGACACACTGGGTCCTATGTATGAAAAAACACAAAACTAGGATTTTTCTTTTTCTATCTTGTCATCTAGTTTTAGAGTTTACCTTGGTTTTGTGAAGTATAAATATGGTGTTATTGAAGGTGTCATTTTAAACAATATTTTTTTATTCCAGCTCCATGGCTGTTACTTTGAACCTTCCAGGTTCTTTCTCATTCTCCTAATTTTTTTTTAAAATGATATAGCCTCTGCCTTCTTAGGGTATAAAAACATATATAACATAAACAGTTTTGTGTCTCTCCGATATCTAGATTCTTTTAGTTTTCGTACAAACTGCATTAGCATCGTGTGCTCAGTCTCTTGTTGATGGACTTATGAGATCAGCTTGCAGCTATTCAGTCCCATACCTGCCTTCAGGAAAACCGAACACAAACATCAGGAAAGAATAAACCCCCCAAAGCCCAAGAATTATTCAAAAAGAAAGACATGCTAAAGTATTTTTCTGGCAGTAATCCTTTTCATTTGGCCTTTCCTCTTCTCTTTCCAACTTAAAAAAAAAAAGTAAATCAAGAAATCAAAAAGCAACTATCTTTAAATCCACGTTGAATCCACATATGGTCTGAAAATATTTGAGAGCCAGCCATGTGTAAGAAAATGCAGATGCTTAGCCCTTTTTTGTTGACAGTATCACCATTATTAACTCTGTTTGATGATAACACATCACACAGCGCTCTAGAATTGATATCTTCTCTTTCAGAGCTCAAGGTTCCAGAGATAGCCCATGACTCACTGGTCCCCAGTAATCATTAGGAGAACCCCATTGCTTCCTGTTAAGTCTGATTCCATGTCTCACCTCCAGATCTGTGAACTAAAGGTCTGTAAACACTGAGTGAGTCCAGGGAACTGATCTTATTAGTGCTGATGTCCAGATGATGAGAACACTTCAGAAGGAAGTCATCAGTTTATCTGTCCCCTCCCGGATAGGTAACTTCAACTTCCTTGGTTCTCAAAATGTGACGAATACTCTTCTCTTAGATTCACAGATTCTATTTTATTTGGACATAAGGGCTAAAGAGCAATTCAGGACAAAGTAGTTTGTAAGTGGTAACTAAGAAAAGTGGCATTATTTAGTGTTCTATGGTGGCAGAGAGAAGAAGAGACCAAATAAGCTACTTATTGAATTGGCATTAGACAAAGTGGAGGAGAACACAAGGAAGTATTCTAAAACTGTGCTTAGTATTTATTCAGCTCCATCCTGTGAGGTACAACTGTCCAAGTCTCCATCAATTCATGCACTGCTGGCAAGCATGGTTTGACATTTGACCTATACACCTGGCTTAGAAAGAATATCAATGTCAGGGGTGTTCTTGGACTTGCTTTCTTGAATGACATTTTATCAACACATTGACACCAGCTGTGGCTACAGAAAAACATTCAAAGCAGCATATTTAAGTGCTTTAAGTCATACTGAATAGAGGTTTTTTATTGAGTCTAATAAAATTATTACCAAATGGGACATTTGAGAGCAAGGGAAACTTTTGAACACATTTTAAAGTGCAGTGATGTTGAAAAACTTATGTATGCATTTTGAATTTTTGTGATTTCCTATGCTTGGTTTTGATCAATACATCTTTGAAACTTTGACTCAGATTTTCAAAACTTGCTAGAAGTATTATTCGGATGAACCTGATAATTGGATGAAATTTTGTTGTGTACCTCAGGCTATCTTCAAACTTAAAATGAAGCTCAGGCTGGCCTCTAATTTGTGATCCTCCTGCCTCAGCCTCCCAAGTGCTGGGTTTACAGGGTTGTGACTTCTGGCCCAGCTGAAAGTGTTCTGGACAGTTTGCTCTACAGCGATTGGGCCTTGAGGTTCAGAGGAAGTGCCCTCTAGTGGACAGCCCTTTGCTCTGTTAAACGTGGTTTGAACTCTGGTCTTAGAAAGGCGATTTTCAGAAGTCCAGCCTTTCCTTCCACTTTAGAGTGCATGTGAAGGGGAGTGAGTGTAAACCACAAAGTCTTCTCCTCCTTAAGGCTCCAGAGGCTTTTCTTAGTCCCAAGAAATTCCCCCAGTCCACACATGGCTCTGATAAAGACAACTCAAAGTAATCAGTCAGCGGTTTTCTGGACTAACCAACCTAGATAAGAATGTTTTGATAGCACTGCATTTGCTTTGATGAGTCAGGGTAAAAAAACAAGAAAACCACTGGACCTGCACCACACCACGGAACCTTACAGCAATTCTATGACGTAAGCGGGGTCCCTCTCACTGAGCAGGTAACCAGTGCACAGAGCATTCACGCAGCTTGTTGGAGTCTATCCACAAAGCTTCTATGTTCTTAATCATAGCTGCTTCAAATTCTCTCATCTAAGCATGCTATCTATTTTATTAACATTGGCTTTGTAACATTGTCATATGGCAGAAGTTCATCATTTTTTTTTCAAAAATTTAAGCACAATAAATATTTAAGCTAACACATATGGAGAATATTGACATTTGGAAAACAAATGTCGACTTCTAGGCTCTTGTTGATATTTCATTTGAACTCTTCTTCTGACGCTGCCTGCATACTAATACAACTAACGTTGGAGATATAAGGACTTTGATCATTTAAAAAACTGTAGAGGGACTCTGGAGAGGTGGCTCAGTGAGTATAGGGGCTGTGCAGGGATGTAAAGTAAATGAGTACAATTAATGGAGGAAAAAATGTAGATGAGGAGAGATGGCTCAGTAGTCAAGAATACTTCTTGCTGAAGACCTGGGTTCAGTTCTCTCCACATACATGGTGGCTCATAGCAGTCTGTGATTCCAATTCTAGGGACCCAGGGCCCTTTTCTGGCCTCCAGAGGTACCAGGTATGCATATGTCATATATATACACATGCAGACTTTTGTATACATAAAAATTAATATATCTTTAAATAAATAAATAAATAAATAAATGAAGGAAGGAAGGAAGAAAGAAAGAAGGGAAGAAAGAAAGGCATACCTGAAATTGTACACTTTTAAGATTGTACTATACTTATATCTTAAGCTCCCCCTCGACAGTCTGAAGATGAACTACAGTACTAAGAACACATAGCCCAGGGTTCTGCTGCACCATTCATGTGTTAGGCAGTAGACATTTGAAAAGAAAATCAGTGCTGTTTAATGTCTTAGTTAAAGTTCTATTGCTGTGAAGAGATACCTGACCACAGAAACTCTTATAAAGGAAAGCCTTTAGCTGGGACTTGTTCACAGGTTCAGAGGTTCAGTGTATGCGATCATGGTGGGGAGCATGGTGGCACATGGGAGACATGGTGCTGGGGAAGGAGCTGAGATGTCTAAAGCAGGATTTGCAGGCGCAGGAACAGAGAGACACACACTTGGCCTGGCTTTAGCATCTGAAAGCCCAAAGCCCACCCCCCAGTGACATATCTCCTCCAGCAAGGCTACCCCTACTCAAACAAGGCCACACATTGTAATCCCTGTCAAATAGTGGCTCTCACTAATGACCAAGCATTCAAATCTATATCTATGGGGGCCATTCCTGCTCAATGCACCACATTCAGCATGCAGTACGCTCAAACACTCAGTATGTTTGCCACCTGCAAAAATCACTAATTAGACATGTCTATACTAATTATAATATACTAATTATACATTATATACATGGTATTTACTTATACCATGCTTCTCACCTCGATCAAATACACATCCATCACCCTGAGTGGTTCCATCCTGTGCCCTGTTAAGGATCTAGTGGTCTGCTTCCTGACATCCCAAAGTTGTCTGTCCTAGAATTTCACATGCATGGGATCAGTAGTACACATTCATCATGCCAGGCTGCTTAGACACAGTATACTCTTTTGAGATTCTCCATATTGTGACATAGCTCAGTGCTTCATTCTACTGTGTTGCTAAGTAGTTTTCCATTGTTAAGTTATTCTAGTTACCTGTTAAAGATCTGGGATATTCCCACTTTTAATGTGTTAGGAATATAGCTGTAATGAGAACTGATCCTTGGTAAACATAATTTTCCATTCCTGGCTTCTACTTTCTTCTGAGTTATTTGAGTATTCCTTTTAAGATATTTAAAATTAAATCATTTCAGTTATTTTTAATAAAAGTGTTATTTTTTTCTGAATTTGGCCTGTTAAAATATATTCATTTAAAGATAGTTATTTTTTTAAGAATCATTTTATAAATAGTTCATGTTTTTATTTTGATTTTAGGCTAATTTGAATATGTTTAATTTTCAGAAGTTAAACCTCTTATTTTAATATATTATCTTACAATAAGAAAGTAATACCTGGAAATTTTCTGCTTTTTGTAATACTGTTTTTTGATTTGGGCCTTTTATGGTAGGCAACTATATAATCAAATATATTCAAAGGGATAATATGTTTTATTTCTGTAAGGTGCATATTTATGATCTATTCATTTCTGTATAAATAGAATTATATAATTTACATAAATTATATAATTTTTATATAAATGTAATTATTTTTTAATATCCTTATTTTCTAATGATTAATTTGGTATTAATATTACATGGCACAAGAAATAGTGTTCTATCTTTTTTGTGAATTATACATTGTATCATTCTATAACCCCTTTTCCCTTGAATTCTTATGTAGTCTAATATTACTATTACTAATATTATTTTTGCATATATTTTTGGTTTATGCTAAATGAAAATATATTTTTGTCTTTAATTTGTTCCCTTCAGGCGTGTTCCTTATTGGAAACACTGAGTAGCTAGGACAAGCTGTATGTCTTCAGGAGAAGCCACTGGCATTCACTGTCTAATATTTGTGGTCAGCCATGCTGGCTGTGGTCTGTCCCAGACTTACATCAAGGGCAGGCTTGTGCAGAAGCTGGTCCATTTGCTTTTTTTCTGAGCCATACAGAATGGCTGACTAGTTTATCCTCTGGGAATACCTGGAGAATGCAGAGTCTTAGACACATCCTACAGAATTATCAGTGTGCTCTGTGGACCCTCTTGTGGAACAAGTCAGGGCCTGGGCATTTCTCCAAGGTCAACATCTTCACATGTGTTGACAGGTCACATTTCAGGTCTGTCTTTTTTATGTAGGGCAACTTATTTATATGATGCAATACTTTGATCCTTTTATTAATTCAACTAGCTACATTCTTTAGTCAAGTTAACGTCTCTGAAACTTTGGTCTCCATCTTGAAAGTGGAGATATATTTTTGCATAAGAACTTCATTATACTGAACATCTAACAGTATCCAGAGAATATGAATTCCATGTTTTCTCCTCACCCCTGGGGAAAATTTGACTGATCAGCAACAGGAAGTCTGTTTGTAGACAAAGATGGCTTAGTAGCCAGTAAGCTTATCATAGAATTGTTTTGGAATGATGCCGTTACCATAACGACTGTAAGATAACTGCTCTTTTAATAGGGACACTACTGAGAACACTGTATTTCATAAAATGGCTCCCTGTGCAGTTTTCCCTTTTCCTCTGAGCTTCGTTCACTTTCACTGGTTCCTGACCTAAGAATGTCCCATAATTCATTCCCTCAGCTTTTGGAGCAGTCAAAGAGGGAGAATGCCAGCCACTCTTTCTTAGCTCTTCTTACAAATTAGTTCAAAGTTTACACAATGCTCTTTTCAGTTACTCATGTTCTAATGTAAAATAAAACTCATTTTCTCCACACTACAATTCATAAAGCCATTTTCTAGGAGTTATTTAAGGTAGTTAATAATAAAATAACAAAATAATATTTGGGTAAGATTCTGAATCTGTACATGCTAAATGAAATAGGGAAAGCTCTTCAGTAAAATGGGACTTTACTGTATGCATTAAGTCTTAAAAAATTCACTGGGCCAATAAGTGGGAGAGGGTGGGGTGGCAGGCATGGGGAGGGGGAAGGCAACAGGGGTTTGTTCTTGTTGTTTTTGTTTGTTTGTTTGTTTTTTGGAGGGGAAACTGGGAAAGGAGAAATTTACAGGTAAATAAAGAAAATATCTAAAAAAACATTTGAAATGTAAATAAGAAAATTTTCATTAAAAAAAATTCACTGTTGTTGAGTTAAACTGTTGCTTGCTTCTTTTGTTTTGCGTTTGCTTTGTTGTAGGGCAACCATTAGGATTTTACATAAAAGTTATCATTTTGAATAAAAAAAATCATTTTTAAGGACTCACCCCGAAGGAGCAAATGGGAATTAAGGCAAATGGCATTAGGCTAAGTTAAAAGCATGCAAGATAATTGACTTACTTGCAATTCCCTTAACTGCATGATTTAAACAAAAAATCATTAGCTTCTCCTTTTTTTCCAAATTAAACCTCTGCGTATAAATCACACTACATAATGTGTGACTTCAAAATATAAATAGAATTTTGATTAGCCTACACTCATAACTACACTCAGTGTTGGGTGATGCCCTCTCATTTGGTGGTTGAAAACTGAGACGTGGTAGAAGGGATAAGTATTGGAATCAGGGTCCTGACAGCACATCATGCTGATCTTCCACTGAGAAAATAAATGCAAAGATTCAGGTGTTACTGTCTAAAGGTCACCCTGGCTGCATGCTATGCCACTAAAGGCAAGTGGTGGCCACAGGGCCTACCTTGGGCAGTAAGCCAATACAGTGTGCCAGCTTAGTGCCAGCCAAGGACAGGGTGGGCTACTGACCGACCCAGGAAACTGCAGGCTGGCAGGCGTTGTTTTAAATGTATAGGCAGTGCCAAAAAGGAGTTGAGTTTCTATGAGAATATAACATATCCATACAACATTATTCTAATAGATGTCTTTTCTTTCTTTCACTTCAGAGAATTTTTTTTATAAGAAATATGTCTGAAGATCATATTCACCTCAGTGCCCAGGGGCAGGCAAGCCACAAGGCCCACTCTATGGACATGAGCCCGTGCCAGGCATGTGGAGGTGCTCTGAAACAGGATCAATTCAACGATGGAAGAACATGGTGGCTGTAGAAGTGGGTAAGTCTCTAGATCCAGGGCCAGACGGAGGCTTCTCTGTTTGATACTAGAATTGGTTTTGGCAACTGACTTCTCAGAGTGGAGATGAAATCTGTCTGTCGTCTGTCTGTCTTTCTGTCTGTCTTGGCTTTACAGCCAGGCTTACAGGGATGCCAGCCAGTCACCTCTCCATACTTCAGTCTCTTCAGCATTTATGAAGAACCATGTGGTCCTCTCTGACTCCTGCTCCGTCAACTCCCCACGACTCACAGTTTCCTCTCTGTTATCACTCAGCCCAGCCTTTCTCCTACATTCACCGCCATTGTCTGAGTCCAAGGGGCTGTCAGGTCTTTCTCTTCCTTGACTCCCTTGCCGCACACACAGGGGTACTCCCTCCCTCAAACCCAGGCTCTATTCTTGTTTTCCATGACTGTGTCAGACACTCCCTTCCCACTCCTCTGGACCATACATCTCCCACTCCTGACCTTTCAGGGCTCTCTGGTCCATTCTTACATTCTCTAATCTTTCCTTAAAACTGTCACCATTCCCGCTGCTTCAACTCCCACATAGAAATTTACTCCCTCCCACCCCCAAAAGGACTCAAAATGTAAGCCCAAACTCTCCATCAGCACCCCTACTTGACACATTAGTGGCACCTCAGGCTCTCCTGTACAAGTGAAAGCCATCATCACCCCGAACCCCATCACAACCTGCTCCTTTGCCAGCAGTTGCTGAATCCAGAATCTTACAAATTTTCCAGAGTGCCCCGTACCATTATAAATAACTGAAAACAATTACTCTGTATTATAATCATCCTTTTTCCCCTTTCTGTCTTCCTCACAAAGACTTACCACGTTGCCCATAGGCTGAGCACGTGATGTCACAGGAGACATGGAATCCAGAAGTGATGTGCTGTATAATGCCTCAAAAAAGCTGGGCTATATTTAGTCTGAATTCAAACACTAAGTCACTCATTTAAAATATGAAGTCCCTAGTTCCATCCAGTTGCCTAAAAATGTCACAATGTCTTGGTTTTTAATAGCTGAGTAGTATTCCATTGTGTAAATGTTCCATATCCATTTTCCTTATCCATTCTGTTGAAGGATATCTAGGTTGTTTCCAGTTTCTGGTTATTATGAATAAGCTGCTATGAACATAGTTAAATAATTGTCCTTGTGGTGTCATGGAACATCTTTTGGGTATATGCCCAGGAATTGTATAACTCAGTTTTGAGGTAGATTGGTTCTCATTTTCTGACTAGCTGCCATATTGCCACACAGCAATGGATTAGTGATCCTTTTGCTCCACATCCTCGCTAGCATTTGCTGTCACTTGAGTTTTTTATCTTAGCCATTTTGATTGGTGTAAGATGAAATCTCAGAATCATTTTGATTTGCACTTTCTTAATGACTAAGGACATTGAACATTTCTTTAAGTATTCCTTGGCCATTACAGAGTCCCCTGTTGAGAATTCTCTGTTTAGATCTATACTCTATCTTCAACCCAAAATTTGTCCAGTGTACAAGATATTCAAGGATAAAAATGGAGCAGAGACTGAGGGAATGGCCATACAATGACTGACCCAAGTTGATACCTACCCCATGGCAGAGAGCCAGTCCCTGACAGTAGTAATGGTACTTTGCTATGCTTATAGACAGGAGCCTAGCATAACTGTCTTTTGAGAGGGTTGATACAGGAGCGGATGGAAATGGATGCAGAAAACCATAGCCAAACATCAAGCAGAACTCGGGGAGTCTTGTGGAAGAGTCCGAGAAGAATTAAAGGAGCTGGAGGGGTCAAGGACACCACAAGAAGACCTACCCTGTCGACTCACCTGGGCCCATGGGAGCCTACAGAGACTGAACCACCAACCAAAGAACATGCGTGGGCTAGACCAAGTTCCCCTGCACATTTGTAGCAGATGTTCAGCTTGGTCTTCATGTGGAGTCGGGGCTGAACTCTCTGACTCGGTTGCCTGCCTTTAAATCTCTTTCCTCCCTAGCTGGACTACTTTGTCTGGCCTCAGTGGCAGAGGATGTGTTGTGGTGACTTGATGTACCTGGATGAGTTAGTACCAATGAGAGGCTTCCATTTTCTGAGAAGAGGAGAAGGGGGTCATTGGGGAAGGAGATGTGAGAGTGGGATTGGGAGAAGAGGAGGTGGGCGCTGTGATCAGGATGTAAAGTGAATAAATAAGCTAATAAAAAATAAAACAAAGTCCTTTTAACTTTAATGACAGGGTTGTTACTATTTCTCATAGATGATGAATTTCATTGTGCTTACTTTGTGATAGATTACTTTGTTAGGTAGCAAACATTTGAAAATCTTGTTTGAAAGAAAAGCCAACTTTCAGCATATAGTTTACTAATATATTCAGTATGTTTGCCACCAGTAAAATGCACTAACTATTCGTGTCTGCATAGCCATATTCCTTACCTCAATCAAATACATATCCAGCATGCTAGTTTCTTCCTGGTGCCCTGATGTTAGGGATCCGATGGTCTGCTCCCTGACATCACAAAGTTGTCTGTTGTAGAACGTCACATGAGTGGAATCAGAGGCCCTTCTTCATTACTGCAAGCTTCCTAGACAAGCATAGTTTTTAAGAGATTGCTCATTGTATCACCTCACCTTCCACTGCGTTTCTAAGTAGCTCTTCATGTTAGGGACACGCCATGCTTACTCCATTTATCTGTTAAACATCTGGGATGTTTCCACTTTTGATGTTATGAATATGCCTGTAATGAGTATTAATGTACAAGCCTTCATATACATAGAGAATTGCTTTTTCTGGACAATAATGTAATAGAAGTGTTCGGCCACACTATTATAAGATAATTATTGCTGAATGTATAACTTCCACAGTGTTGTGTTTAAAGCATTTAACACACTCCTTGGCAATGTGTGAAAATTCTAGATGCTCTGTACCCACTTCCATACTTTGAATCACTATTTTTAAGCTTTAGGTGTTCTCTTTGAATTTAACAGTTTTCCATTGTGATTTAATTTGTTCACTGTGGCTAGGTTGAGAAGGGCCTTTTACTAGGATGCACATACCACCTGGTTACTATTGCTTTACTGTTACACTGGACATTATTTTGACAAGGTAAACATCTATTAGAACACACTGCTTTGTATCACAGCCACAAGACTGGGTCCTTGAAGTCAGAGTTGACTTTGGTATTTACAACCACTTATTCACTATGACTGTGCAATTTATATGGAACCTTATTAGAAGGAACAAGGAATAGCCATGTCCGGGGCTGACTTGTAATTTAAAAATAATAACGAAGAAGCCCCTGCCATTGTGCCTTAAAGGAGAAGTGAAAAGTGACACCAAGGACTGGAAATAGAATCATTTTTTCTTACCCTGCCCTATAATTTAATATGTGATCTGTCAGGTCATGACATCTGAGTGCAAAAGCTATACTAACTCCAGTGAAAAATGGGTAAAGCAGCCAATTGCTGAATGCAGAATGCTGGAATTGAGCTTCACAATTTCTCAGGGAAAGAAGAAAAAAATACATCCCAGAACTTGCCTGTCTAGTTGGCTTTTACTTTGAATTAGCATTAATTATTGGGCCTTAGTGACTTCTGTGTCTTAGGCATCTTTCAGCAGGCTTCTGTCTGTCCCTTTCAGTTGGGTCCACTGGGTCTCTATAGACAGCCAGGCCAGCTACCAGGCTTAAGTATTAGGGGGACTATAATACTGAGGTGTTTATACAAACAATTAGATGCGTTGTCTGGATCAACTCTCCTGTCCCTCCTGGGATCACGAACCCATGGCCTCTCATATGCCAGCATTCGTATATGCTCAGCCCTTTGCCTTATTTTGAGACAGGGTCTTGCTAAGTAAGCTTTCCTTGACCCATCATATCCAGAATATAAAACTGACATGCATTAGCATGTACTGTGTCTTGTTGTTGGCTGTCCCCTGGGTACTCACTCTCATTGGTTGATATTCATGCCATGGATGCAGATGTCCAGTAACAATCCAATGAATGAATATTCAATCAAACCAGCTAATGAAAATGTCAGGCACAAAAATTCAGAAATAAGAGAGACACGTCATGGCTTATTCCTGGGACTGAAGGGTTTGTGATGTAGGGTCTGAGTGCTAAAGCCAGCAACAGTGACATTCATTTAGCACTTGGTGTGTAAGGGTTCCAAGACTTTTTACTCAGTGTCTCATGGAAACCTCCACCCATTGCCTCACAGCAACCTTTAGAGATCAGTATTGTTCCTATCGCTACTTTATGGATGGGAGGTAGGAACTCAGCAAGATTAAGGGCAAATATCCATCTCTGGAAGAACCAGGAAGACCATATATCTCTAGGCCACAGAATGACATCTCCAATAGCCTGTGAGGAGTGTCAGGCAAGAGATGAGAAGAGCAGATTTTTGTTGGTTTGCATTTTCAGAGACTGTTGTGGGAGAGCAAATAATTTCACAGAGGTCAGAAGAGAAGTAAGGGCAGGAAAGCTTTTAGTGCACTCCCAGCAATAAGTAATGGTGGTGACAGCACACAGGCAAGAATGGTCCTTGTGGCTTCCCAATGTGGCCAGAGGTTGGGGAACGTAGGGTAAGGATGCTTGTGAGAGTAGAGGAAGGGAGGCATGGATGAGTCAGCAGAGGCGTGGATGCGAGGGTTGAATGTCTGTGATTTTTCCTCATACTCCCGACCCCAGTGATGCCATGGCATCCCCAAAGCCAAGTTCCTCACTCCCGTGTTTCCTTTATGACCTGAGAAGGCCTGAGAGGCAGCACTGAGGTATCTCTGCTGAGGCTGATACCTGACTTCAGCATGCACATGAATATGGAAGTCAGCCAGGGACCAAAAGGTCTGGATCATCAAGATTTCACCTTCTCTACCAAGTCTCATCTCCTAATCCTATTTCCATGTTATCAACACAGGAGGAGCAGAGCATTTCACCTCTTACTCCATGTTATCAACACAAGAGGAGCAGAGCATTTCACCTCTTACTCCATGTTATCAACACAAGAGGAGCATCTCAACTCCTGCTCAACGAAACCAAGGCAGGAGTTAGGGTTTGAAATGCATTGTATGTGGGTGAATTCATTTTTTTTGTTTTTTGTTTTTTGTTTTTTGATTTTTTGTTTTTTCAAGACAGGGTTTCTCTGTATAGTCCTATCTGTCCTGGAACTCACTCTGTAGACCAGGCTGGCCTTGCACTCAGAAATCTGCCTGCCTCTGCCTCCCAAGTGCTGGGATCAAAGGGGTGCGCCACCACTGCCCAGTGGGTGAATTCATTTTTAAAGGAGCACTACTCATTTTATTTTTCCTTGAGCACTTGCCCTTGTTAGGCCATCGTTCATATAGCCAGACCACTGAGAATGCTTGAATAACGTGTCCAGTGATGTGTTCTGGAAAGTCCGTGGGTAGGGTCAGAGCTCAGCTGTTCCTGCCTATGGCCTCCCTGTCACTCTTCATGGAGAACACTGCCCTGTTGGCCCTGAGGTCATCTTAAACCATTTGTGGTGCTTGGCTCAGCTGCAGCGATGTTCCTGGTTCAATTCTGTTTGACCTCTCTTTTTATTGACACATTTGTGCGTGTTTATGAAGGGTCAGTATAGTAATTCAATAATGTGTATGGTATGAGAAATTAGCATTTTCATTTTCTCAAACACAACTAATTTATGTGTGGGAGCCTCTGGATCCTTCTGGTTGTTTTGTTTATAGATTGTTGGAGACTTTGGTCACCCTCCTGTTCTATGGAGCACCAGCCGACCTCTCTCTTTTCAGTGCCCTTTGGGGAATATTTGCTTCCCCTCAACTGCTTTTCTCAAAATCTATTGATCACAGTGGACTCCCTTTATGAGGTTGATAGTGTAGTTTCTACAAATGCAGAGGAACACATATTTATCTTTTATTTCATGTAACATAGTTACAGTTTCATCAACATTGACACAAATTAGAGAGATTCATTTTTATGAATGAGTTCATATTTTATGAATCATTCATAAATTATGCTCCACCACATACATCACATTTTCTTTATCCATTTCTCCCATTGATGGGCACTTTGGTCATGTCCATGTCTTGACTGCTATGAATTAAATAGCTGTCTAATTCTTATTAACTCATTTCCTCTATATTCTTTTTCATAATGGTGACGTTATAATATTCATATCAATAGTGGGATATTCCTATCAATTCCTATCAATGGTGGGCAAGAGTTCTGCTTTCTCCTAATCTTTGCCACATGAATTTTTGTGATTTTGATAATTGATATTCTATCTGGAGTGACAACGACATCTCATTCTGGTTTGGCTTTAAGTTCCTGGCTGGCTCAGGGTCCTAAGTATTTGATGGACTCACCAGCCATTTTTATATCTTCTTTGCATACTGCCCATTTAGATCCTATTCTGAAGGTTTAACATGAATAAAAGCATGTTCCTACCAGCAAGCCAGACTACCTTATGACAGACAACTCACTCATAATACAAGTTCTGGACAAGAGGAGCCTGAGGTTGAGCTCTTCCCTTGGTAAGTGTTCTTTTTTTTTTTTTTTTTTTTTTTCTGTCTCCATCCAGTTAGATAGTTGACAGAGATGATAGTCAGCAAATAATGGTGTCTGAAGGAAACCTCCCAGTTCAATGAAAGACTGCCTCTCTCCTTTGGGAGATGCCATCCCATAAGTGGCGGTTTGTGTTGCTCAGTTGATTAAAAAAAAAAAGTAGGGCGGTCCTCAAACTGTTAATGAGAGAACACATGGCAGAAATTAGACCATAGACTCTAAACAACTCTGAAATTATAAACATTGCTTAGTGGAAGCTTTTCTTTAATGATGCCCTGATGCGGCTGGCATACCCCAGTGATTTCAGCCAGTGTTATTTTACTTGAAAGGGGGAATTTACCCCCCAAAAAGTATCTTTAAGAAAAGCTTTCTTCCCATCTTGTATCATGAAACAATGACATCTCATTCTGGTTTGGCTTTAAGTTCCATCAAGCTTTAAGTTGCTTGATGGCCATGTCCGTCATGTTCTGCTGGCAGCTGACATCAGGCAGTGTGCAATCAATAAGACAATTAGAAGAATCATGTGATGAAGAGAAGCTGCGGGCTCTATCCCTACATAGGTAGGCAGAAGGCTAACTCAGTGGGAGCCATAACTAAACCAGGCTGTCAGGCTCCTATGCAGCCATCCAGGTCTCCCTTCACATGTCCATCGGCATCCTTCTAGGAGGGCAGCAGAGAGACATCTTAAATGGTAATATTTATACCATTTACAGCTGTCTTTTATTAAGCACTTATTCTGTCTGAGACAATGAGACAAATATTTTATGCAACTATCTTATCTAATCTTAAAGACGTAAGATACATACTGCTCATATCTTTCCAGTAAGCATGGAAACTGGGGCTCCAAGAAATTAATGTCTGTCCAAAGTCATATTGCAAGTACACGGAAGCCAGTATGTAACCCAGTTTGACTCAGCGCCTGGACAGGGAGCTATTAATAACTCAGCCTTGATTCTTCCAAGAAGATGAATTAAGAATATGTGTGTAAAAGTGGAAATAGCATATGCTGTACAAGTGCTAAAGATAAGCTCTTGAGCCATGAGAATAGACTCTATCTACCACTTAATAACAAGATAGTTAGTCTGTGGAGACTCTTTTACTCCTGTCTCTCACAACTCTGTACATCCTTGATGGAGACCAGAGCTAGAGTAGCCTATCTTCAGTGCTCATGGTGAGAGTCTCTTTTTGCCAGGCCATTCATCACAAACGTCTCCTTTCCATGAGACGGATTGACTGGTGCATCTTCATGCTAGCAGCTTTTGGATGCTGGCTACAGGTTACACTCGACTCCCAGGCTTCTCAGCCTGTAGATTCTGCTGTTGTTTGGGAAAGGGAAAACTAAGAAAGCACTCAGCACATTCCCACTATTGAAGGAAAGAAGGAAGTGAGACTGTCCTTTGGTGAGGTAGAGTAGGGACGCCTCTGTCTGACCTGTCCTTGTTTCTAACAGAGACTGTGATGTGGAAAGTAGATTTAAATGAAGAGGAATTTAACTATTTAACACCATGCTGAAATTTCCTCTTGGCCAAAAATGGGTTACACAAATGACCAGACAGTGTATCTGGTGCTTCCTGAAACATGGGGCTGCTGTGGCTCCCCGATTCTCCCAACCTCGGAGTTTGTTCATGCAGCGTGTCATCTGACATCATACTTAGTGATGTTATGAGTGTCCATGAAGCCTTTTCGCTTTTTGAGGTGCTATACAATTTAGATGCTAAATAGTCCTATTCTAGAAGGAATCATAGTATTACACTAAATTACAGTTTAATTAAAGGCAATATGGGATGATGAGGTGAGAGTCACAACAGAATGTGGACTAAGTAGTAAAGAAAAAAAAAATGTAAGTTTTAAAGTACTACAGGAAAGCTGTGTGTGAACTGCACCTGGCTTTAACTCCCAGAACAGAGACTGGAATATGTGGTTTACTCTCTTAGTCTCAACAGCAGCCCCAGAAAAGCAAGAGATGGGGACCCTCTGAGTCCTACATCCTCACTCTCAGTATCAGCAACTATGGCATGTTAAAAAACTGCCAAAGTGTTTCTATCCATTTGTGTTTTACTCAGTGAAGCTGGGAAGTAGTATAGCGCCCAGCCCCGGTATTGTGACGGGCGAGAAATTTCTGCATAAACCCAGGACTCAGCAACTTCCAACCCTTCACTCCATGGTGAAAGGATATCCAGGCAGAGACTCCTAGCCAATAAGATTTGTTTAAACTCTCCTAGTGAAGTCCTAGTGAGAGCATGAGGTTAGCTTAGGTGTGTGAGTCAGCTCCAGCGTCTGTGGCAGCCTTGTGGGAAGCTGAGTAAGTTACTGAATTTGCTGAGCCTCAGTTTTCCCCCAGCCCTGGATAAAAAGGATAGTAAATTTCATTTAAATTTACGTATCTGAAAATTTACAGTGGTTTGTAAGCAGTAAGTAACAGTCCCTGTTAGCTCGTTATCAGTCTTTTTCTTAAACACTAAAGTGTTATGGAGGTAGATGGAGGACAGACTCCCTCTTAGATGTGGAAAACCCTTCTGAGTTGGTTGCTCTAAGACGCAAGTTCCTGCCCCACCATCCATACCCTGGTCCTTACAGCTTCCAGAGCAGCGGTTTCTGTTTATTTTGTAGTCATGACTTGTGCATTGGAACAGCGGTCCTTGAAAAATTATGCTTATAAATAATCATCAACAATAACAGTAATTTGGATTTGACTTATGATTTCCCCCTTTCTATTTGCAACGTTAAAACAAAGAACCTTTTTGAAGAGGAACTTTTTTTCCTTTTGAATCTGTGAGAATTGTGGCCCAAAATTCAATCCAAACCAAATTTCAGATGTGGAATTGTAAGCCCTCGAATGGAAAGCATGGGGCCCCTCAGCCAGTGGCTATTGGCAGTTCTACCCTGGTCTCCAAGGACACATACAGTGGGATACCAACCAAGAAAAAGAACTAGGAAGGAATAGGAAGGAAAATGTTAAAAACATCTGTAGAGAGTTGGGGTTTCTATGCTACTGGTACAAGGGAGTCCTTCTTGTTACTACAATGACAGCCCCTTCTCATGGCTATAACTACATATAAACTAATAGTGAATCTCGATAAAAGTGTAACTTCAGAGGGCTAGCAACATTTAAGGGATAGGTCAGAGTCCTCACCAACTCCATCATGGATACCCTAATATTTTGCTGCAACTCTCTTGCCTCCTCCCCTGAAACTCTGATGTGTCAAGTATACATGCACACATTAATAGTCACACTATCATAGGTCATGTTGGAAAACACAGGCTATGTCGCAGCATATACAATATTCCTTCAGGATCTCACACCAAGAGGGCCTAGTTTCTCTCAATACTCAGGCTGGTAAGCTATCCCGAAGCCCTGAACAAGATTCGCTTTCTGGGGGCACGCCGAGCTGCTTTCTCTTGTGTGCAGTACAGGAAACCACCTCCCAGTGTGGTATTAAGATAACTCTTCTCTGGTGGTCTGTCCCCACCACTTTGGCCTTCACACCTCAGACAGTGCCAGGAGGCAAATCTGTCACTGCTTTATTTTGGGGCATTCTACCTCAGAAGCAATGGTGTGAGCAGCTGGCCTCAGGTCTGCAGGGTGTCTGGCCCTTGCTACTTGCCAACCTGTGGTCTTGGTCATGGACCACATCCTGTGACCCCCGATTCGGTCCTAATCACTACCACTTTGCAAAAGTAGCTGAGCTTGTAGATTTTGTGAAAGAGAGAAATTGTCATAAACCCTTAGACAAATAAGTGAGATCAGAAGCCATGATGGGCTTTAGATATAAGGAAGAAGATGGTGGTAGTGAAAGAATTATTAATCAAAGTGAAAATCACATCATCTTCTACATCTGATCAGGTATACAACTGTTTACAGCCATGCTAGCAAGGGCACCATTTGCTAACTGTCCGCATAAGTGGCTTCCACTGAGGTTTTAACAGATCTTGATTCACCTCATAGATGCTTAGCCAAAGAACAGCCTTTGCAACTGCTGACAGACAGCTGAAAATCCTTACAGCAGCACACTCTGGCCAAGGATCTTCTTTTTACTGTCTTCCAAAGAGTGTACACACCTGAGTAAGTCTTCAAGAGGCTAACCTACAACCAGCTCAGGCCCAGGTATAGGATGAAGGTATCTTCCTATTTACTTGTGGATTATTTTCTGCATTTCCCCAGCTCTAAACCCTCCCCAAAGCAAGACCAGTTTTCTTTGGTGTCAGAGAATATAGTTCTCCTTAAATTGATAGAAGGAGCTACCCTCCCACCCCCAGGCACATGATTCAAATGCACTGTCAAGTGCATCTTTCCTGGGAGAGGGGCAGCGGTAGAGAATTATCAAGTTTGTCTGATGATACCTCAAAGAGATTTAATTTAATGAAACATGAGATCTTCAATTATAAATTGTTCCCACATTTCAGGCTTGCCTAGTAGACTTTCAAACTTTAAGCTGGTTTTTGTTATTATTGAAAAACGTCATTACTTGTTTACAAAGTCTGTTTCTTCTTAGTGTTTTGACTTCAGAAGAGGATTGACTTTAGAAAGTTAACCTGTAGAATAAACTATGCCTCACATGAAACCAAGCAGAGACGAATGGATTTCTAGAGTAGTCACTCAAGCGCTAATTTATACATTACTTAAAAGCCACCACATTCAATAGCAGATCAAATTAGCAGTAGATCCAATGCAATATTTAATATATGGAAAATTTGCTTTTACAAATTCCAAGGAGGAAATCTTTCTGAGCCTGGAGTCCTCTGTTTTGTTGATCCAAGATGTCAAGTACTGCTGTAGTTACCTGAAGCAAGTGGGCATTAAATTGCAGCTGGAGATGAAAACAGGAAGACGAATAGAACAGATGAAAAAAAGGCATAAAATAAAAAAGAAAACATAGAAAGGTGAAGAAACTCAATAATGCCTGCAGAATCTTAAGGGGAGCTAGGTTGTATATTTCACAAAGGAAGCAAAGTCAGAATGAAATTACTTAAAAGTTTGCACAGAGGTGCTATGCTTTATTAAGATCACAAACCTCGCCACTGGACAAGGGGCTCACATTCCTCCTCTCTATATTCTTCCTCTAGTGACTGAATTTCTGCTTATTTTTTTTTCTGTGACCATTTCTACATATCTAAGTTGGAAAATAATTCCTACTTCTAAGGGTTATTGTGATAATTAAATAAAACAATTTCAGAAGACTTTAACAGAAACATACTGAAGTTCAATAAATAGGATCAGGTCTAGGAATTTTCAGCTTTAATGTAGTAAGAAGTATAGAACAACTTACCCTGTAATCTTTTCAAAGGCCATGTTAGTAAGATATAATTTACATACCATAAAATTCACCCACTATAACTATGTAACCCAGTGACTTTTCTTACTAAATTTATAGCATCATATACTTCTATCTATAATCTAGATATACTGTTAAAACATTTTTACCACCATAACCCATTCTCTTCTACAACTGACCTATAAAATATAGCAACTGTAAACATATATACCCTAAATGTTGGGTCTCCCAATTACATGAAATAAACCCTAATGGACATAAAAGGTCAGATCAGTTCTGACATTAATTTTGTATCTTCAGATACCAGCCCAATATTTCAGGATTTTTTTTGGTTTCATTTCATTAAAAAAAAAAAGAAAGAAAACAAAAAACAAACAAACAAACAAAAACCAGCCTCTCTACAAACCAAGAGTAAGACATCCCAGTCAAGGACATCTGCGACATCTCTGGGCTCCATGTTGGCAGTGTTGAAAGCACAGTGTTTTGTCTGTGAGGATGGAGATGGGTAGATGCTGGGATGGGCCAATCCAAAGCCCTGGATGTGGGGCCGAGGTGTCTGCTATCACCACGCACATGAGAGGACGTGAAGAAAGGGAGCGCAGCTAGGCATCCATATTAGAGAAAAAGAACCGGAGCTGCCCCTATTTGCAGAACATGTGGTCCTATGACTAGAAAACACCGAGCAGAATTTTAATTAATTGGAATTAAGAACTTTTTAGTAGAGTGTAAGGAGTTTCACAGAATATGAAATCAATATGCACAAATACTTTCTATTTAATTGCTGAAAATATGAAAATGAAATTGAAAAAACTAATTCCATTTGCATTGTTGTTGGAAGTAATCAAATACAAAGGGGATTGCTCTCAGGACATCTGTGAGTTCCAGAATCTGTGGTTACAAAAGTCAGTTATGCAGCCCAATGTTTTCATACAGCCTACACTCATCCCTCATATACTGTAATAGACTGTAGGTTACTAAGAATACCTAATGTAATATAAGTAGTATATAAATATTATGCTACATTGTTTATAGTATAATGCTACACAGTTAGATGGATCATAGATATGAAGGAATGAATGGAGTCAGAGCAAACCTGAGAGAATAAGCATGATAGCTGTACACTGAAAACATTACTGAAGAAAATTAAACATCTAAATAAATGGCCATTCCCAATATTCAACAATGTTAGACTCTGTACTGAGGTAAAAACAGTTTTGTCTAAACTGATATATATAATACACACACACACACACACACACAAAATAATCTCTATCAACATCTCCTTTGGTTTTTAACACATATTAACTAGTTATTCTCAAAGTTTACATGAAAGGCAAAGGACCATTTTTGACCAAATAATCTGGCTTTGCTCACCGGGTACCAATCGTATGTTTTCATGAATAAAGACAGCTTTCTGTTTTTAATCTGCCTTGTGGGAGTTATTGTGATTGTCAGTGAGTTCCTAAAGTTCCTTAGGTGATTGGTTCTAATCTCACTCTCTCTCTCTTTTTTTTTTAAACAGCGACTCACAAATGCTAACAAACAATGAAACAAATTAGCTGATTTGCACAGTTTGAGATATTTGTCTCTGGGAAGGTAGGACCTCCAACATTGTGAGAAAGAGATACAGTTGATCTTTCCCTTTAAGCTGAATGTTGTTATTTCAGGTCTATGCTTTCCACTTGAACATTGACAGGTAACATGGTTTTTGCTGACTGAAAATGGAGACACAAATATACCAAGGTATTTCCCCCAGTTCTTTGTGCACTCCAGCAGTTCATTGATTGGGTAGATGCTGGGATGGGCCAATCCAAAGCCCTGGATGTGGGCATGATAGGTATCTGAGCTGGTCAACGGGCTGGCCCTCCTGCACCCATACCACCAGGTTGAGCTTTCCTGCCCTGCCCCAGGCTGGCTCATCCAATACTGCAGCCAGCAAGAAGCACAGCAGAGCTCTTCCACTCTTGTGCCCTCAGGGCTGGCTCTACTGTGCTATCTTGGTGAGGTGTAAGGTGTGGCATCCCATGAGGGACAGGGCCAGCTCTCTGGTCTGTAATAGGTGGGGAGGGATGAAGAAGGGGATGGCGGCATCTCTTGTGTATCTTCACCACTGCACAGCAGCGAAGAGGCAGGCCCAGCTTTCCCAAGCTCACACCCTCAGGGCCATGGTGGCTCACCCTCAACCACCACATCCAGGGCCATCTCTTGATGATGATTTGAAAGGTGTCATCATTTGTAAGTCCCCCTCTTTTACCTGCCATCTCTTAGGCACCACCAGTCACTACACCAGACTCTGACAGTAGACCAAGCAAAATGCTCTAGCATAAGTTTGTGCTGCTTCATGCAAACCCGTTGTCTTTCAACGGCCCTGAAGAAGCTAGCTTGTTTTCCAGTGATGTTGCATCCATCGTCAAGACCTAGAGTGAAAACGGCCAACAGGGCCATATTGCAGCTTCAGTGTTGGCATCACTGAAATTTAAAGCGTCACCAGTACTTTACAAAGAGTTTTGATATAGTCATGTCTGATCTGTATTTAGCTTACATTGTTCCTCAAAGGTACTCTGTTGTGTACATGGGGTTGAGCTAATCATGTCAAGATGGTTTTCACCAGATTGTACTGTGCTTAAACAGAATCCTCGAACCACGCAGGGTCAGACTCCCAAAGTTTGAACCAACACTGGCTACTGAGTCCTGCCGTGCAGAATGAAGTGTCTTCTTGCCTCCTGGAACTCCTTCATTGAGGCTTGGGAAGGTCAGAGAGACTCCTACAAGCTTGTTTGTTTGTTTGATGTTGGTGGGGGGGGGGGGTTCCATTGAATTTGCTACCACACTATTTATTAGCTTTTACCAGAGAATCTGAGTTGTAATGTTTTAAAAAATATTGAGAAGACAGACAGACATCTTTTTTAATTCTACTGTTTCACATTTATAACACAATCCTGACATCAAATTTAGTGCACTGCTAAATAAAAAGCGTGTCTTTACGTATTGTGCCTTTTCAAGCCGGAGTGTTTCCAAGCTTGCATCCTGTTTTACTTGACTTTATGTCCTTCACTGAACAATCAGTCTTTCTTCTTTCAGGCCTTTTTCTCTAGTGATGTTCTGGTTTTTTTTTTCTTGTGTGTGTGTGTGTGTGTGTGTGTGTGTGTGTTTGTCTTAGAGTAAGCAAAGATAAAGTAATCATAATCCACATAATCACATAATCCACAAAATAAAATTCCTTAATTTTTAGATACACCGAATACTCATAAATCCACAAAAACTTAAAAGAACAATACTAGCGATCAATGGAAACCCTGTCTTTTTTATACAAAGGTCTAGAGAGACTCTTGGCTGGAGAGATGTCTTAGCAGTGAAGAGTGTCTTCCATTCTCCCAGACGACCTATGTTACTTCCCAGCACTGTCACTGGTGGCTCCCAAATGCCTGCAACTACAGCCCCAGATCTGACCCACTCTTCTGGCCTCTACAGACACCTGCATGTATATGCCATACATTCATATAACCAGACACACATATGCGTAAGTAAAAACAAGTCTAAAAAAAAAAAAAAACACCGGTGCTTTCTTGTGTCCTTCCTGGTGCTCCAGGCCTTCTGAGAGCTGCTGTCCTATCCAGGGCGCCTGTGGGATGCTGAAGAGGACAGGGGATGACTGTTACTTTTAAAAGTACAATTAGGTGAGTGCCAGCATCAGAGTTGTGTCAGTGTGGAGTGATAACATGTCTGGAGTGATAACATGCAGCTTGTGAGTAAAGGATTTTTACTTTTCTTCAGAAAACCCCTCACATGTCCAGCAGTTCCCCAGGGAACCCAGCAAGACAACCAATGGAAGATTTGGAACCACAGACTTAAAACTGCCTTCTGGGAAAATGGCTCTTTGTAAATTTGAAACAGTGGTTAAAGGCTTTCTAATCACTCTGCCCAGACTCTTCTCTCTTCACTGGCCTCAAGGAGAATCTTCTATTGGCCTTGACACAGTCCACAGTTTACACAACATGCAAAAGTACTTGTCATAATCTTCCCACCTCAGATCTATTTAGCCCACAGTGATAAAATATCTGTATGCCTCGAACCAAAGGTTCCAAAGAACAACTTTTGAACCTTTTCAAAGGACCCCAATGAAAGAGGCAAGGGGAGGACTGAAGGAGTGAAGGAGGTTGCAACCCCCATAGGAAGAACAACAGTATCAACTAACCAGACCCCTCAGAGCTCCCAGGAGCTAGACCACCAACGAGAGAGTACGCATCGGGGAACCCATGGCTCCAGATACATACGTAGCAGAGGATGGCCTTATCTGGCATCAGTGGGAAGGGAGGAAGGCTTGATGCTCCAACGTAGGGGCATTCTACAGGGGTGAGGCAGGAGTGGGTGACTGGGTATAGGAGCACCCTCATAGAGGCAAAGGGAAGGAGGATGGAATGGGAGGGTTACAGAGGGAAAACCGGGAATGTAGTGTAAATGAATAAAATGATTAACGAATTAAAAAGAGAGGATTCTAGAGGTACTGACACAGGTCACAGTGGCTGTACACTCCCAGGGTACTGATGGACTGCCCCACAGAAGACAGGTAGTCCTAGGTTTTCACTCAGACTCTTCCCTCCATCCTTCCAGCTTCTGGGCTCTAGGGAGTGGCTCTCACTTCCTCATTCCACGTGGACTCGGTAAGTACCAGTTTGAAGGTCAGTCCCACCTCTGCCCAGATGGCTCTAGAATATCACAATCAGCTTGAATCAGAACAATGGACACACACACACACACACACACACACACACAGAGAGAGAGAGAGAGAGAGAGACAGACAGACAGACAGACAGACAGACAGACAGACAGACAGAGACAGAGACAGAGAGACACAGAGAGGGAGACAAAGAAAGACAGAGAAAGAGAGAGAGAGAACTCTCTAACAATCGGTAGTTCCTTCCTCTCTCAGCAGCCCACGATGGAGTGTGTGGCTCCTCACTAGGACCACACAGAATGTGACTACACCCAGCAAGAGCTTGAAGGCTCTGTGAAGCAGAAGTCTGCTAACTGGAGAGAATGTGCTGATGGCTGGGAAAGTCAGGGGGCTTTCCCAACAGTCCTTGCTTTTCATCTTTAGTTTCTAAAGCAGCCAGAGAAGTTCTTCAAGCTGTAATAGAAAGCACAGGCTTTGATGAGGGCTAGTTGTCTTCTAGTCCCACCTCATCAGCCTACGGAGCAGAAAGCCAACTTAAGAGTCCAACATTCTACTGTGCAGTATTAAGTTTCAATAGTAGCTACACATGTGTAACGAAGCTAGGCTTCGGCCCAGAAAACTAATCCCAGAATGTAATCAGGAGGTAGGATTTGTTCAGAGTACAAAGATGGAAGGAACTAATGACAAGTCCCAAGTAAAGAGGATGCTGCCAGGGAGAACGGAACATAGCACAGGGGCAGGGGATAGGAGCCAGCTTGGGTACCCTCCCTGTGGCTCCTTAGCGCCCTGCCCCCGCCTCGTGGAAGCCTGGCATGCGATGGAACCCTTTCAGTAGCTTTCAGAATGAAAGAGACATTGCTGCAGTGTCCATGGCAGCTAATCATAAAAGGCAAGCCCTCAAGAAAATTTTGTGGTGAATTTTCCAAAGAGGAATTTGTATGTCTGCGTGTCTCTTAATGAATCTGTCTGCTTCTTTCCTGAGTGCTAACCAAGAGAACATCTGTGTGACAGAAAGTAGAACAAGATGCCCCGTGGAGCCTCAGGGAATGCTCTTAATAGAAAGGAGCTTTATCCTGTGTGTGGGTGGGTGGGGGGAGTGAGGGTGTGGAAATAAAAGCAAGTCTGGATTAACCAAAGGTTCACACTGACGGTAGTCAGAGACTCGGCTGTATCCCCACAGGTATTGCCCCTTAAAGATAACGTAGGAACTTGCTCATGGTGGGAATTGGTGAAGCATCTCCTCTTGCTTGTTTCTGAGATGGCATTCTGTCATTCCTCTTACAGAAGCTAACCCTGGACTACTTCAGGGAACTACCATGCATTTTTGTCTTTATTTACTCTTACACACGGGCATGTGAGGTGAGCAGATTCACTACCAGAGCTGGCCTCTGTGGATACTTGCTGATGGGCTCGCTAGAAATCGAGCAAGCAAACAGCATGCACCAAACATTATTTGTGACGTGGAAGAGACAGAAAGTTTCTTGTCACTGTGGACTCTTACACTTTCAGCAATTGAATGGGAGCTGGTAGATTTTGTGACCCAGTAATTACCGTGATAATCCAACTTATCTAGTGAGACTACCACCAGCTCAAACACTGGCAATGGTCTCTGAGGCTTAGGGAGTTTCAAGTCATATTTTAAGAAAAATGTAAATCTCTCTTCTTTACTCGTCAAGAGTCTACCAAACTGAAAGTCTCTGTTTTGTTCTGGCCTATACTATGTGTATTCGTCACTCGGTATGTTTAACATTTACCTGTCCTTATATGATAATTCATGATTCCCACTAAGTAATTTGAAAATATAAGTCCATGAACCCTGACCTGGGCCCCCTTCTACATTCCTTTTGGCCAATTAGTAATGGGAGGTTTCAGATTTAACTGTTGGCTCACAGACACTTCTGAAGCAGGAGGCCTTTGTGCACCTCATGAGGAGCTAACTCTAGCTGGCTCTGCCTTCAAGCTTATTCGTCACCTCAGCCTAGGTTCCCTTATCTGAAAGCGGTGGTACAGAAAGAATTTTTTCTCAAAACTCTTCATTTATATTTGATTCCTCAATATGTAATATTAAAGCTCTTTGCTTCAATTAAAATTTCATTTAAATTTCAAATTTCTGTTTAAAAATACAGATAAGCTTGTACTCTTTTCTATATAATCCTAAGCTATTTAGCCAATGAGCTTTTGCCCCAATCTCCAAGTAAAACTAAAATTCAAGTAAAGAGTGGCCAGGTTATCTAATGTCTTCATGTACCCTGGTATGGAGTGACATCCTTCAGTTTGAACTGCATGTGCTAGAGTCACTCTGTGGCCTTCCACATCCTGTTAATCATTGTACTTCAGTCAACACACACAGCATACATTCTCCGTGCAATGGTAGAGTCAGACTCTGATATTGGACAGGGTGCTCTTGCTTCTAACATCCTGAGGCTGATCCTTGGCCCGGTCCATGGCATAGGTACAACATGGACTGAGGGCTCAGTTACTTAATAGACTGTTGGGTTTCATGGTCCCCCATTGCTGATTTTCAGTTTTCATGATTCCTGGAGCCTTGGAGGCCATCAGAAATGCCATGAGTCTCCGTCTGGAGGGAGAGCTCAAAGGATGGACTGAGCTGTCTCAAGCCACAGCAGTTTTGCCTTTGTCTATTGTTGCGCAGTGTGTAGATATTTACACAGAGCTTTAGTTTTGTATATGTGTGTTATCCAGACGAGCCCTTCTTCTCTGTGCTTTGATTTGGTCTTATTGAGGATCTGATGTTGGGTTCTCTGGAATGCTTTCCCCTAGTCACTGAGATCATCCCATAAGTTTTTGTTACTGGAGGGAATTTGTTAATATAGTGAATTGTGCTTGGTTTTTAAATGTTGAACCAACCTTGCATGTCAGATGTATGTGTTATCTTTTGTATATTCAGTGCTTTGACTTGTTAATATTTTTGTAGTTCATGATACCCATTGGTCTGTAATTTTCTTGTAATGTCTTTGTCTTGTTTTGCATCATTGTAAGACTGTGCTAGAATGTGTTGGTATTTAGTACCTATTTTAAATTTATCTTTATTCTTTTTCTTCTTCCTATCTTAAACTTAATTTGCCCTTTCTTTGCTTATATAAGTAGAAGCTAGGTTATTTTGAGGATTTACTTGTTTTTTTTTTAATAGGTATCTAACACTGTAATTTCTTCTGTTGTGGTAATGCTTTACACTTACATATACATTTTTATATTTCCATGATAATTTAATTTAAAACACTTCTAAATTTATTGTTTAGTCTTATGAGTCAGTAAAACAAAAGAATTGCGATTTTCCAATGCAGGTAAGCATAATTCAGTCAGTTGAAGGACCAAATAGAAGGAAAGAAGGCATGGTGAGTGTGCGCATTAGTCTTTTTCTGTACTTGAACACTGGCACACAAGTTCTTGACAACTAGGACTTGGACAGAAAATACACAGTCATCTTTCCAGGCCTTCAGCTTTCCTGTGAAGTATGGGATTTCTCAGACTTTACAGCCCTATGAGGCAATCCCTCCATACAAGCACACACACACACACACACACACACACACACACACACACACACACACACACAGAGAAAGATAGAGCCATACTTTCTAAAAGAAAGATTCAAAGCATTGGAATACTTTGTAATTTAATATATTTATGCCTTACTATGGTAGCAACCAAGAAGAATTAAAAGTTTATACCATATATTTGTTCTGAGCATCTCTTTATTGCAAGATATAAGACCCAAGTTCAATGGGGCTTTATATTACTATAATTTCCTAGTTAGAGAATAATAAAAATGAGACCAGTGTTTTTTGTCTTGTTATCTTATCAGATGCAGCTAGGGCAACAAAGGTGCTCTACCTGACCAAACATCATACCAGTGAGGTCCTGTGCACCATGGCAGGGGGAATGAGGGTGTGTGATTGACATGATCCAGAAAATATGTGAGTGAATTGGCTCACAGGAAATTCACATATTTGTTGCTATAAACCGTTTGGTTTATAGCAAACTGTAGTTTGGTTTATATAATCTATAGTCACATCTGATCTTACATTTAGCAATATAAACCTGTTATTCTCCTTTAGTGTTGATGAATGAACCACATAAATAAGAGAATGTGGTCAATTGGCCCACATGGTTCTGTCTACACAGGAATGTTGGTATATTAGTTAGTTTTATGGTTTGTAATCAAATGCCTTGGCATAAAGCAGGTTGGAAGAGATAAGGTTCATTTTAGCTTACAGTTCCAGAGGAGATATGGTTCATTATGGCAGCAGGCAAGGCTGACATGGCTAGCAGAGTGGGTAGTTGGATGATCTCATTTCATCTACACACAGAAAGCAGAGACACAGGATGGGGAGTTGGGCCACGTTATCAAACCTCAGAGCCAGTCTTTGGTGACATGCTCCTTTAGCAAGGCTCTGCATCTTACAGGTTCTACACTTTCCTAAGACAGCACCACCTGGTGGAGACCAAGTGTTATAACACACGAGCCCATGGGGACACTTCACATCCTGATCAGAGCAATCTCCAGGTTTATCTTTCTTAAATGGACCAAGAGAAGATTGAGGTTCACTAGAGAGAGAAAGTATTTATGGATTTATAAAGAATAAATAAAACAGTATTAGAGAACTGATTGCTTTTTTAAGAAAAGGCATGTTCTCAAATCAAATAGCTCAGTTGATGGTTGAAATAACTTCAATGTTCTCAATATATTCATGTTGAAGTTGCTAATGTTATGAATTCCAGCCCTCTGAAAGCCTTGGAAGAACAAACCAGAATGTTACTTGTTTTTCTGTTTTGTTTTTCCATTAGAAATCAAAACCTCTTGACAATTATTTTGTATCTTCTAATACTGTCTGGTGGGAGAATCCACTCAGGAATGAATTTCTGTGTAACACTGAAATCTTGTCCTTCAAATTATGTTATATTAAGGAGCTGTTGTTTCCAGGCAAATATCATAAATCAGAAAGTATCAGTGCATAGATTAGTAGGTCAGTATGGCTACAATTGAAAATTCAGATAAGATTACTTTTGTTGATTATCCTAGATACATTCCTACTTTATTTGTGAATCTCAGTGTTTTGAAGATAAATGTTCCATTCTGACTAACAGATAATTCTTTAAATTAAAAAACCACTAGAAGTTCTACCACAATCATGTGTTTTTTCCCCAGTGAGGGTTTCAGGCTCCTGATTTCTGTTTTGAAAGTTTCCTTGAGCGTATTACAATACCCTAGAAGGAGACATCTATGACAATATGAACTTTGGATCATCCATGAATTCATAAAATGAGAAAGATCTCATTCATCTTTGAATCCCAGGTACCTGGTTTAGTGCTTTGCATGAGTTAAGCTCTCAATGGCTGTTTTGTTTATGATGAAGGCTTTGCTGTCTGGATTCCAATGGAAGAACATCAGAGAGTCAGGAAATGATTTATATGTTCCTTGCCAGAAGCAGCCCTTATTGAGATTGAGGTTGGATTTCAACATCTCCCTTTAGTTCATAATGTATATCTTCTTCTCAACAATGAGTTCTGATGCAGTCTTTGACAATGGCCTTCAGTGCACAGCACAGAACATACAAGGCATCCATTGAAGAAACCTTCTTGAGCTGGATCTTGATCTTTCTATGAGCAGAACCCAGAGAGATGTTCTCTTGGACTGTCTTCACCCATGTATTAGCCACACTCTGTTGTCCAAAACCAGACAAGAAACACTGATCAGGCAATGATTCCTGATAAAATAGCCACATAAAAGAATAAATATGAAGTAGATTGTGTCATATAAAGGGGCTAATCATCATGGATGCCCTGTGTATGCCCCCAGATGGACCTGGGGCATGCCAGTGTCTGACCTTCACCTGGACTGAATAGTGTCACATCTGCTCGTGACTCTGAACAGCTGCTTTAATCCCCAACCCCTCAGGACCTTCTTTTCTGGCCTCAGAGCTCTCACAGACCCAGCATTCACATGCACTAATATGTCACTTTGAAATACTCTATGTTTTTGTTTTCATTCTTACATCATTGGGAAAACTGATAATAAGCAATTTGCTTCTTACTAATTCTTTAGACCAGTGCTTCCAAACACTCAAAGCTTCTGTGTTGTTAAAGTTCAGATTCTGATTCAGCAGCTTAGGAGTGGGGGGGTGGGTGGAATTATGCATTCCCAACAAAGTTTCAAAAAGCTCCTGACTGGCTTCAGAGCTGTAGGCTACAGTTACAATCTAGACTTTAGTTTTCTATTCATTTTTTCTCTCCCTTTTCTCTTTGGCTCCCCCTTGCTGCTTTCCCTTGAAGCAGGGTATCATATATTCTGGACTAGCCTCTTCTGCCATTGTATCCTAAGTGCTGAGATTACAGATATTATCCATTGCATCAAACCTATGCTTTAATCTTTAGGATCTGTACTTAACCACACATTTTAAGCCTCCCGCCCCCGGACTGTTTTTAAAATCTGCATGTCTGGGCTAGACTCAGAAGCAATTGATAGAATCTTTGAAGGTAGGAATCCATGGTATGCTGATAAATACCTAGCAATCAACTATTCTGGGAACAAAATTAATTCTGACATATAACAGTTGCCAGTTTCCATGGTGTAAATTCTCCATTTATTTTGTTACCCATTCGGTCACAAACAGGATTTAAAATGCTACACAACTCATTATCTATAATTTTTATATGTCTCTAAATGGCTAAGCTAGAAATATGATTGCAATATGAGCCCAAAATTGACAACTGCTGCTTTCAAGTTAAAATATCTTCAGTATTTATAGCTACTATAAATTCTATTCTATTTTCACAGAGGTCGACTTTTCCATCTCATCTTTACTCTTTACTTCATTATCCCATTTTTATCCTCAAAATTACCCTAGAACTCCCCTCAGATACCACTTCTCCTAAAGGATCTCCTAAGGGCACAGTATTCACTTAAGCACTTCTGAATTTCAATTTGACATTATTCTTAGACCCCTTTCTTGTACTCAGTCCAACCTCAGTAGCATGGGGCAGGTTGTGCAATCTTACATACAAGAGACTATCATGTTTCAACAGCTATAAGATTTGAAACCTAACTTAAAGTTCAAATTCTGTTTCTCAGTTACAGAACCAGAAATCCCCTTAATATTAAATAGCTTTGTACAAGGAGATAAGCATGGATCAATTTGCCTTCTTCTACATGCTAACCGCCAGTTGAGCTAAAAGCATCCAGTGGAAAAAAGACAGCATTTTCAACAAATGGTGCTGGCTCAACTGGCAGCTAGCATGTAGAAGAAGGCAAATTGATCCATTCTTATCTCCTGTACAAAGCTCAAGTCCAAGGGGATCAAGGACCTCCACATAAAACCAGATACACTCAAACTAATAGGAAAGAAAGTGGGGAAGAGCCTCAAGCACATATGCACAGGGGAAATTTTCCTGAACAGAACACCAATATCTTATGCTCTAAGATCAAGAATCGACAAATGGGAGCTCATAAAATTGCAAAGCTTCTTTCTGTAAGGCAAAAGACACTGTCAATAGGACAAAACAGCAACCAACAAATTGGGAAAACATCTTTACCAATCCTATATCTGATAGAGGGCTAATATCCAATATATACAAAGAACTCAAGACTCCAAAGAAATAAATAACCCTATTAAAAATGGGGTACAGAGCTAAACAAAGAATTCTCAACTGTCGAATACCGAATGGCTGAGAAATGTTCAATTTCTAAATAAATTCCTAAATAAATGTTCAATATCCTTAGTCATCTGAGAAATGCAAATCAAAACAACCCTGAAATTCCACCTTACACCAGTCAGAATGGCTAGGATAAAAAACTCAGGTGACAACAGATGCTGGGGAGGTT
>NW_022196898.1:92547415-92547724 GCF_008632895.1 Mastomys coucha
GGAGTACTACTCAGCTATTAAAAACAATGAATTTATAAAATTCTTGGGGAAGTGGATGGACCTGGAGAATATCATCCTGAGTGAGGTAACCCAATCACAAAATAACACACATGCTATGCATTCTCTGATAAGTGGATATTAGCCCAGAAGATCGGAATACACAAAGTACAAACCACAAACTATAAGAAACTCAAGAAGAAGGAAGACCAAAATGTGGATACTTTGTTCCTTCTTAAAAGGAGTAACAAAATACCCATGGAAGGAGTTGTAGAGACTAACTATGGAGCAGAGACTAAAGGAAGGACAATT
>NW_022196898.1:92548419-92558210 GCF_008632895.1 Mastomys coucha
TTTATTTTTTTCTTTCTTTTGGAGGGGAACCTGGGAAAGGAGATATTGTAAACAAAGAAAACATCTAATAAAAAAATAGAAAAAAATAATTTTACTCACTTCACTGGAACAACACTTGATAAGTAATCAACCTCCAGTTCTGTGGCTGGTTCTTTATTTACCCAGGCAGCATCCTTTCCAGCCTCTGTTTTCTAATTTTCAGAGTAGATTACAGTTCTGACTACTTTATAGGATGACAGCAAGGATTTAATAAGGCAAACAAAGATAAAACCCATGGCACCTGACACATAGTAGATACTCAGTATTACCAGTTTAGCTATTATTGTGGAAATAACTGAATATTCTAGGAACTAAGACCACAGATGAACATCAGTGGAGACATTAAGAAGAAAATGATAATCTAGCCAGAGTTGAAGACTGACCAACACCCCATCAGTCCAGGGACAACCTATGGCTTTCCAGTATCCACACCTCTATGATACCACATATTTTTGTATTTCCTCAAACTCTAGGTTATCACCTCAGTTTCCCCTTACTAGCCATTTCCATCCTATTTTATGGACTGAAACAACATGGAGCCCACCATGTTTGTTCTAGCTTTTCCAGTGGGGAAGCTTTTGTATGGTTGTGTGTGTGTGTGTGCATGTGTGTGTGTGTGTGTGTGTGTGTGTGTGTGTGTGTGTGTGTGTGTAGCCAGTGAGAAGGAGAGTGAGACATTCACTTTGAATGTCTGTATAATAACCAGTAAGAGGGGTTGCTTTCCCAATGTCCTCCTCTAGGTTACTGTGGGCACTTCTTTGCAGAAGGCTGACAGGGCATCTGTGTTCAGGCAGGGTAGATGAATGTCTGCATGAAGAATCAATTGATCAGTAGGAAGCAAGTGTGAAGACCACCTCCCACAAGGAAACGTTCTTCCAACTCTTTGGTTCACACAATCCCTTACACTGAATGGCATTGCCTCTTTTATTATAGGTTGTCACTATGCTTTTGAAATACACCCTTGGCTCTGTGATTTGTGACTCTGTTGTGTGAGAAAGTTTTATTCTGCAGCAAAATACTGCATGCTTTTGGCAGGTGATATAATGCATTGGTCAAGACAGTTCAGCTTTTGGAAAGACTCATATATTTCACTTTGCAAAAAAGAGACAAGTTCAACCTTTGCTAAACAACCATATTTTATTACAGATCATAAATATCATAAGCTGGGGCAGTTTTATTTCATGTACTACTTATATTTCATCTCATGTGAATTAACTCCTTGATAACCCACACTGAACAAACCAAGTGAAACCTTCAAATGTATTTGGGACTTCTAAGTACCCTGATCATTATCCTGAATTTTCTTATCTGAATAACCTCTAGTTTATGTTCATTGTCTGATGTCTTTCTCCATGATTTTTTTCTGCTCATTGTCTGGAGTTGTCATAATCTGGAGAGACTGAAAAGAAAGGCACTGTACAAGTTTAGGAAAATACAGTTATTAGAGTCAAGGTCATGAGAGCATGTGAATGTAGGTGTCTGTGTAGGTCAGAGGGGTTCCTTAAGCTAGAGTTACAGGCAGTTAGGAGGCTCCAAAGATGGTGTTGGGAACAGAACTCTGGTCTCCTATGAGAGCAGGATGCTCATAACCACTTAGATCATTGGGATGCAATGGAGCACCATCTCAGCTGCTCCCACCTAAACTTGACCACAAGCAACCACTAGTCAGATATTAACTGACAATCTGATTGTTTCTGGAGATATTAGATGCATCTCAGACTCTTGCTTTATGGGCATTTGCATTCTGTTTAGGCATGTTCATTTTTATCTTCTAACAGTCATGAATCCCTGTCTCTATGCAACATTGCTTGGAACACAGAATCAGAATCAACTCACCTTCATTCTACCAAACTGTAGACTCTAAATAAAGTCCTTGTTCACATTTGAAGTGTCTGAGTTTGGATTGGTTGACAATCAGATCGATGTACACCAGTGTAACTCTAAGATAAAATCATGGCAATTGAAAATGCTCATGAAGTAGAAATTTGTGGTTTCCTTGGAGTCTCAGTTGTGTCATGTGACGTGTTTCTGGAAACTGTCTTATGGGAGGATGTTGTTGCTGAAGCAGACATGTGGGAGGATGTTTTGCTGAAGCAGACACGTGGTGTTTTTCTGGAGGTAGCCTGGGAAAAATGGCATGTGATGTTTTGCTAGAGCAGGTGCTTGAGAGAACAAGTGGTGTTTGGAAAGCATATAAATATAGCCCAGCAGACAGTAGATGATACTGAAGGTATTGATATGCCTTGCTATTCTTTGTTGGTCAGCATTGGGCTTTGCTGATGCTGGTCTTCTCTGATGATGCTGGGTGGTATTGGTATATGTTACCACTCTTTGTTTGTCTCCATTTGTCATGACTTCATAGAAATAAATGTACCAAAAAACTTCTGGTGGTGTTCTGGCAGCTTCTTGCTTCCACAGGTTCCATCAGACTGGTGGAGCCTTGTGGTTTCTTCTGGATCGACCTGCCGTTGCTGATTCATGAATGGTGTTTATGAGTGGATCAAGCTGCTGCTTCTGAGTCATGTGAACTGAAGTGCTGATATCCTGACAACACAGATTGGATTTACTCCAAAGAAATCTTTCTACATGGGTCCACATCCTCCTTTGTCTAGTTAACCTTTCATTTCCACTACTTCTGGTGAGCGGTGGGCTAGAAGGGATGTTAAAGCATTTAAGAACCTTTATTAAAAGTAGGTTTTGAAAAGTCTAAGTGCACATGCTTGGCTTTAAAATTCAGTAATTTCACCTTTAGGTCCTTGGGGAAATCTCATATGTATATAGAAGAGGCATATAAATGCTTGTAAAAGTACAAAGAACTCAGCTTATAGCAAAACCAAAATCAATCAAAATAAACATATGCCATAGAAGACATCGATGACCCATAATACACATGGAACTATAAGTAAAGAAAGCCATACTTAGGGCTAAAACATTTCTGTCTCCTTACTGATGTATAACTTAGAAGAATGATATGGGCACATGCACAGGCAAAGGAGGCAGGTGTGATATTGAGCTACCCAGGCAGTACACTCACATTTGCACCCCTCACTCCTGGTGAAGGCTCTTTCTCAACCCCAGCTCTGGCTGATGATAAGTCATCCTCCTGAGATTCCTTTTGAAGGCGGGCAAACATGATGCGTGACTGAGAGAAAACTAAAATGTCTTTCCTTCATATTTCTGAGATGAGGAAAAGAACAAGAGTAGAAAATTCAAATCTATCTGTAGAACATGCAGTGGAACCTGGACAACAGAGTTACTAAGAAAAATTCAGCAAGAGCAACAATACAGGCTGAAGAGAGGTCAGGGGTAGAGAAAATGGCAAGCTGAGAGCTTGGTGAGAAAGAGTAGTTAGGCAAGGATCAAGTGGGGGGTGAGCGGGAGCGGAGAGGTGTGAAGCTCTGCTAGAATCTGCAGCATGCTTTTATGGGTCTGTGCGAGTGAGTCACCCTAAAGTAGCAGGGGTGGCTTATACAGGAAGCACATGGACCTCCGGTGGTGGAGCTGAGAGCCAAGGCTGGAAGAGAACTGGGGGACTGCTCACTTCTTGTGACCTTGCTTCGGAAGCAGGTGAAATGAACTTGAAGCAGGAAAATTTAGAGACACCATTTCTGCTGGGGAGGAAAGAACTACAGGAGACCTCAGTATGGTGATCAGACTTTTCCATTCAACAGCCATGTAACTGAGAAAATCATGCAGAGTTTCTGAGATGACATTTTCTCATGTTTAAGGTTGAGATAGTCCCACTAAGTCATTGGCTTGGGTGACATGATAAGAGTTGCTATGGTTTGAATGAGGAGCATCCCTTAAAGACTCATATATTCGGACACTTGATCTTCACTTGGTGGCACCATTTTGGGAGGTTGTGGCACCTTTTGCACATTGAATCTTGCTGGTAGTTGTAAGGCCATGGGACGAGACTAATAATGGATTCTAGCTTGCCTGGTTCTGGCCTGGGCTTTCTGTTTTCTTATCCACTAAATGTAACAAGCTGTGGCTCAAGCTTTTACTTGCAGGGACAGAAGCCCAGCCACCATGCCCATCACACAGTGAGAGTGTGTGCTAAAACACATCCCTTGTTTACTATATTGCTTCAGTCGGATATTCTATCCCAGTGATGAGAAAAATAACTATTACAGAAAACCGGGCTGTGAAAACTGTGGCTGTGGCTGTGATAAACCAAACTGCATGGTGCATAGGTTTTTGAAATCACTTTGGGGAAGGGATATAGAAAACCACTGTTGGTAGAAATGTGGATACTAAAAGCTGGGCTCATGAGGTTTCAGAGAAAAACAAAGAGAGTATCGGGAATTGGACTAGCAGCATTTCCTATTGTATTTGCCAGAGTCTGGCAATGTGTGTTGAAGTTTAAATAAAGCTAAATTCAAAGGTAATAGAGCACATTGTTTGGTAAAGGATATTTCTGGACATAGCATTCAGGCTGTGGCATAGTTGCTATTCACTGTGTTTAGTGAGGTTTCAAGTAAGAATTCAGAGCAGAGAGTACAGCACAAAGATGTGAAAATGTGCCCTTCGGTGAGAGAAGAACTGAAAATACCATTAAAATGATAGAAAGAGTGGCTAAAGATTCTGGTTTCACTATAGAGAGACCTGTGCTCTGAACTGGGACAGTAGGAGTGATACCTCGTAGGTATGATCCTACACATTAGAGGCTCCTGGGTCTAAAATGCAGCTGTTTGAAGGGAGAGCATCTGAAAAGGGAGTGCCTAAGAAAACAGCATTCAGAATAATCTGTGGAAGCAGGACCACCCAAGGGAGCCTCACCCCAGGCTCGGCTGTGAGGGCACAGAGGCCATGGTATCTGTGATTCCAGGCTTAGCTGTGAGGGTACAGAGGCCATGATATCTGCGATTTGGTCTAGGCTACATCATAAGCTGTCAGCAGAACTTGGCATTGCCCTCAGGTTGCAGTTTTGTAGGCATTCATGATGTAAGTGTGAGAGGGTTGTGGAGGCTTGCACCAAGGTTCTGGAACGATGTTGAGACCAGGCAATGCTGTCAGACTCTATGCATGGCCTAACACACTTGAGTAGGCTGTATATCCAAACTCAGTGGAGACCCCAATAAACTAATGATGCAAGAAATGGGGGATCATTATGGAGAAAACTGCAAGCACCACATGCAAATATCCCTCTGTAATTGTCATAGACAACAGAATTAGGAGGATAGGAATACCCAAGACTGTGAAAGCCCAGACAATACCCCCATGAGCTCCAGATGCCCAACATGGCACTACAGAGTTTGGTGTTTCCCCTTTGGTCGTTGGGTCTTCCTTTGATCCAATATTTTCTTGCCATCCTCCGGACCCTACCTTTTAAAATGGGAATATGTTCTCTGTGCCCTTATGTGGAACTTGACTTGACTTCGCAGGGGCTCACAGTGATGGGATTGTTTTCACTCTTAGAAGAGACTTTGGAATTTTGAATAGTGTTGAAACTCTGAGGCTGAGGAGTTTGAAGTTGTGCTGAATACATTTTGCTTTATAGAATGTCCAGGAGCCTATGGGGGTCTGGGGACAAATGTTACAGTTTGGTGGTAAAATGTTCCTTACAGACCCATTGCCAGCTTAGTCTCCTGCTGGTGTCACTCTTTTGGGAAATTGTAGACCTTTTGAGAAGAAACTTAGCCAGGAGATGTAGTGGCTAGTTAGAGGGTTATAAGCTTGGTTCTGGCTGGACCGCTGTCTTTTCCTGGTTGGTAGAAATGCAGTAAGCTGTGCTGCATGGTTCTACTACAAACAGAACCCTAGCAGCCATGCACCACAGTATGACACTGTGAGACAAGATGTATCTGTCCTTCCCCAAAGGTGTTTCTGTTGGGTATTTTATTCCGATAATGAAAAGATACAATAACAACAACAGCAATAATACTCGTATGTGTAAATTTACTTATATATGAATTAACCAGTAAAGTGCCCAAAACATAATAGACATTAAACTTATTTCATTTACTTTTTTAATTAGTACGCTCCTTGACAAACTTAAATAAATTATTTATTAATGAGTATTTATTAACAAGTAATTTAAATTCATTATTTATTAACAAGTATCACTTATATGACAATGTAAATAAACAATGGGTTGCTAGTTATTAACAATGAATTAGCTGGGCAGTGGTGGTGCATGCCTTTAATCCCAGCACTTGGGAGGCAGAGGCAGGTGGATTTCTGAGTTCAAGGCCAGCCTGGTCTACAGAGTGAGTTCCAGGATAGCTAGACAGAAACCCTGTCTTGAAAAACCAAAAAATACAAAACAAACAAAACAAAACCAACCAACAAACAAAACAATGCATTGATATGGATCTTTCAGTTGTAATTAATGTGCAACTAGTATAGGAGACTAATGATGGGTAGGTAAAAGGTCAACTGAACATTCTCTATTTTGTACTCGAATTTTCTATAAAACCAGTCTGAAAAATAAAGGTCATTAATTATTCTAAGATTGAGTCTCATTGTGTAATCCAGGCTGGCCTTGAGGTCACGTGTTCATGTCTCCATGTCAACACTGCTGGGTTTACAGACTGACCAAAGCCATTCTTCATTAGTAGTTTTTCAAGATAATACAGAAGACATGAAGATGAATGAAAGCTGTGGGGTTTGCTCCTGAGTCATAGTTCCATAAAGACACAGATGCACAGAGAAGAGCAAATTTGTGAAGCTTAAAGCAGAGATGCTTTCTTTTTGATCCTTTGGAAGGTCATTGTATTTATTGTTGCTGTAGTGCAATTACCATATTGACAGTTTTAGCTTCTGTGATACTCTGTCTTGGTTTCTACTGTCATTTTTCATGGATTAACATTTTAAGATTAATTATAAATTTATCAATCAATAACTTTTTATTATAAAAATAGCTCAGTTCTTGCAATTGTCTTTAGTACTCAGTACAATCTCAAGTCTTTATAACATTCCTCCAGGCAATGATTATTAACATGGCAGTATGCGAATCCTGCAGTCTCTTTTTTCTCTTTCCTTTTATTGAAATAGATTCTTTTCTCATACAATATACACTGGTTATGGTTTTCCCTTCCTCTCCTCAGCTTCTCTTCCTCAGTTCCTCCCCATCTCTCTTCCTCTCCAGATAAAGCAGAATTTCTCAACGCCAATGGAGCCAATATTGTGGTAAACGTAATTCTTATGGATAATCGGTGGTTATCAATGTGTAGGATGGTTAGCAATGTGTCTCCAGAATTTACCTCCTGTCTCCTAGAAGGCAAAACTCCCTGCGTGTACCTTGGTTAAACAAAGAAAACCTCTTTTGGCTTATTTCCTAGTGATCCACCATGCCCTCTACTTCCTGGCCTTTGATCGCTGTAGATCTCAGTTTGTGCCATGATTTCACTGGAGGGACTGTCAGCATCTTTTGTCCAAGTCACATCACAGACTGCTAATTCTTCACTCACCTTGTATAGCCAGTGGGCTTTTTAAAAACATAAATATAAGGCACGTATCTCCCTGTTTTGTTTAGAACTCTGTGTACTCATTTTTTACTCAGATGGGCTCTGTGGGCCTTGAACTCCATTCTTCATCTCCGTGGGAACAAGATTGCCGGAGCCTCGGTCTTGCAGTGTGAGCTGCATCTGCTTCTTTCATTTCAGCCTCTGGGAGCCTGGACCTCTACACGCGCAATTTAGCAGACACCCAGTAATTTAAGGGTGAATTACACCAGGCTTCTCTCCTGCAATTTTCACCTCTCTGGGATTTTGCTCCAGAATAAAAGCCAGAGTGGCTATAAAGCTGTGCTTCGTCTCTCCGGGGATCTTAGCTCCTGTGGCCTCACCAGAACTACTTGCTTTCCAACACTTTCAAGCAGTCATGTGTACTTCATTGAACTTTTAAAGTTATTTCCAGTGGAAAGTTCAGTCAAACAAGCTACTGTCTAGTGGAAGACGCCTGGCACAGGGACATTCTAAAAGCTCCCGGGCAATTTGATTCTGCAGTATGGCCAAGATGGGTAACTCCTGCCAGCTGTTATCATTGCTCTTCTAAGTCTTAACCACTTAAAAGAATTTGGCTTGGACTTTGAGCCCTGCAACGTCCATTGGATTCACTTTTGTTTGTTCTTGTTTGTTCATGCCTTATTCCTGTGATCTGTAACAGTATCTGGAATATAGATAGATTTGATAGCTTATAGTGTAGATTTTAGTATTAAGGGTATTGAGAAGAGGGGTTAAGAGATGGATCAATGGTTAGTGTTTGCTTTGCAAGTACAAAGACAAAAGCTTGACCCCTAGAATTCATGTTAAAAGAATTCAGGTGTGGTGGCACACCGTTTGGAACGGCAGCTCTGGGGAAGTGAACATAAGTGGATCTCCAGGGCCCACTGGCAACCCAGGATCTTGATGGGTCAGTGAGAAGCCGAGTTTCAAAAAATGTGCGTGGTACCTGGGGGATGTCACCCAAGGTTGTCCTCTAGCCTATACATATGTGTGGGCATACACACACACACACACACACACCATTCTCTCTCTCACACACACACAATGGGGGTGCAGAGCAAAGGGAAAGAGGAGGGAGAGAGAGGAAGGAGAGAGTTGTAGCCAAACATCCCACTCTTAGAAAAATGAAAGATGCATAGAATTCAACTAGTAACAGATTAGAGAGATTAAATGATGACCATGACTGGTTAATAAAACCCCTCCTGAACTAAAGAAATGTACAATTCAGCATTGAATCTCCCGATATTGACTAGGAGCTTGGAGACCGACTGAGCTCGCTGTGCATGGAAGCTGGAGTCAGCGGTGTGTGAAGCATGGAATTTGATGGTGCCATAAATCATGTGTGACATGTCAGCATTAAACATGGGAATGATCTGAGATAGCTTGCAAGTAAATGACTAGTTAAGAAGAGTCAGAAAAATCCATTGAACACGATTGGCAGATTAAGCGTTAGAAAAATTGCAGATTCAAGGAAGCAGCTGGCTCAGTTAAAGTATGGTCCAAATTAAAGCCAGATGAAATGGTGAACAACAACAACAGCAACAACAACAACAAAATAGATCTCAGAACCCAGGGTTTCCGAAGATCAAAGGAAGCCAGGACAAGATTCAGCTTTCTTGATATAGGTCTGCAATGTCGGTTGGCCATGACCTAAGAAACACCAAAGGGCCGCATGTTCTTCAGATACATGTATGCTGCATCAGGGCCATGTAGTTACACCCTCTCTTGAGTCCTTTTTACTTGTCAATCAGAAGGGTTTTCAAGTTGCTTCAGAAGGTCAGGGTGACTGACAGAGTCTCTGAAGTATATCGGTGGCGCCTGCTACTCCAGCTGAGGCCTGCAGGGCAGATGTCTTACTGCCTTCTTGAAATCATCAGTAAACTGTATGACCGTAAACACACACATGCCAAATGATCTGAAGAGCTGGGACAAGGATAGCTGGCTCTTGTGGTTACTTAAAACCCAGAGGTTAAATATGACAACAGGAGTAAAGATCTCCATGGGATGTATAAATCAATAGGTTTACAATTTGAGCCTTGAACGATAGGAATTCAGCATCAACAGTGGGACTAAGTCATATGTGACAGCTTTCCTGAGGTCCTTGATGGGAGGAGGGTTGTGGAAAGAAGTCACAAAAGTCCAAGTTGTCGTTCAAGAATGACCTAGCTCTGTGTCACCTTCTTAGGATCGTAATGGTAAGATAGAAATACTGAGCCCAGAAGTGGTGGTGCACGCCTTTAATCTCAGTACTTGGGAGGCAGAGGCAGGCAGATTTCTGAGTTCAAGGCCAGCCTGGTCTAC
>NW_022196898.1:92558552-92569591 GCF_008632895.1 Mastomys coucha
AAAAAAAAAAAACCCAAAAAACAAAAAACCTGAATTTTACACTATCTCAATTCTTTCTTTCCTTCTATCTATCCATCCATCCATCCACCTACCCATACATCTGGCTATCTACCCATCTATCTATCTATCTATCTATCTATCTATCTATCTATCTATCTATCTATCTATCTATCTATCATCTGTCTATCTACTATCACCATCTGTCTGTCCTGTCCATCCATCTATCCATCCATCCATCCATCCATCCATCTATCCATCCATCCATATATTAGGCATTTGTATTTCAAGTGATAACTACAGCCTATATAAACCACAAGAAGGACAGGCAGGGGTGGATCCATTGTTTCTGAAGGAACCTAAAACCACTTGTATTAGTTTCCCCCTATGACTGCAACAAAACACCCCAAACTAGGTGTTTCAAAACTAGAGAAATGTGAAGTCTCACCCTCCAGGAGGCAGGTTCAGGATTGCACTGTTAGTAGATCATGCTCCCTCTGGACCTGCAGGGGATCCTGCCTCAGCACTTCATCTTTTCTGTTAAGATGCCAACCTCCTTTGTGCTCCTTGGCTGGGAGCTGCTCTTTCCATCTCTGCCTTTGTCAACTTCTAGTGTTCTCTCCATGTGTCCGTAGTTACATCCCACCTTCTTATGATGATATCAGGTATATTGGACTAGAGATCTGTCCTACTCCAGTAAGATCTCTTCCCAGCCAATTATACCTGCAATAACCTCATTTCCCAAATAGAAGTCATTCTTCGGTATTTGAGCAGGCTTCATCATATTGGGGGACACACTTATGGATAACACTGATGTGGGCGACACACTAACCTCAGCAGAGTCAAGACGTCACTTGGTAATGGAGCTTTGTTCTGTGCTAATACCCTATTGCAGCAGGTATGTGGCTTCATGAAACATGTGCTAGCCTCTATGAGGCAGTCTAGTTTTCTTTACCCCACTGACTCATTTTCCTTTAAGTATATACATTCCACCCCATAGCACAATAGCATAGATTTTTCTTATCAAAAGGAAGCTTTTGATAAAAATTTAAGGCATGTTTTTGACAATTTATCTAGACTTATATCTGTGGTCACTTCTAACCACTCAGGCTTAGGCATGGAACTCACATCTGTTATGAGTGAGCTCAACAGTGGACATGGAAAGGTGTCTGCTTTCTATCTGCATTTCTAAGTTGTGCGCCAAGGGCATGTCTCCCAGTGATAGGAACCACTTGCCTTTCACATACCAGCCAGCTGACTCTGCTTTGTGGTTTCTAAAGAGACGAAAGAATGGTCAGATATATTTCTTCTTGACTGCTTGGATAAATTGAATACTAATGTATTAGGAAAGTGTCCCAGGTATTCCTTTACATTGGTGAATGCTTTAAGTTTAAGGAGACGATGTACAAATGTCTGACTTACAATATTTTAATTAATCAGGATTTCCTCAGGGGTCATAGTCAACTGTGAATAAAACTGTTAGGAAGATAAGGTAAACAGTTGTGTTTAATTTGCATAGATCCATTCAATTGAATCAGAGGTATCAATGAAGCTGAAACAAGCATTTTGTTTTTCACTTCTAAACCCTGCACACAGAGCAGGATGATAAGAAAAAAAGAACACACAGAGGATCTAGGATCAGAAGCAACGAATTCAAGCCCATTGAGTTCCTGGCTTCCAATTTTGAGCAATTCTTGAATCTGTTTCCATATCGGCAAAACATGTAAGTTTCTCAGACATCAATGTCTGCGCTATCATCTGCCATTGGGAGACTGTGTCCTTGCAGTTCATAGTTCTGAATTCAAATACGTTCACTGAGCCCTTTGAACTAAGTCTGTTTCTTCACCTTACAGATGATAGCAAGGTCTACCTCACAGGATGATGGAAGCATAGAAAGTGTAGAGCCTCGGTCACTAAAGAAAGCTTCACAGCTGATGGTGGCATGTGTGAACTGACTGCATGTGTTGAGTAGGTGACATGTGTGAACTGACTGCATGTGTTGAGTGAATATACTTAAGCATGGTGTTGTAGATAACACACTGTGACAAACCTGACTTAAGGGAGAAAGGGTTATCTCATCTCCCAGTTCACCATAGCAGCAGGAGCTTGACATGACCAGTTACCTCACAGCCATGAAAAGGAACCAGAGGGAAGAATGTTTTGTTGATGCTCAGCCTCCCATCTCCTCCTATTTAAGGCCGTCAGGATCCCAGTCCAGTGAGCAGGTCTTACTGCCTCAATTAAGGTACTCAGATGCCTAACCGAGGCATGCCTGGAAGCCCGTCTCCCATGTGATTCTAGATTCTGGAGAGATGGCAATGAACACTAAATATCACACATTACAATGCATTCGTATTGCAAACATGGACAGAGATTCACTTATTCAGGAAGCATGAGTGGATGTTGTACAGATAATGGTCACCAGGCTAACAGCCCAGGACAGTCATTGTACTTGAAGGAGAGAAAGAGATGTTTGGGGGATTTTTGCTCCCTTACTTCCTGCTTCAATTTCCCTTTTCCCCAGAGATGATATTGAGAACTGGGCATGTGCTTGGCTGAGGTACATAATGACATTTGGAATTCATTAAACTCTCTGTAGTGGGTAGGATTTTCTGGAGTCTAACTCAAAGTCAGATATGATTTAAATACTTTATCATACACTGACAGTCCTTCTACCACACCCTTCCCTCACCCTTACTTCTCTTCCCACTGATTAGCCCAGGCTCAGAAGGGAAACAATCTGAATAGATACTGATCTATTTATCAGTTCTGGAGATCCAGAGGTCTGCTGCAGTATCCCCATGTCTGGAACACTTCCTAGTCCACGCAGAGAGTGCTTGGGAGCCTGGATGGAGCCGCCATTTCACCAAACCCACATTGTACTTTAAGACAGAGGGGTCTCGCCTCTGCCTCTGCCTCTGCCTCTGCCTCTGCCTCTGCCTCTGCCTCTGCCTCTGCCTCTGCCTCTGCCTCTGCCTCTGCCTCTGCCTCTGCCTCTGCCTCTGCCTCTGCCTCTGCCTCTGCCTCTGCCTCTGCTGCAGCCTTCTATGACTCTCCAGAATCTGCTGGCCTAGGATTTTGTCCCTGTGTTTGGAACAAGAGCACAAATGCCTTTTGTGTAGAAAGTTGTAAAAGGCACCTTGTCATTATTTTCCCAAGGAATCTTCTTGCTCTCATAGACACTGTGAGTTTGACAGGATTTCTCTCAGTCCTCGTTTCATTTTCTTTCCATGGCTAATGGCGCTAGGCTCTCTCTTCTGCCTTGCTGTTACTTTCATCAGGAACCGTTGAGAGGGTGGTATTTTCTATTTTTTGATATTTGTTTAAGCTAAAATATCAGACTCTGCATGGAGCTGACCCAAATTAGAGAGAAGGGCAATGGAACGGTCAGGCCTAAAAGCTCCACTCTCCAAAATCCCACAGTGCCTCCAAGGTTAACATTTCTCTAGAAGTGAATGAGCAGGCTCCCCACTTAGGAGTTTGGAGAGAAAGCTAATTTCTTCCTCGGGATCCATTGCCAGGTTTCAGTTTTCTAGAAGTTTGATTGTCATAGCCACTACTTACCTTGTGTCTTCAGTATGTCAAGCACCATGCCAGGCATATACACAGCAGATGAGCAAGGCATGCCCTGTCCCTCTCCCAAGAACCATCAGAGACATGGAGTTGAGAATATGCCAGTTTAACCAGGGAAATCCATGTTCATACTCTCTGATCATGCTGTGTGATAGGCTGACCCAAGCCTGTAAATCAGTACACTCCTTGTGTTCAATCCTCTACAGTGAACCCCTGGTCCTCCGAAGACAGAGCCAAGACCTCCTGAAACCTCTCTCTATCTAGGACCCTCCATGTAGTGAGCATTCCATATAGCCCTTGTGTTAACCTTTAGAATTTATAAAGTACTTACAGTGACTAATCCCTGTATAACATCATCAGGACAGATGAGCACAGAACTGAGGCTCAGGTAGACTACACATTACAGGCAGCCAAAATAGGTCAGTAAGGAAAGACATGAAAGCTAGAGTAGAGCTTAGGCTATGACAGTTCTCTCTCTATTTCCATCATTACAATTTTTCAAACTCAGTAATCTGATGGCGGTGAGCTAAAACTCATGTATAATACTCTGATGTGGGCTGAAGGGTGTACATCAGGGAGAACACTACTTATGCCAACCTTCTAAAAATAAAAATTGTGTCTCTACCCTCAAGGAAATAGAAAAAAAAATAAAAGAAAGAAAAAGTATGTAAGTTAATAGAACCTAGGGGCAGAGAGTCCACTTTAGACAAGAGTCTAAATCTATTAAACTTTAACTTCTTTGACAAAGGAGAGTGATGTTGGTACTAATTTTATACATAGTAAATAGTCAACATGGGGTATAATAAATGTTATCACCGTAATTGAAATTATATTCAAACAAGCAAGAAATCAATCCTAAACAACACAAGGCCTTTAGGTGGGTTCCCTGGAGCTGCCGAAAAGTACTAGAAGAAAAACTGAGGGTTTATCTCTAAGGCCCTGCACTCTGCTCCTTTTACGTTGGAAAGGCATTTCCCTAGAAGCCATTGCTTTTGAGGCATTCAGGCAAGAAGAGGAGGGTGGAGTGAGGGAAGCAGAAGAAAATGAACAACAGCTTTGCTGAATCTGGCTAATTTTCCTTTAAAGACACTGTCATCTGAAATAGTCAATGCCAGGGCTTGCTCACCTGTCCTTGCAGAAAACAATGGTATCTTTCTATCGATGTAGATGCTCAGGTAGAGCTGCAAAGCTGGGGGCTGAAGTCAGGAGGCTACACCCATCCCCAGCACAATGGCTGCAGGCGCTGCTTCACGTGGACTATAACCTGCGTATTTGTTATCTCTGGCAGATATCAGGGGCATTAGGAAGTCGGCCAAGAGTTTGAGCTCAGTGTAGTTCAGGAGTTCCCAAGGCATAACAGTATCTCAAGGCCTTAAATACAGAACCCAAGAGAGAGCTCCCAATGGACACTTCACACATCTCATAGGCATCCAGGGAAATGGTAGCTTAAGAAGCCCATGCCTGCATCCCAGTGGAGAAAACAGCGAGACAATGTTAGATGCGAAAAGAACCAAACTTAGTTGCTTTTCCTCTGAAATTGCTTTTCAGTTGCATAACTCAAATGTTAAAATGCCATAAGCTTTTGAATAACAATTATTTATGAATACTGTCTGGATAAGTTATTTTATATCAATTTTCCTTATTAAGTGATCCAAAGAATTTGGAAGAAATTTGAATGGTCACGTGGGGATGTTTTTTAACTTGTGCAGGGCAGAGTGGGTGGTTGGAGGGTGCCATGGCTTTGAAAGAGCCCTACGAAAACATTCATTTATACTCCACAATTATCATCTGGTTGGATCCAGGAATCCGCACACCCCCAGCAGGAGCCGCCTACAGTACCAGTGGGTCAAAGTTTACTTTGGACTGCATTACAGCGAGACACGTGAGAGACTTTCTCACGTCGACTTTCTCTAGGCAGGAGCCGCAAGTCTTTTCCATTTCCTCTTTAAGACTGAAGACTGGGAAAGTCATCATGGAGACAAATTCATTCATTTTAAACATGTTATATAACTCAAAATTGTTAGACCAGGAAAGGAAGTGGAAAAGACACTTCTGGAGTAGCTCACGGTGGCATGTTACCAGTTAGTGTGCACTGTCAGGGACTGCCAGCCTCCTGTGGCTTTATGTTCAAAAGGTTTAGTTTTATCACTGTCATTTGTTACAGCCTATCTGAGTATTTAGAAATTTAACTCATAGTTATTTGTTAAAAATGTCCAACTTACATCAAGTTAGGAAACGGATCTAGTCACTGGCATATATTGATCATGCTTGAAATCATACAATTTTAATTAAGCTACAACATTTGCTTGAAGGAACTAAAATATACATCCATTGGGCCGTTTCCCTGTCATATCCATTATTTGAAGAAATTCACAAATATATTTTCCCATAGCAGGTTACTATGTGTGTGAAACAGTACTCAGTATAATTAACTTTAATTGTATTAACTATGCAATCACGGTCCTTATATCTTTTAATGCATATGGTATTTGTGATGAGACATGCATCTTTTCTATATGTAAACTTGTGCATGAACTATGTTGGCTTCAGTGTGACTTGCCTGACTGGACTGTTCAAAAGTCATGCTCTTGCCTTTCCAGCCTTCTGTGAGAGAGCTGAAAGCCAAAGCGTATACATGTAGAAACTGGCACCGTACCAGTCTGTTGAATTCTTAAGTAAAAACAGTCACTTCAAGTGAGGAAAAAAATACTAAAGCCATCTTTGGCAATGGAGCCACCAGGAAATTCCTAAGGAAGAAAATTGAACGTTTGTGCCTCTGAATGAGACTCTCAGAACATCTAAAGCAGTACCTGGGATGCAAGAGATGCTCAACAGATTGTGGGACTGAACTGTCAGTGTCATCTGGGAGGCCTGACTGATTATAACAGAAACAGCAGCTTTGAGATAAAATCCCTAAAAAATCACCGGGCATCATAGCATGCAGACACCATCATGGGCACCAGTCACATCGTGCAGACATCGATGCTGTCTCATGTCACTTTCGAGAAGCAAAGGAGATGACCACAAGGCAGAGTGATTTCAACTTTCCATTTGAGTAAATGTTCCATTCATACAACACTTATCTAACATTTTCTATTACTGCTTAGTAGCAGGAGCAATGGGTGTGCACACGCTTGCCTGTCTTAGAACACACACTTTTAGCTTTTCATTTATTTTTTCCACTAATTAATTTATTTATTCATTTTACATCCCAATTGCTGCCACCCTTCCTGGTCCCCCCAACAGTCCCTCCCCCTATCTCCTTCCCCTTCTTCTCTGACAGGATGCGGCCCCCCTGGGTATACCCTGACCCTGGCCCATCAAGTATCTGCCATGTTAGGCACATCCTCTCCCACCAAGGGCAGACAAGGCAGCCCAGGTGGGGAATGATACCACAGAAAGGCAAAACTTTAGGGTAACCCCCTGCTCCAGTTGTTGGGGGACCCACGTGAAGACATATTTGCTACATATTTGCCGGGGGCCTCTGTCCAGTCCTTTTATGCTCTTTGATTGGTGGCTCAGTCTCTGAGAGTCCCCAAAGATCCAGGTTAGTTGACTCTGTTGGCCTTCTCATTTCTGAGTGTGATGTTCACAGTGAGTTTTCTTATACATACCTTTTTACATATTATGAAAGGTCCCTTCTACTGTCTGTAAGCATTTAAAATGAATGGATGTTGTATTTTACCAAAAGTTCTTATACAAATTATAGAGATGATAAGAAGCTTTTAACTCTTTATTGATGTGATGGATCACATATATGTATTTAAATTAAAATAGAATTACATCATTTTCTTCTTTCTCTTTGCTCCCTTTAGCCACTCCCATGTCCTCTCCTAACAAGTCCTTTTATGACCTCCTCCCACTCTCAAATTGATTCTCTTTTCTCTGCTTATTATTGTCATATATATGTGCATATATATATGGAATAATATATATTCCTTTTTGTTGTTTGTGTATATGTAGTTCAGAGCTGACTCTTATGCTGAGTAACCAGTCGGGTGGCTCAAATTGCCCTTAGTTCTTTGTCTAAGGGTGGGGATGTGTGAGACTTGCTGCCTTTTAGCATGGGTATTAATATTGTCATCATTCAGGTGCTGTTTGTGAGTTCATTTCTAGGACAGAGATTATCACAACGGACTTCCTGGTATTCTGGCTCCATCAATATTTCTGCTCCCTATTTCATAGTATTTACTGAGTTATAGATGTAAGAGTTGTGTTCAGCTATATCTGTTGGGACTAGGGTCCCCAAAATTCATTGATCTCTGCACTGTGTCCTTGCATGTTTTGTTGTTGTGGTTGTTGTTGTTGTTGTTCCCATTTGCTTTAAAGGGAAGCATCTCAGATGACAGGTGGTAGCAACATGTATATACAGTACGAGGATAAGAATAAGACCGTAGGAAATTTGATGGGACAGTGGTAGACTCTCGTCTAAGATCACCAGCATATGGACTTTATGGCTGTCTTGTCATGGCAGTCACTGTTGTGTTTCATTGGTGTCACAGCTGGGTCGTACTATTAAAGTATCCCACCCTTTAGAAACTTGCATAGTACATTCTGGTACTATGGGAGCTAGACCAGAGAAAGGAGGCTTTTAGGTTGATCCAGCTCAAATCATCCAAGTCCTGGGTCCTAAGTATATGGTGTCCTCCACAATAGGGACTTACATTCAACATCTGCGAGGCAACTGGGGCAACCCCAATGGCCAACGTTGTTTTGGGAGTGACTTGAACTACCCTGCCCCACCACTTGAATTTTGTGTCTTATATGGTTACATACGTTTTTGACTGTTAAATCATTCTTACAACTCTATAAGCTTGATGATCACAACATATTATTCCACTTACAGGTGTTTAGATTCTGTTTGCTGATGTTCTTTTAAGCATTTTGGTCTCTGGGTCAGAGTAAGGTAGAGGCTGGAGAGACTGCTCAGCAGGTAAGAGCGTGTAGCACTCTTCCAGGGGATTTAAGCCCAGCTCCTAGCCCTCTTATTTTGTCACTTACAATTGCCCAGAACTCCAGCTCTGGGGGATCTGATAGTACTGGACCCCCATGTCACCTCACTCGTCTTACATACACACTCTGGTGGCTAATCAGCTGGACTACATCTACAGTCAACCAACCCCCAAGCAACTGCACTTCCTTGGTTTGATTACCTGAGGTAGAAAGGCCAGCCTGAACCTAGACCACACCTTCTGGTGGCAGCACACATAAACGGGCATGGAAGAATGAATCTAGGCCACACCTTCTGGTGGCAGCACACATAAACCGGCATGGAAGAATGAATCTAGGCCACACCTTCTGGTGGCAGCACACATAAAAGGGTATGGAAGGATGAACCTAGGTCACACCTTCTGGTGGCAGCACACATAAATGGGCATGGAAGGATGAATCTAGGCCACACCTTCTGGTGGCAGCACATAAAGGGCATGGAAGGATGAAGCTTTGTTTTGCCTGCTTGCCTTCACCTTCTCAGTGGCAAGTGCATCTCTTCTGTTGCTGAGGCCTCCCTTCACTGCTATTAAAGCTCACTTCTTCAGTGATGGCCTCTTCAACACATTCCTGTCCATCAGTAATGTATATGTACACTTCAAACTGATTCTTACCTTCTCCATTATCCTCTGAAGCTGTCACATTTGGCTATTCCCCATGGTTGTTGTTTACACACACACACACACACACACACACACACACACACACGCACGCACGCACGCACGCACGCACACACGCACGAACGCACGTGCGCACACACATACACACACTATATTAGTTCTGTTTCTTTAGAGAACCATGACTAATATGTACACATAATTTAAAATAAAATTTAAAAATTGACTGTTGTTTCTCTCTTGCAATATCATTGTCAAATTCTGATGGCAAGTTTATGCAGCCTCCGTGTAAACTCCTGTGTCTTTGCTAGACTTGGGGGGAAAAAAAAACAGGCTACCAAGAAGTATATGGTCTATGTACATAGGAACCATGGTGGCCTCAGAACTGAGGGTGGCCATTGGTAGGAAGCTCAGCCTCACTCGAGAACCTGTGGAGAAATCCATCTTCCCAATAGCTGCTCAGTAGATACGGCCTTCCCCTAGGCACCCTGGATGCTCAGTATATACGGCCTTCCCCTAGGCACCATGGATGCTCAGTAGATACGGCCTTCCCCTAGGCACCATGGATGCTCAGTAGATACGGCCTTCCCCTAAGCACCATGGATGCTCAGTAGATAGGGCCTTCCCCTAGGTACCATGGATGCTCAGTAGATACGGCCTTCCCCTAGGCACCAGGGATGCTCCTTGAGCAGTGGCTTCTCATGGTTACCACCTCTCCTGACTCTAAACATTTTTCTCTTATTTTTTGATTTAATCTGATACTTTTTATTTATGCCTCCCAGGTCAGCTAATGTAAGGAAAAACCACAGTGAGTGACAGGAAACCTACATTGAAAGTGATTAAGCACAAATAAGGGAAAAAAAATCAATGATGGTTAGTGCTCACTAGCCTGGTCTGTCTTGTCTCATGACACCTACCATCTCAAGGGTGGCAAGCATGCTCCATGGTGTTTGAATGCTGACAGAGACCCACTAATGACGATCCTCTCATCATATTCTTGTTCCTCATAATGTGTGTGTACACTGCAAACCACTTATTACCTTCTCCATTGTCATCTGAAGCCTCTATATTTGGCCGGTGCTTATGGCTGTCATATTCCTTAACCCCATGAAACTGAGGAGAGCTTGGCTCCTCGTCTTAACCTCTTCCAGGGTTGGAAGAATCTGCAGAGAGTGAAAATGATCCTGAACCAGGCGGAGCACTCCACGTGTGATGCTGCTTCTGAATTTGGTCCCCAATCTCACCCCCCCACACACACCCTACCTCCACAGTGTAATTTTCCAAGTATATTCTGTCTAACTCCCCTAGTTGTCATCAGTAGGAGAGTTGGCCCAAGTTGCCAAGTCTCATCTAACTCAAAACAAAAAACAAACAAACAAAAAAACAAACAAAAAAGTATGCTTATCAATTGTTTAAAAACAAAACCAACCAACCAACAAACAAACAAACAAAAGCCTTTCCTACATGTAGCATCTTAGCTTGCTGTGAATAGTTGCATGTTCTCAGTATGGTTTAAGCCTTTTATATGCTTTGGGTGCTGTGTCACATTCAATTTTTAACAGCCACCCTACAAGACACGTACTAATCCACTTTACAGAACCCAGAGTACAACGTGATAGTAGTTTTCCCAAGGTCACATACTATTAAGCAGAGGTCAACTCTAAAAACAACTAGTAAAACACGGGGCTATGCAGTCTATCACTGTTAACTTTTATAGCTTAGGAATCAGACACCCTGTAGGGATAGTATGCAGAAAATTCTGAAGGGAAGTGGAAGACAGAAACCCTTTTTCTAAATTTACCCAAACACATTTAGGATCAAAAATAGCATTTCAGAGTGAGAGCTGCCATCTTCTCTCCGGTG
>NW_022196898.1:92576028-92591646 GCF_008632895.1 Mastomys coucha
AAAAAAAAAAAAAAAAAAAAAAAAAAAAAAAAAAAAAATAGCATTTCAGTTTGGGCTCCAAATGTCCTATTATTTCTTTCTTTTATCCAAATAAGAATGCGGTCAATTTTAAGTGAAGTTTAACTACTTAGGTGGGAAAGCAAATCACCACTTTAAATCCATCTTTGTAAGGCTGTGGTGCAAGTTAACTTATAGCTCAGGAACTTTCCGGAAACCTCCTTCGTAGATGGAATCTGTCAGTTGACATAGTCGTGCACCAGAAGCGGATGTGATACGGGCAGACACACAAGGCACATTTCACAGATACATCTGGACAGGAAACCCTAAATATGGTTTGCTTTTCTAAGTAAAAGAAAATCCCGGCCACATATGTTTTTATTTTCCTTCTCAGCATTTGCTGTATGAAAACAGTGAGCATGTTAGAGCAGGTAGTCGCTCCCAGGAGAGTCTTAGCACTTCTAAAAATATTTTCAGGGCCTTGAGTTCATTCAGAGTTGAAGAGAAATATTTTTTCAAGCCCCAATACTTTTCTAAAATGTATTTATTTGTGCTTTTTATGTAGACTCTAGAACAGGTTAGCTGCCATTTTCTTGAGATTTGGGGGAAGTTATTCCTAATCTAGAAATATTTCATACTTTTAGTCAGCATCCTGGTTGGGAAGCTGTGAAGCTGAGTTCCTGAGCTTCCAATTTTTCTATGGACCATGACTTTTGTTGTGTCTCTTTGAAGTTTTAAATGTAACATCTGGTCTGTCTTCGGAGAAGTCAGAGCTTTTCCAGGAGGATGAGGATCCTTCCTTCCAAGATGCCTTTGAGGTTTGTGAAGAAACAGGTCCGGTGCGTGTTGATGGATTCCTCCAGACCCTCTGAGGCATGATATGGTGGCCCTATTGACATGGCCAAGCATACAGCACAGTGCTCCTAGAACAATCTTAGTATTTAGGCTCTCAGTCTTGCTTTTATATCTGCTTGGTATTTCATTTTTGCTTGTAAATCTAAATCTCTTATCTCTCAAGTTTTGAACTTAATTAAATATGTGCTTTGATATACAATTCACAGACCATATTAAGCTCAAGAAGAAGGAAACCCAAAAGTGTGGATACTTTGGACCTTCTTAGAAAGGGGAACAAAATACCCATGGGAGGAGATACAGAGACAAAATATGGAGTAGAGACTGAAGGAAAGGCCATCCAGAGACTGCCCCACCTGGGGATCCATCCCATATATAGTCACTAAACCCAGACACTGCTGTGGATGCCAAGAAGTGCATGCTGACAGGAGCCTGATATAGCTGCCTCCTGAGAGGCTCTGCCAGTGCCTGACAAATACAGAGATGGAGGCTCACAGCTAAGCATTGGACTGAGCACAGGGTCCCCAATGGAGGGTCTAGAGAAAAGATCCAAGGAGCTGAAGGGTTTGCAGCCCCATAGGAGGAACAACAATATGAACCAACCAGTACCCCCAGAACTCCCAGGGGCTAAACCACCAACCAAAGAGTACACGTGGCAGGATTCATGGCCCCAGTCGCATATGTAGTAGATAGAAAGTGACCTTGTGGGACATCAATGAGAGGAGAGGCTCTTGGTCCTGTGAAGGCTCGATGCCCCAGTGTAGGGAAATGCCAGGACAGGAGTGGGTGGGTTGGTGAGCAGGGGGAGGAGGGGTAGGTTAGAGGGGTTTTTGGTGGGGAAATGAGGAAAGGGGATAACATTTGAAATGTAAAGAAAATATCTAATAAAAAGTAAAGAACCATTAAATTTCAAAACAATATATCCTTTGACAATTTTACAATGTGCATAATGTGTACTGACCAGTCCAGTGCTCCACCCACTCTCATCTCCCCACTCCCCTTGTCTTCCCCTGCTCCTCAGGCTTCTCTATTATAAATCTCTTTGTCACATCTATTGATTTTTGTTTTAATGAGTTTAACCACCATGAATATAGTTTAGAATATCCATTTAAACTCTTTTCTCATAACTGTGAGGAGACAGGAGTATGCATTCATATCCATTCACTGCAGACAGACTTCTCTGATTATTAACACCAAGGATAGAATATTTTATTTACAGGTATAAAGAGAGATTTTTGGAAAAGAGTTTGATGTTTTGCCAATTTAGCTAAAACACTGTAGAGTTCCTCAAAGGGGGTACGCCTTTCCCAGGCATAGGCTGGGAAGCAGATTTGCAGTGTCATGCGTGGGTTCCCTTCTATGCAGCAGACCTCAGTACCAGTCAGAGGGCCTTTTGCTACCCCTATGACAGTCATGTCGCTACTATGCACATGAGAGCCCTTTGCCTGGAAGGTCAGGGTCATCATTCGAAGGGTCCATGGGTAGGATCCCTGAGATCTTTGCCCTCCAGCAGCCAGCACAGCACACCCATCTCTGAAAGGTAGCCAGCAGGGAGGAGGAAGTTTCCATCTCAATACTAGCTTGTTTTCTTCTCTACTGTGGCTGCAATCATCTCTTAATCATTTTCCCAACTTGATTCTCATCTCGGTCTCGTCAATAATATGTGATCAATGCCAAGATACAGTTTTCCTGGCATCACCACTAGGGAAGAATAAGACTAAGACTAGGAATGAAAAAGAGGAGGAGTAGGGGGAGGAGGGAGAGGGTGAAGAAGGAGGAGGGGGAGGAGGAAGGAGGACAAAGAAAGAAGGAAGAGGAGGAGGAAGAGAGGGGAGAAGGAGGAGTGGGAGGAGGAGGAGAAGAGTGGATAAATAGGTATACTAGGCCACTTAAGCCCTTTAGAGGAATTCATTTTCTTCTTTTCTTTTTTCAGTCTAGAATATTCCTGTGAAAGCGGCAGATGAACCTCCATCAATGCTCCCACACACCTGCCTCAGTGGAACTGAGCGCCGGGGTGACTGGGTCTAGACCGAATCATGTAAGGTCTCCATTAGTCAGCCTTCTTGCCACTGAGGCAAAAATTCCTGAGAGAGCAACTCAAGTGAGTAAAGATAAATTTTGTTCACGATTTCTGAGCCTATATGGCATGGAAGGTTTGGTGGAACAAAAAAGATCAGGCCACAGTGACCATGAAGCAGTGAGAGACTACACATGCTCTCAGGAGTTCTGCCCTGCTTTATCCCATCACTGCCTCCAGCCCATCTGGGCAGATTCTCCCACTTTAGTTAATCCTCTGAGGAAATGCCTTCCATGGGAGTTTTGCTTTATTTATATTCTAGTTATTTCTCAGTCCAATCCAGTTGACAACATAGGGTTACTCCATTGCTCATAGGAGAAACACAGTAGGGGAGTGTTTTCAATTTTTTTTTTGATAATTGATCAGTAGAGATAGTAGAAAAATGGTGTCTAGTAATAGAAATAAATATCAAAATTGAAGAATTTGAAAGAAGTATTTGTAGAGCTTGAGGAAATGGCTCAGTGGATAAAGGCTCTTGATATGCCAGCATGAAACATGTGTTTGAATCCTGAACATCCATGTATTAGCTGAGCATGGCCACACATGACTATGACTTGGCACTGCTGGGGCCAAGGTGCTGAGCTTGTCTCAAGGGAATAATGCAGAAACTGATATAGCAGGATCCCCAGCATCCTCCTCTGCCCTCTGTATGTCCTTCCCGCCCCCCAAACATATGAACACATAAGCACATACCAGACACATATGCATTGCACATATACACTAGATATACATATGTACCTATAATATGAAATTATTTGAATTAGCTTCTTGGGTAAAATATTGAATTATGTACATTTTTAAATGAAAAAATAAATATCTCAAAACTTTTCTAGATTATTCAGATTCAGAATATTGGCAAAATGATTGGTCTCAGAGCTGCCTTGTAGTATTAAACTTATGTACCACAACAGAGTAAACTGATGAGTGGGTCAGGTGTAATTTCCACCCATCCCATTTTGATGAAAGCTGCTGTCTTCTTTTGTAATTCCCAGTCAGTGAAATGATTTTTACCCATCGTGTTTGAGTCACAGAAATCTGAGTCAGTTCATGTGGGTTTTCCAACTTGTTGAGGACAGTGTTTCAGTGTTTCGTATGTCGATTGTGAATAAAACTAACTCGATCAAGAGCAAAATTAATTTATCTGTGGCTAGTGAGAATTGCTATCCAGGGCTGATTGTGACAGTTGGTCTCAGTTGTCAACTTGACCAGATCAAGTGACGCCTAGGACTGGCGAAACTCACGTGTAGGTCTATGTGGGTATTTTAAGAGATGAATAGGACAATTATGGTAGGCCCCACACCAAGTATGGGTGGCCTCCTGTGAAGAGCTGGTGGCTGTGCCTGAATGCCCCCTTTCCTTTCTGAGTAAGTACATCATTCACTTTTGCCCTAGATGCCAGACTCCTGCTCCTTCCCTGTCAGTGGAACCCTCCAGGGAGCAAAGGGTTCAGCACTGGGTGGCCACTGCTGAGTCATCCTGCTACTAAGGACATCAACCCAATTCTCTGCCTCTCTACCATGCAGCTGCTCATGGGCATTGTCCTCTGTCATGGAAGCCAGTCCTATAGATCATATGTATACTTTATGGTCCTCCAGAGAACTCTGCCTAGCATGAAAGGACAGGCTCAGTCTTGAAAATGCCTCAAGGTTTTATAAAATGAACCCAATATTTATGGCTTGGAGAGAGTGGAAGCTGTACTTCGTTTAGAAAGGAAGGAGGATGGTGCTGGCTTCCTGAGATTGGGACCTGTAAGAAAGGCACTGGGCACGGCTGTCCCTTCTGAGGACTTTACAGAGGGATCTACTGTGTGAAAAGTTGGGAGACATTCGCAATGATCAGGAAACTGAACCTCAGTTCAGAGGGTCAGCTCAGCCTTCAGCAGAATCTGCAGATCTGTCTGTGGCCAGAAAAGTTTCCATTACTGACATGTCTGAGAGGAGGTTTAACAAGTCTCCGGTGAACACGCCTGAATCTGTTGTAAATTCACTGAATCCAGGCTTCTTTTTGATAGCTCTCTTTGACACATAGACTAATGTCTTTGGAAAATGTGTCACAGACTGGCTGTTCACCTCTCTCCTCTGGGTGCGATGTGACCAGCTATATTGACAGCTGAATGAGCTTAAACTTATGAGAAATTTTTACAAAGATGCTAAGCTATATTATCTTCGTAAGGGCAACTGAGAAATTTCATTTTAGTCTCAAGTCTAAGAAAGGCTTCTAAGCAAACGACTTGTTTCCACATGTCAAAAGCCCTGAATTAGACAAATGGGTAAATTTCCTTATTTACTGCTTACACCAGAAACACTGAGTCAGATGAATAAATAACTTTTAGAAAAACCTATGGGCCTTTCTAGGTAGAAGGGGACATTTTAAAATCTGCCTTCTTTCTGACTTCATTTTCTGTCTCTACCATTGCTTTCCTTTGCATCTTAAGCTGTCATTCTTTAAGTATCTTCATAAGCTCTTCATAAGCTGTCATTGCTCTTTATGGCACAAGAAAGACATCACACTTTCTGACTTCGCAAAGACCGCATCTGTTAGGTTCACAGAGAGGAGACAGTGCACTCGGAGTGGAATATTGTTGCAAGGGAGTTAGATTTTCCACCTGTGATAGGAACAACAGCCTGGCCCTTCTGCACTGCAGACAGTAGGAGGGCTAACTAAACGGAAAAGGGCTCTGAAGTCGAAGCTGGCACACCTAACTTATTTCATAGTTCTGTAGAGAATGAACTCTTAGAGACACAGAAACTATCAGATAAATTATTGCTGGAAAACCTTGTGGAAAGTTGGTGTATGCCTCAATTCTGGTAGCCTCCACATGCCTATTTATTTCTAATTCTCTCCAAGACATGCATCTGGGGTTAATTATGTTGAATTATCTCTACCAGGATTGGCTCATGACCCCACTTCTCTGTGAGTCTCTATCAGCTCTGTCGGCCCTGGCCAAGTGGTAGTCTTGTAACTGCTATTGTGTTTCCATTCTGTGAGCAGGCTGGACCCCTGAGCTTTAAGGCTCAGATTGCTTTAGGGTGTAGGTCACTGGGACAGGGGTAGGGAGGTGAGGCCATCCTTCCTGTCTCATCTTGTGTTTCTGTCTGCCATGCCCCTACCAATGCCATGATCCTGCCCAAACGCATAGAGCCAGGTGATCATGGGCTCACGTCTCTGAAGCCATAAACAACAACAGATATTTTCTCTTTCAAGTTGTATATGTCAGGCATTTGGTCACAAGGTAGAAAAAGTCATTTTCAGACTGAGACAGTAAACCCTAACAAACAGTGTCCAGCGGCACCAAAGATGTGGTTAGAGATTATCCCTCAATACACATACACTCAGTAGGTGCTGGTTGAAGCCTATCACACTTGTCTTAAAGTAAACTGCTGAGACAGATACAATAGTATATTTGTCCAAAATGCTTGACAGTGGTCTTTTCAATGTACTTTGCTGATGATTTACCCACAAAGGACAAGTAAAGTTTCTGTAACAAACACTGAAGATACCCTAACTTGTGTCCAGGGTTTATGAAAGGCATTTGTATCAATGAAGCAGAGACACATTACATCTAATAGTGGAGTCATCTTAACCCTTGATCTTTTTTTATTAGATATTTTCTTTATTTACATGTCATACAATATCTCCTTTCCCGGTTTCCCCTCCAAAAGAAAAAAGAAAAAAAAATATTTTTGCACACCACCCCATCCTCTCCTGCTTACTGGCCCTGGAATTCCCCTACACTGGGGCATAGAACCTTCACAGGGCCAAACTAACCCTTGATCTTTGGAGGTGACTGTATCCAGGAGGGTCAGTTTTCCTTCATACCCAAGCCAGCTCTCTGTTTGCAGCAGGTACCACTTGACCTGTAGTATCTGTTTTTCTGTTGAGTTTTAGCTGTGTGTGTGGCTATATTGCTCAGCTTCCCTTTTAGCTGAACAGTCACATGACCAAGTTTCAGTTTCTGGGATAGAAGACACATGTGGGCATTTCTCAAGCTATGTGTGTTGGAGAGTTATTCTTGCCTTTCATTGCTTCATAGAGTAGATGCATTTGTGAAAGGCGGTTTCTCCCAACCAATGAAGGCTAGAGTCTACAGGACAGGAAGGAAGCAAGAAAGCGAAAGCCTCTTGCTCTCTGGACCATGACCTCACTACAGCTTGAAACTACCCAATAGCTTGGATGTCTGTCATCCCTTCTTAGGGGCAATGGGACCTGGGAAAACGGTGCTGATAAATGAGCTGGACTAAGGTCTTATGCAATAGCCAACTTTACTCAGAGCATCAGACAGTTTATATTATGACAGTTAAAAGCAGTCTCATCGGGCAATGGTGGTGCATGCCTTTAATTCCAGGACTTGGGAGGCAGAGGCAGGAGGATTTCTAAGTTGGAGACCAGCCTGTTGTAACAGAGTGAATTCCAGGACAGCCAGGGCTATACAGAGAAACTCTGACTCAAAAAAAAAAAAGTAGTCTCATGAGTACAGTGTACAATCAGAGGGCAAGCTGCACATGGCAGACAAACCAGACATGGCAAAAACATGTTTTTTCCACAGAGGCATATAAACAAATAACCATAGCCCATTATAATAGATAATCTGAAGCAAACAATTCTATTTGTATGCAAAGCACATTTGAAGAACAATTTCCTGTTTTTGAAGAAACTCAGGTCAGAAGACTCTTGTCTTGGTTTCTTGGACTTTTCTCCCAAGCACTCAGAATTCTCCTCAGACAACCCCATTCTTAGACTGTATTCCTGCAACTTGACCTTTTATCTTTTTTAATAACAGGGTATCCAGAGAGTGTTTCATTTGAGATGTTGTAGATAAATCTAATTATCATTTGATTCATGAGTATCCTAAGAACAAGCAAATTATAAACATGATGAGTAATATTACAACAGCAAAAGCAGTACTTGTGTGCTACTCTGCCACAGAGAACAGGGATCCAAACAGTATCTAGTACTATTACTTCCATTATTATATTGATCATAAGGATCTAGGCAATAGCTTAAAAAGAGACCTATGCTCTGGTATCTTGTAGAACATAAGCGCATAGACATCCCCATGGAAGGGTGATGGGATTCTGCTCTGTTTAAGCTACTTTCAGGCTCAGTTTTCTTAAAACTGCTGCCTTCAATACCTTGTCTAGTACAGTATCCAAAAGCTTTTGTGTAACATGGCCTAAGTATAGAGTAAGCATTATATCTTTTGCATTAGAAGCAGATGCTGTTGGTGCAGAGTCATCAGAGAGCCTCCCCAATGGGCACAGTGATCTGGAGGAATGTTCTAGAGCACAGAGTTTTTATGGCATCATCCTTTAACCTGGAGCAACTCTAGGCATACCACAGGCTTTCATACCTTATTGTTCACTGAATGAATGGCATATCCAAAGCAAACCAGGGAGGGCATACTTAGTAAAGTGGGCAAGAACCCAGGGAAGGAAAATGTGAAGATTTATAAAGGACTCATCTATCGTACCATTTATGAGAATTAATGTCTGACACATTTAATCTTCATAAACCATCCATGAAGGTTTTTATGTAACAGTGAGACACCAAAGTCATGGAGAAGACTGAGACTGACCAAGATTCGAACCTACATCACAAAATTAGATACATGTGATTATCCTAGGATACATTCTCAACATCATTATAAAAACCAACCAGCTAAACATGTCTATTAATGTATCCTTGGATGAAGTGGTTTGCAGAGGGGAAAGCAGTGATTATGATCCACAGAAGATATCTGTATGTTGAGAAAAATAATACTGTCCCTAAAATGTCATTTATAGGATGAAAATATTACTATACCAACCCCTTCAACATGATGATGATGATGATTGTTGCATTTTATATAAAAGAAAGAAAGAACCAGGATATGTTTGGTAGAGTGAGGTATGGTGAGGTGGAAGGGGGTGCCTATGCAGGAATAGAGTTTATTTAGGGGATGCAAGGGGAATTGAGGGAGTAGAGACAGAGAAAGGCAGAGAGAGAAAGAGAGAAAGGGAGAGAGAGAAAAGAGAAAGAAGAAAGGGAGAGAAAAGAGGCTGGCCAGGAACATGTGGAGTAAGATGGGAGGGGAATGAGGAGAGAAGGGACAGAGAGAATAAGAGAGTAAGAGAGTAAGAGAAAGAGGAGGGGGCAAACAGCCCCTTTATAGTGAGTCAGGCATACCTGACTGTTGCCAGGTTACTGTGGGATGGATCCTAGGAGGAATGCTAACAATAATGATGATGATTGTTATTATTACAATTATTGTTTTGTTACCATCATCACCACAATCATCATCATCATCGTTTAATATTGAAGACAGCACAATGTATAAATGCCTGCCAAAGGACTCAGGGCTTCAGTGTGATCTAGAGCAAACAGTTTATGTCCGTTGGGACTTGAGGACCAAGTTACAGCTGGGCCCCAGGCAGTTCTAATTCATAGTGGAGCTTGTGTGACAGTAGCCATTCAGACTTACAAAAATGACGGGTCCCATTCTCTGACTATTGACCACCAGTTTAGGGGAAGCCCATCCAGATGTTTGCTTAGCTCTTGGTTGCCTTTCTAGTCTCACCTCCTTCCAGATCTCCAGACTCCCACCACCCTCTGCTACCCTCCTCCACTTCAGTACACGGCAGGATTTTCCATCCAGAGATCCTGAGCAGCTTTTGCTACTGCATCTGCCCTCCCAGGCAATGCCTGGGCTTTCAAGCTTTTCCACACACATCTTTCTTACTCTTCTGCAGTTGACTCTTTCATCGTTCCCCATGCTGGCTGCCCACCTAGATGGTCAGAAGAATTAATCAGGTCCCCAGAGGCTGTGGTTGATGAAAAATTCAGTTCTTTTCATAATGATGGGCCAGATGGCTTCTTACCAAGAACTGAGAAGGGCAGCATGGAGGAGCTTTGAGGATATACATACACTAGCTGTAGGAAGATCTTAAATGTGCCTTATTGCCAGAGACGTTCCTCCAGCTCAAGCCAATGGAATAAATATTTCCGAAGGGCAATGCGGTTATGTGGCAAGGGATTTAAATGTTCCCCTCATGCAGGCTCTGCTTGAACAAATGCAGAGTTCATTTCTGGAAAGGGTTTCTGCACTCAACAGCTGCTGATTTTCTAAAGACCAGAGGGAATAATCTAGACAGAAATTCATGATCTTGAACCCAGAACAAATCTGGAGGGGCAATCCTGTCTCCATAGATGGCACTGATTCCAAAGTCTCCTGGACCACAGGTATTTCTAAGGAAAAATGCACCAGAGGCCAGATATTAAAGAAAAGAGTGAAGCACTGAGCTGGGACAGTGGCGCCAGCTGTTACATGAGTGTGTGCCGTTATGTGTACCTAAGGGGCTATGCTGCAGGTACACATTAATTTCCATTGAAAACAAGGCTGGATGGTTTCTTAAGTAGAACTACTGAGAGCTCAGTTTTGAAGAATCATTTGGAGTTGGCCAAGTTAAACAGTAGACAAAAATCCATGCCAAGGAAAACGCATGAGCACAATTGAAAAGCTATAAGCACACAAGGAGAGAAACCCCACAGAACAAGGTGAAATGGTGTGAAACTAGATGGGAGTTAATGTGGGAAGGTAGGGTAACTGAAACAGAGCCTGAATCTTCCGCCTGGAGGAAGATGGAGTGACCCTCAGCATTTTCCATGCAAATGGAAACTGTAACACCATTGCAGTCAGGTGGGACTTGTGGTGAAAGACTTGAGTCTTGTGGTGGTCAGAAAATAGGGAACTTAGTTTGAGTACTGTCTTAGTTAGGGTTTTACTGCTGTGAACAGACATCGTGACCAAGGCAACCCTTATAACGGTCAGAATTTAATTGGGGCTGGCTTACATATTCAGAGGTTCAGTCCATTATGACCAAGGTAGGTGTATGGCAGCATCCAGGCAGGCATGGTACAAGAGGAGCTGAGATTCTACATCTTCATCTGAAGGCTGCTAGCAGAAGACTGGCTTCCAGGCAGCTAGGATGAGAGTCTCAAAGCCCACACCCACAGTAACACACCTACTCCAACAGGGCTTCACCTAATAGTGCCACTCCCTAGGCTGAGCATATACAAACCATCACAAGTTTGGTAGAAAAGTCTTCCAAAGTAAGGTAGGAATCAAGCAATGTGATCCCAGGTCCTTCTTTTCCACCGTCTCTACTTTTAAGAATGTTGACCTGGAGCTAGAGAGGTGGCTCAGTGATGGAGAGCACTTGCTGCTCCTGAAAAAGACCCAGGTTCAGATATCAGCACCTACCTGTGACCCACAATACCCATAACTCCGGTTTCAGGGGATGGTGCCATCTTTTGGTCTCCCCATGCAAACATATGATTGACTTACATACATACAGACAAAACACACGTATACATAAAACGTCAAAATAAAAGAAACCCTTTAAAATCATTTAAAAGAATGTCCGACATGAATGAACACCATTCTGTTATGGTGTCGTCTACAGCCCCAGGTCAGTGCACTGATCCTGAGCTACCAATAATGCTCATACCTGGATCAGCTTTACAGTTGTGACTTTAAAATTTTGGGTTTATTTCATTTTATTGTCTAACTCTCCAGGAAACATTGGCCAAGTCAGATCCCTGCACAATTTTACTGGGAAACATTTGCTGTTTTGTTAAAATATGTTACCTCAGCCCAAAAGCTCCGAGGAGAGAGAGAGAGAGAGAGAGAGAGAGAGAGAGAGAGAGAGAGAGAGAGAGACTCACATTTTGCCTTGAAGTCACTCTGTAGGCTATCAACACCATAGCATGTGATAGGGAGAGGATGCTAGGAAAAACTGAACTGTGTATAGCCATCAGCAGATACAAGGCAACGAGGGTGCTGAGATGTGTGGATAGCCCATCTTCTCAACCCACCTCAATCTTCACTTCAGACAAGATTCACAAGCACGGGCTCACAGAGCAGCCACTGCTTCTGAGGGTCCGTGGAAGTCAGACTGACATAGAAGCAATTCCAACCACCCTCTGCATGGTCCATTTGATTTTTTTTTTAAAAAAAGTTTGAATTTTGAGAAGTTCGTTTTCCTCATGGTAAAATGTCCCTTCATAAGGTTACTGTTAAGATAAGAAACCGAGTGTACAGGCAGGCTGGACTCAAGCGTGAGTGCTTAGCGATCAGCACAATTGGGTCTTCCCAGTGAGTCATAACGGCCCCCAGTGCGTGTTGCTGAGCCTTCCCTTCCTCAGGATAAATCATTCCAGTCCCTCCAGTCTTGTGACGAGTCTTGTTTCTGAGTCTCTCATTATCTCTGTGGCAGTTTGCAGGCCTTGCATTTGGTTTCCACTTTGGTGACATTTGAGCAAAGCCCAACCTTTGGGGAGCTGACAGGCGGTTAGATTCCAGTCCACCCCCGTTCTCACCCATCACACTCCCATTTCCAGGATCCTCCTGGGAAGGAGGCCAAGCGGAGAGAAGCTTAGCCATCACCCACCCTTTCCCAAATGGTGCCGCTGGTGACTAGTCCTGTGAGAAGCCACCCTGGAGAGAGAGCAGTTCTGGGTAAGGTGCTGCCAAGAAGCAACTCTGGACCCTGCTGTTCGCTCATCTGGGATGAGGGTCTCCAGAGAGCAAAGTGGGCAAGGATGTCTCTTGGTCGTGAGTCCATCTGTAGCAGTTTAAGGCTTAGCAGTGGCAAGATTGGCTCTGTATAAATTCCTTGAGGGTCCAGAATTGACACCCACTGCCAAACATTCCCTGTAAATGTGTAACTAATGCAAAACCAATGCAAGGCTGGACTTTCCATACAGAGCAGGCACTTCAGAACCCAAAGAGGAACTGCTATATTCTATTGTTTAGCCTAATGTGACCCACAGCTGCAAAACAATAAAAGAATCCCAGCAAGTTTCTCTACTACATAAAATAGTCTCCAACTCATTTAATGTTTTCAGTATATATTATAGGTCACACTCTATTTATAGGGACTTTATCGTGTGTGTTATCCCCACCGAGACCATCTGTGATAGTTACAGTGTATCTATGTCTACAATGCTGTTTGTTGCTTCTCACATGGTTATTTGATTCCCACAAATGTAAAAACAGGCAGAAAGCATTTGTCTGGGATAGCCCAAGACCCTGTGAACAGTGCCCAGGGATCAGTCTGTTGGTCCCACGGAGCATCATAGCCTTCATAGCAACTGTGCGGCAGGCAGGTTAGGCTAAGGAGTTGCTGCTTTGGGCAAAATCATTTCTTAAATTCTCCTTGGCATTCAGTTTTCATCCTTGGTCTTAGTAAAATGTCCAACTACCAAGGAGGTTCTTGACATCCAGGTCCTTCCAAAATGTTTCTGACACTGAAGTGTTAGTGAAACCATGGTGCTGGTCCTGCTAAAATGAGCTTCCGACATGGAACTTTCCACAATAGAAAGCAGGAAAATCCCTGATCTTTGTTAGCCTCCGAGTCTTATAATCACATACTGCAAGAACACATCATAAAGATGTGCAGGGGACCTATAAACTTGGTCGCTTGGTGGATTTTGACCTTTAAGGAAAAGGTCAGATTGGATTTCACTTGAAAATTTCAGACAAGAAGACTGAATTTGGAAGAATTGTTTTAATATGTGTATTAATGTCTTTAAACTATATTCCAGAGTTTTGACTCTTTATTATCACAATGTTATCAAGGTTTTTCTAACTGTACTTTCTGACTTGCCAATTCAGTGAGTCAGATTTCAGGTAATGTCTCTGATAATTATTTTAATTCATGTTTGAAGTGCAAGGAACTATTACAAAGTCAGAGAAATCTGCAATATAATAGCTTTTAGCTGGAGACACTTAGTCATCTCATTTAATTCAAACCTAACTCTATTAAAGATCTTTTAAAAAACAATTCCTGGGATTTCCCATTCCTCTCTTCCCCGAAAATAAGATATAAAAAAACCCCAAGCCTTTGAAATATTTGTCTGAGTAGGAAAGATAGGAATGACTCCCATACCTTTGTGCAGGAGCTGTGGGGTTAGTGTGAATCACAGCCCCGTATCTGGGGTTGCTGATTCTGTTGGATTTTTCTTCAGTGAAGAGCATGTGCTTGGGGGTGCTCCCTTTGGGCGGGTATGATGAAACACTTCAGCGTGGGGGCTAGCAGATATGTCCATGAGCTCATCACGGTCCTTTCTCGAGGGAAACCTGATCCAAGGGTGTCTCCTCACTTTCATACTCACTGTCAAGGCACGTGGGTTCCTGTGGCTATCACAGAGGCTGACTTGACAGCGCCGTTTTTTCTTCCAGCTCCCAATACTAGAAATCCAGTGAACTTTACCAGCCAGGAGGCGCGTCTCCTTGCTTTCTGCAGCTTCTCCTCACTTAAATAGGAGTATTAAGAGAGTGCACAGGAGAAAATCTAGTCCTTGCCTTTGTCCCATTGATGTGGTGAACTAATTTAATTAGTTATTTTTCTACTGAAAGGAGAAATTATTTACTAGTATTTGCTATAACTGTCAAACTCATTCATTGTCTGTTAAACAAACTGGTTTTCCTATAACATATTTTGTGTTCTTTTCTCTCATAAACATCTCAAAACTCTCTATTTTTAGATGCTATAATGAAATGTAAGCTATTACCACAAACACCACAGGATTTTACATAAGGGATATAAGAACACATGATATTTTTCTATCTAGTGATATACTGAATGCTTAAGGATTTCATTTCAGAGTGACTTCATCTGTGGGGCTGGCTATCATTCACATAAATCAACAGCTGACATGTTGTAGGTATTCTTAGAAACGAGTGAGTATATAAACCTGTGCACACATATTCATGGTTATAGTTTGGTATGCATAAAAGATTGTACCAACATACCTACTGAGTTTCACAATTCACAAGTCTCAAGTGAAATGTCAAAGTATTTGCATGCAACATAAGCATGTCCTTGCATATACTTAAAAGTCACAGCAAGGTTACTTAACATACCTAATATAATTTAAGTTGTACAAAAATAGTTGCCATATTCTATTGTTTATGGAATAATTACAAGTAAAATATATGTACATGTTGAGGACAGATGTGATTGAAAACCTTTATTGGTAGAATTCATTAATGTGGAACTGGTAGATACAGGGGGTGATTTAGATAGAGAGATAAATTGATAGACAGAGATAAGTGATAAATGATAGATAAATAGATGAATGCAGAGATAGATGGATAGATGATAGATGAATAGATGATAGATAGATAGATAGATAGATAGATAGATAGATAGATAGATAGATGTATAGATAGATGACACAGGCAAACAGACAGAAGATAGAAAAGAAGGAAGATACACAGATACAAAAAGAATGACTAAAATATTTGCTTTTTTTAACTAGAAATTCAGGTGTGAATAAATATTGTAGGCTTGAGGCAGAGTTTCTTTTTTTCTGACAACCTTGTTTTTATTCTTAAAAATAATTGTAAGATAAATTCTTGTCAATTTATCAGACATGTCTCTCTCCAATTGACGGTAAATTTTTTTTTATTTTAGATATTTTCTTTATTTACATGTAAATTTCTCCTTTCCCAGTTTCCCCTCCAAAAAACAAACAAACCAACAAAAATGACAAAAACAAACCCCTGTTGCCTCCCCCCTCCCCATGCCTGCCACCCCACCTCCAACTTATTGGCCCTGGCATTCTCCTACACTGGGGCATATAACCTTCACAGGGCCGAGGTCCTCTCCTCCTATTGATGATCGAATTTGCAATCCTCTACTATACAC
>NW_022196898.1:92594330-92594451 GCF_008632895.1 Mastomys coucha
TGGTCAATTTTGGAGAAGGTACCATGAGGTGCTGAAAAGAAGGTATATCTTTTTGTTTTAGGATAAAATTTCTATAGATATCTGTTAAGTCCATCTGTTTCATAACTTCTGTTAGTCTCAC
>NW_022196898.1:92594461-92595139 GCF_008632895.1 Mastomys coucha
GCATAAAGGTTCAGAATTGAGAGTTCATCTTGTTAGATCATACCTTTGATGAGTATAAAGTGTCCCTCCTTATCTTTTTTGATCAGTTTAGTGTGAAAATCGATTTTATTCGATATTAGAATGGCTACTCCAGCTTTTTTCTTGGGGCCATTGGCTTGGAGAATTATTTTCCAGCCTTTTATTCTGAGGTAGTGTCTGTCTTTGTCACTGATGTGGGTTTCCTGTATGCAGCAAAATGTTGTGTCCTGTTTACATAACCAATCTGATAGTCTATGTCTTTTTATTGGAGAATTGAGTCCATTGATATTAATAGATATTAAGGAAAAGTAATTGTTGCTTCCTGTTATTTTTGTAGTTAGAGCTGGCATTCCGTTCATGTGTCTATCTTCTTTTAGTTTTGTTGGAAGATTACATTTTTGCTTTTTCAGGGATGTAGTTCCCCTTCTTGTGTTGGAGTTTTCCATTTATTACTCTTTGACAGGCTGGATTTGTGGAAATATATTGTGTGAATTTGGTTTTGTCATGGAATACTTTGGTTTCTCTATCTAAGGTGATTGAGAGTTTTGCTGGGTATAGTAGTCTGGGCTGGCATTTGTGTTCTCTTAGGGTTTGTTTGACATCTGTCCAGGATCTTCTAGCTTTCATAGTCTCTGGTGAGAAGTCTGGTGTAATTCTGAT
>NW_022196898.1:92595487-92597457 GCF_008632895.1 Mastomys coucha
GATTTCTTTATTGTTTCGACTTCCATTTTTAGGTCCTGGATGGTTTTACTCAATTCCTTCACCTGTTGGTTTGTTTTTTTCCTGCAATTCCTTAAGGGATTTTTGGGTTTGCTCTTTAAGTGCTTCTATTTGTTTATTTGTGATCTCCTGTATTTCTTTAAGTTATTCATATCCTTCTTAAGTTCCTCTATCAGCATTGTGAGATATGATTTTAGATCTAATTCTTGCTTTTCCGGTGTTTTGGGATATCCAGAACTTACTGCAGTGGGAGTACTAGGTTCTGATGAAGCCAAGTAGTTTTGGTTTCTGTTGGTAGGATTCTTGCGTTTGCCTTTCACCATCTCTATATTTTTGGTGTTAGATGTTCTTAGTGTCTCTGACTAGAGCTTGTCCTGTCCTTGCTGCCCTGCAACTCCCCTGCGACTTATGGGGCCTGTGCCTCCTTACTGGCTGCTCCAGTCCCAGAAACTCACTGGAGAGAAAATGGCGGCTTTCACCCAAGTCTCTGGGTTAAGGCGCTCCCGGAGGTTGGCCCTCCACTTGCAGGGAAGGAGCAGAGAAGGTTGCTGATCCACCTTTGTCACTCAGAAGCTGAGAGGATCTTGGCCCTGCCACCCTGCAACTCCCCTGAGACCTGTAGGGCCTGACTGACGGTAAATTCTTGAATGTGAAGTCAACTGATGTTAGTCACATCTACAAAATACCTTACTTGCAACATTGAAATGAATGATTGGTTAATGTTTTGTGAGTGATAAAATTCACCATTTTGAGCAAAGCAGAGTATGGTTCAGTTGATATTATTTTCAGCTTTTGGGCCTTTTGATAAGCTGTAACCATGAAATCCCTCTTATGTTATACTTTAGTTCTTACCTTCTGTTTCAGATTTCACCCTTTCAGTAAGGCATACGTTGTGGATATGCCTTGGAAGTTTCAAGAATTATTCAGAAAAGGAATCAACAAGACTTCATAACTGATGTCTTTGGAAGGAGAAAGAGAGAGGGAAAAAAATATTGGGTAGATCCCAAGACTCCACCTTGTATGAAGTGGTGAGTACTGTTTTTCACTGATGACAAAACCAGAAGAAACAGAATTGACAGAGAAGATCACTGTTTGAACACATTGAATTGGACACACGGGAGTGGGGTGTCTGTGAGACAAAAATGAAGACAGGTAAGAAAAAGCTTAGAAATATTCTGAATTTTAGATACCTATGTATATGGGTCTAGGATGTGTAAATAATTAAAACCATGGAAATAAACAAGATATCCAAGAAATTGTGTGAAATGAGATGAGCATTGGTAGAATCCTGGGAAAATATCAACACAGAAGAATGGACATATGGAAGATGATGTTTCAAAGGAGAATGAGAAAAACTTGTCAAAGAAGTAGAAGGGAAATGCAGTGTTATGAAACAAGACAGAATGTGGAGCAGATACATCACACTAAATGGCAGAAGAAGTACCCTCTATTGGTGATCTTGGGTAAGATAATTAAGTGGAATGGAACATGTAGGAGCTGGTACAGTGGGATGAAGGCTGACAAGAAGTAAAATGGATGTAACAAATACTGGCAGGTTATCTGTTGCCCGACATTTGCATTGCATGAATACATCAGTTATTGACAATCTGGGTCTGATCAGAACATTGAAACTACAGGATGATTTAACTAGGTATGTAATATAGAGTTAGAATTGTTAAACTACGGTGGTAGAGGATATAAGAATATTCCTCATTGCGCTCTAAAGCAGAGAAGTGTGATAGACTCGGAGAAAGTTCTGTTCCCAAAGTTGCAATTCAAATCTCCTGGGCATTATGCAGTAGTTGGACCCAGTGCATGATAAAGATCTTTGCTGGTTTGCTCCAAAGTGAGTCTGCAGTGATGGGCAAGGATGGTGAGTGACAGCTAGGGTCTGTGCAAGAGCATGAGGTAGGAGTTGGATTCCAGAGTGCTCCAAAGTGAGTCTGCAGTGA
>NW_022196898.1:92597561-92643594 GCF_008632895.1 Mastomys coucha
AGGTAGGAGTTGGATTCCAGAGTGCTCCAAAGTGAGTCTGCAGTGATGGGCAAGGATGGTGAGTGACAGCTAGGGTCTATGCAAGAGCATGTAATAGGAGTTGGATTCCAGCGCTGCTTGGAGGCCAAGGAGGGAGGTGATGTAAGGAGGGAAGACATACTGAGAAGGAAAGTGGGTGCAAACAGTTAAGGATCTAATGCCACCAAGAGACTTGGAGCACATTTCACACGATGAAGCCTACCAGAGGCTCTAATGGGGCTGCAAGACTCCAGAGACCAAGGTCAGTCACCAGCAGGTGTCTTCATCCTAACACTGTCAATTAATGGTGCTACATAGAAACCTCAGGAAAGCATCCATGGACTCTCTACTGAGAAAGGGTATCACTGTGTTTATCTTAGTCAAAACCTGCTTAAAGGACTCCTAATCAGTACCCCCAGAACATGTATTAAAGAAAGAATGGAAAGCTATGGACAATCCCTAGATGTTGGCACTGAATCCATCCAATCTGTTGCTGTGTTTCCTAGAAACATTTCTTCCGTCACTGGGAAGAAAGCATAAGATACGGTAGAGGAAGCAACTAAGTCTACAAAGAATGTGCTGATAACAGCTCCACTTAGCAGAGCTCTTTGCTTCTGCAGTGATCCTTAGCCACTGGGGAATAGAAACAGAATCTAGATAAGGCAATGGTGCAGATCTGGGCTTTGCTTCTGAGGGAAAGAGGAGCATAGCTGTATGCTAGAGCCTTTATTGACGAGGGAGTCTTCAGGAGGCTGTAAATGACACTGCCAAAGACGAATGGGGTTAGGACAATGGATGACAGGAGCTTCAAGAACCACATGCTTTCAGTATATGGGGATGATCAACGAGAAACCAAGGAAGCCAGTGGGAGCTAAGTCCTTTTGGCTCAAGGGCCTGAAGAGGTTGAAGGTGTAAAGAAGTTGGTTAGAATGAAATGAAGTATGGAATGAAGAATAGAATGGAATCTCTCCTCCTCTCTCTCTGTCTCTCTCTGTCTCTGTTTGTGTGTGTGTACATGAGCAAGTGTGCATCTGTGTGCACACACCATGCATGTGAGGAGGCTTCTATTGGGTACTTCCCCTTAAATGTACCCCACCTGCAATCCCTATTTCCCTGAGAAATTTCATATGATCCATAGGTATGCAAATCAAACATTTACTGATGATAAACAATAAATAAATTTATTTTAAACAATTTTGGTATAAGTATAATTTTAACATTTATTAGATATAAATAAATCAGATTTGTGCATTAATGAGATAGGTATGCTTATTTTTACACAAAGAATTATAATTTGGCTAAAATTTGAAATTACAGCATGCAGAACATCTTCAGTATTCCTTCAGGGTTGATCAATATCTTGAGTTTTTATAATTACCAATGTTGAGAATTCTGCTTTGCAGAGAGAATTCTGCTTCACAGAAAATTGTAGTACAAAATGGCAGAAGCGTGTGTTTGTAATTTCAGAAACTGTTGAAACTTCTGTCCTAATCCCATGCCAAAATTCAGTTTTTAAAATGAATCTCAGGTCAGTAACTCAAATGTGACTTTTAAAATCAAACATTGTCTCACAGTACAACCCCCAAATACTTTGCAGTGATATTACATGAAGGAATGATGGCTGAACAGTAGTAATTCTTTGTTGTCTATAATAAAATCATTATAGTTCTCTGGGAATTGCAAAGTTTGTACATGCAGCAAATAACCACTTGGGAATATGAGAGAATAACCCCATTGAGGTTAGGATGTTTGTAATCTCTCTGTCTCCCCTCTGTCTGTCTGTCGGCCTCTCTGTCTCTGATCTCTGTCTGTCTGTCTGTCTGTCTCTCTCTCTCTCCCTCCCTCTCTGTCTGTCTGTCTGTCTCTCTTTCTGTGTCTCTCTCCCTCTCTGTCTGTATGATCTGTCTGTCTGTCTCTCTCCCTGTCTGTCTGTCTCTCTGTCTGTCTCTCTCTGTCTGTCTCTCTCTCTCCCCCTCTCTCTGTCTCTGTCTCTCCCTCTCTTTCCCTCTCTCTCTTTGTCTCTCTCTCTCCCTCCCTCTCTGTCTCTCTGTCTGTCTGTCAGTCTGTCTGTCTCTCTTTCTCTGTCTCTCTCCCTCTCTGTCTGTCTGTCTGTCTGTGTCTGTCTGTCTGTCTCTCCCTCCTCTCTCTGTCTCTCTGTCTGTCTCTCTCCCTCTGTCTGTCTGTCTGTCTGTCTCTGTCTCTGTCTCTGTCTCTGATCTGTCTGTCTGTCTCTCTCCCTGTCTGTCTGTCTCTCTGTCTGTCTCTCTCTGTCTGTCTGTCTCTCTCTCCCTCCCTCTCTGTCTGTCTCTCTCTGTCTGTCTGTCTCTCTCTCCTCCTCTTTCTCTCTGTCTCTGTCTCTCTCTCTGTTTGTGTGTGTGTACATGAGCAAGTGTGCGTCTGTGTGCACACACCCGTGCATGTGAGGAGGCTTCTGTTGGGTACTTCCTCTCTTGTTCCCCACCTTCTGTTTAGAAACAAGACCACTAGCTAAACCTGGAGCTCACTGGATCAGTTAGATTGGCTGAGCAGCAAGGGATGAACCTGTGTCTGCTTGCCCTCAGCTCTGGGGTTATCCTACCACAGCAGCTTTAAGTATGCTAGGGACCGAACCCAGGTCCCCACGCTTACTCAGAAAGTGCTCTATCCACTGAGCCTCTGTTCTAGCATAGTAGCCTATTTACTACATGCATTAAATTTTATTTATTTCTCTATCAGTGCAATGCTTTTTAGACCCATGAATGAGCTGTTCGGTCAGCTTATTATTTTATATACATTATATATAAAACATAACAAGTTATATATAAGACATATGTTATTACATATATATGTATACATATATCAAATTTATAACTAGAATTTGTAGCATAATTTCCTCAGCTACAATTGAAACTCAGCAAATCTTTGGTGACATTATGGTGGAATGCCTTTTGTTCGTGGTGGGGGCACACAACTCTAATCTTTGTTTCTTAGACTCAGCATAAAAGAAAAGTCATGCATTTGTTCGGTCTTTTAAAAATCAGGAGAGAAGGAAGGAGGAGCTCAATGTCATTAGCAGTCAGTCACCCTTTTCTCTTGTGGCTATAGATCTAGAGGACATTCAGCTGTGGCACTTGTCAAGGAACATCCCCCCCCCCTTCTCCAATCAAGCTGCAGGTGACTCTCTCAGGGACTCAATTATCACCTCCACAACTTATAAAACATTAGAGTAACATAAACTCGTAAATATGTGCTGGGATGAACTTAATTACCATCTGTAGAAGCTCACATCTAGTGGCAATAGGGTTAACCTGGCAGTAAGCCAGCCCCAAGGAGCCTGCAGTATCTCACAGTTAACCAAAAGCAAAGCAGGGAATGGAGTGTGAGGAAGTCTGAAAAACTCAAGGCTGACTTAGTAAATCATTAGCAGTACCTACCATCAAAGAGCGTCTATATCCCCGTCTATGCTCCCCAGGTCTAGGGATAAGAAGACTCAAAATCTGGAGTGGTGTTAAGCCTGCAGGTTGAGGTTCAGCCGCCTTACCTCTGAAGCACAGAGCAATGCAGGACAATGTGAACAAGTTTGGCCACGTTACCACTGTAGCTAGAACTATGCTTGAGGTAAGCTGGAAAGGAGATGGGCTGGTACCAGCTCTCTATGGAGACTGGAAGCTTAAATCGGCTACAGTGGAAATATTTACACAACAGAAATTAGCACCATTGTGTGTATACCACAGGAAAAGTACAAACAGACACCCTGACCCCAGTCCAGTTGTTAGACATTTCTTAGAACACCTCTACATATATCAATATGTTACTACATTTTTTCCAGCATTTGTTAGAGAACAAATCTCTTGGAGCTTCTGTTCGCTTATCTGCAAAATATAAAGCCCACAAATTTTATTCTAACAAGATCTCAGGTAACAGCTGGCCCACTCTCTCTTTATCTTCCTGGTGCTCTTTGTTCAACTAGAGAGTGGTTATAAATTTTTTTCCCTCTGAGAAACCACGGGAGCATCTACCTGCATCATTAATTCTTATCATTTATTGTAGAACGATGGTAATAGTTCTTCCTGGTGGCTTACCTATAATGCCTTCTGAGATATTGCTATTGTGTAGTCCATTTGTCCTGAGAATATCTACTACTATAAGTTCATGAAATAAAATACTTTTCAGCTTCTTCAACAATAAGTACCCATCATATGGACAACTGGAGGACAGGTAGAGAGAAGGGTAAGTTTGTGTCCCACTGTCCACTAGCTGTTCTAATTCTGTATGACCGATGGACTAATTATGATTATGCCATCTGTGATGTTCACTCAAGGAAATGGAATTTGGATGAACTAGTAAAGTTGAGATGAGGACAGAGGCCCAGCTTGAAATTAGGCACATGGTTCTATTAGTCATGGATGCTAAGAGCAGTGGGAAAAACCATGAGTTGGGCAGAGGAGATTCGACATGATTTTGTTTTGAGGAAGCCTATCTTGTCTGCCCTTCTGCTTGTTACAATATTGGAGTCTTGACTGATTACACCCCACAACTGATGGACTGTGTGGAATGTACCAAAAAAAGCATTGATGTCAAACAGCTGGTTGTGATTTCCAATGCCAGCATCAAGGAGGCCAAAGAAAATTAAGATGTTCTGGCACAAAACAAAGACATCATTGTTAAGTGTCAGGACGCGTTTACACGTTGTCCTAAGATCATTGTGTAATTGTCTGATGTTCTTAATAAGTTCTTCTCTGCCACTGAGCCAGGTCTTTTGAGAAAGAAAACATACTTGATTTGCTATAAAAAAATGACAGTTACAAATCAACAGCCCACACAGCTGTTAGTGCTGGAAGGAGTACCTGTCCACCAGTCCTGTTTATCGATTTATTGCCACCTCCCTGCTTTTTAGAAAAGTGTGTAGCCTTTCCTGTACACATGCCTCCTCACAAACATCTCTGGTCTTTCTATCTGAAGGTATGTATTTTTTCTACTCTGCAGTGGCTCCTTTTACCCTCAGCTCTTCCTTCCTCCACCCAGTTCTGTGACAGCCTTATGCCAGCTTCCCAATGTAAACAGGCATTGTACATTGCCTGGCCTTGACCTTGTCATCTGCTGCCTCTGTGACCCACATGCTGGGAAGCCATCATGATGCCTAAGACTGGTTGCTGAATTCCAAGCCATTTGCTGCTGACACTGTTCATGTTTTCTAAGCATTTCTAGATGTTTCTGCAACATCTAAATGGTTAATGTACTTTTTCATTGGCTTCAATTGATAATTGTTATTGCTGACTATAAACCCTTTGGGGAACAAAGATTCTGGAATAAATTAGGAATAACGGAGTGTAAAATAAAATCTTGGTCAGACCAATCTTGGTAAAACCAACGTAGTCAAATTTTCCTTGCTGTCTGAAGTTTAAATTCTTGATTAATTAGAGCTCAGATGGAAATTTAAACTTGAAACCAGATGAACTGGTTAAGTACCACCTCCTCTAGCAGGCAAAGCATATTGAGAGTTTTATCCTTAATTTGCCTTTCCAGTGCCTTTGGTCTGATGGTTTACGTGAAAGCTACAGAAAACCTTTAAAGACATTATCTCTGAAACCACATGAAAAATATTCCTCAACAAAATTAGTATTGAACCCAAAGTATTTTGACTTTAAGACTTAAACAACAACAACAACAACAACAAAAACCTATCTGTTTAGGAGAAAATCAAGTCATTTCATATTTTAACTGTATCTTTAATTTTTAAATTGATAAGTATTACAAAGTTTTTAGCAGACATTACTGGAGCCTTACTATGACTGAATCAGTAAAATGTGGCATTCACAGTTGGTTCAGATTTCTGCAAGCTACCTCCGTATCATCCACAGTGAGGCAGAGTTAAGCTGAGAGTCAAACTCTTCTTTTATTCAGGTTTGGAGTGGAGATTGTAGTATGGAGATAAGAGACAGATAAAGGAAACCATTTTTCCAATCAGGAGAGGAGAGAGGTGGTGGTGGGGGGGCTCCAAGGAGCGGAGAAAAGTTTCCCTGGTTAAAAGTAGGAGGGAAATGAAAGCTGAGTTGGCCAAGTTTATGTTCAAAGCTTAAGATCCAGGGCTTGGTTTTGACTCTGGTGAGAGGAGCCAGTCCTGTTCCTGGTTCTGCACCTTTGGACTCCTACAGCAGTGAGCAGGCCTGTAGAAGCTGCTTCCAAGCTGATCAGCAGGGAATGCAGCATTGTGGAGCACCGGAGTGACAGCCTGTCTTCTGCGCTAGTCAAGCACTTGCGTTAATGCAGGGACAGGCTCTCGTATGCTATGCTGGCGTGTTAATTCATTTAGTTATGCATTTATTTACTCAGTTTTCAAGATAAGAGTCTTGCCTATGTACAATGGCCTGGCCTTGAGTTTGTCATCTGCGGCCTCTGTGACCCACATGCTGGAATTATGGGAATAAACCACAATGCCCAGAGTGCCATACTGTAGACTCAAAATGAGTTCCTTCCTACTGTTTCCCACTTAGACTCTCTTAACCACACAATGATGTGCCTATAGCTAATCTGTCTTTTATGATCTGGGATATAAGTTCACAAATTTAGCCTCACTACCCTCCATCTTCACCTCATACTCACTTGTAACTACTCCGGGTCATTTTCGTTGCTTCAATTGGCACTCAGTTACTATTTTACCCCAAGTGTGTGATCCCCCATTAACACCACAGGCTTTCCCAGAGCAAAATGAATTGATTAATCCTGCCTAAGTGAGACCTCGGCACTCTGCGTCTCCAGTTCTCCCTGAACCGAGGCTGCTTTTTAGTTCTTACGAGGGGATTTGTTCCCACTAAGTGAGGGCTACCCTTAGCTTTAAGAACCCAGGGGAATTTTTTTTATTTAGAAAATCATTTGGAAAGGGCTAAGGACAAATCACTTATGAAGTCTATGACAGAAGGAAGCCCTTGATGAGAATTACACTATGTGTTGATCCTTCTGCAAGGCTGACTAACTGATTCGAACATCAGTCATTGTGGAGCGTTTGGAGTTCAGACGCCAGTTCCGATTAGTCTCAGATTGTCTTTAACCTCTTTAATAGCCATCGTTTGCTCTCTTCTGTGCTGACCCAACATGCTGTGACTAACAGGTGAGATCTTTGGGAATGTATTGACTTAACAGACTGAGGCCTATGGTGGAGATTCCACTACTTGGCTAACAGTCAACTACCTGATGCTTCTACCGAAGTACTTGAAAATTCCTTAATTTATGATGCTCTTCATTGTGTTGTTATGAAAGCCTCATGAAACTGACACCACTGTTGGAACATGAAATTTGGGGTGACCGGACTCTGTGTTCCCAGCTCTGGTCTCTCACCTTTGGCTCTGGAGTAAGCTGTCCCTTCTTTCCTTTGAGGTGACAGCTGAATTCTGCCACTGAGTCTCACAGCACAGAGAATATTGAGTGTGCTGAATGCAGAACAAAGTTCTAATGTTTGCGGAGCCTTCACTGCCTTTTCACTTGTAGACTTACTTGATGTTCGCAATATCCATGCTATCGTAGGTATTATCATATATACCTATATTATTATATTATCCTATTTCAGAAAAGGAAATGAAGGACTCAGTATTTACATGTTTACAGGGGAAAATTAAGACGAGAATCTAGATCACCATCACATACAGAAACAAAAACAAACACAAACACAGAGAATGGTGAATGAGAGCAGGATAGCCCTGTGTGTGGATTCCCCAAGAAAGCTTGCAGCTGTGCATTCTGCAGGTGTCATGGCGGGCCTTTTATCTTTTGGCACTTGGTATCCGAGTACAAAAGATGTTATAAGGCAAAATTCTCCCAGCAAAATGCTGGAGTGTCATGGAAACTAAAAGGAGCCTATTTCCAGGGACTTTTCTAGAGATCCCCGACTTGGAACAAACAACAAACAAGCAGATATGCTGGGTTTTATTTTATTTTATTTTTTTATTTCAAGAACCTTTGATCTGTTCCTTGCTTTAGAAGTGCTTGCATGGTTTGTAGAAAGTCCTATTAGTTTTGTCATTAGTCCTAATGAGTCACACTCATAAACATGCATTCTGACTCTTCCTGTTTTCAATAGTCGTTAGAGGTAAAGCAGGATTTGTGGCTGGTATTTTTACACCAGAGTATTTGGTTGCGTTGGTGTCATACACACAGTGGATACATATAGTGACCTCATGTGACAACTAAGAAGCTTCCACAGGCCAGAACAGGAAAAACAATTCTTCTGAAACCAGAGCACCTTGAGTGTATTTTCTAGTCCGTAGTAATGGCAGTTGCTAACAGGTATGGAAGGCTTTTAGTCTTTTCCGTGGGAAAGATAATTTTAAATGAATTGTCAGGGCCCCCAGAAGTCCTTGGGAAATAACCCAGCTGGTAGTTGAGAAAAGCAAGGCCACTTCGTGTGTAGAATCAGACTGTGAGTATTCTAGCTTCCCTGTAGCCTCCGTCACAGCTACTCAGCTGTGCGGTTAGCATGCCAAAATCTGCGTAGACAATGTAGTCCAAGAAGGCTCTTTATTAAGATGTGTGGGGGTCACATTTGGCTCAAACAAAGTGCTTTGCCAAATCCTGGTTAGAGTAGAAGTTTAATAAGTGTGACCCACCTAGATAGACTAGTAGCCTCACCAGGGACCTTACTACAAATGCTTATCTCGCATCCCCACCCCACAAGGCAAGGGCACTGTTTCTGGTGTGTGTGTGTGTGTGTGTGTTTTGATATTTTGTCATGTGCGAGCCTACCACACAGACACAGTGTGATCCCAGAACGGCTTCCAGGGGCTTTCTTTTCTCTTTGCACCGCATGGATCCCAGGAATCCATTCAGGTTCCCTGGCTCTACAGCAAGTGCCTTTACCTACTGAGACATCTTACTGGCCTTGTTTCTGTTTTCATTGTTAATAATTTTTTGAGGTTATAACATAATAATATATTTTCCCCCTTCCTTTCTCCCCCCAAACTCTTCAGTGTACCCTATTCTTGTGCATGTGCATTTCTAAGTACAGAAATACTGCTCAGTTCATAATGTTGCTTATATGTATGCTCTCAGGGATGAGCATTTAGTATTACATAACAATTGGTATGGTGTTCTCTGTTTCTGTTTAAACAGGCCTGTAGATGACTTCTGACTTATGCCAGGGAACTGTTCATCTAATAAGACAGAACCGACGTCCCGCGAGTATCTGCTCTGAATCAGCTGTGTCTAGTACCTTTTCTCCTTGAATCTTTAAAACTCTTTCAACTTGATACTTTCCCTGTTGTACAACAGGGGCCACTAAAACTCAGAGGGGTTAAATGATCTGCCAAGGACAAAACTCCCATAGGCAATGGAGATGCGTTTTAAACCATGACCGTCTGGTTCTACAACATACATCAGCTAAAGTATGTCAAAAGAGTCTTGGATGTCCATCCATCTTCCTCCCTGGCTGCTGGCTATTCAGGAGGAGGAATTAAGGACTGGGTGGATTGGGTAGATTTACTTCAGACCCCTAATCCTTTCTCTGAATGCAGTGATCTCCCCTATGCACCACAGCAGAACTGCAAAGTCAACAGAAACTTTCCAGGGTTGGGGCAGAAAATGATCATGGCCAAACAGGCCCTTCAGGGCAATGCAAATCTCCCCTCCATCCATCATCAATTCCAACAGGCTCCACAAAGGTTAAGGCAGGTCCTGGATTGTCCCTGTCACTGAACCAGAGCTCAGATCTGAGCCCACCCCAGTCACTTCACGTAGCCTTCCCCAGTTCCAGGATACAAAGGCAGCCAGGGGATCTTAAGTGTGTTCCAACAATTCAACACGAAGAGCCAAAAGACATTTGCTGAACTTCTATTAATACAGTTACTGTCTGCTTTGTATATATTAGCTTCCAAGATGCTTTTTAAAAACAAGCCACTTTAGACCTATCCCATTATCCAAGGGAGAGAAATAAAAGGTAAAATTATTGTAACTGGATTTGTAAAAGTGCTACATAATTATCCGAGCTCTATAACTTACAAGCTTTCTCTTCTCCCCTGTTCTGCTAGGTACCCCAATCCTAGATGTCCTGCTACTTGATAGGTTTAATGTGTGTTCATAATTTTGAGGCACACCTCCTGTGCCTTCCCCTCCGAAGTAGAAATGGAATCCCCCCAGGAACACCGTGTGCTTTCTGTTGTAAAGGCTTGTGTTTATATTTCGATTTTACTTCCAAATGAGATGTGTTTGTGCAAAATGCAAGTGAAAGTAACTCCAGAAATGTGAACAAAAACAATGAAATAAGAGTGGATTTAAGACTTCATAATTGACATTTGGGAACATAATGCAAGGTCATTCTGCTAGGATGCCTCTTCATACCCCAATTCCAGTGTTTTCACGTACATAACACTTCTAAGTCTCAGCCAGAGACTGATAAAGCATGATTCTCTTCCATGCAATGGTTTCATGCAGTGTTCAAAAATGTAGTCTCCTGGAAAAGATTATCCGGAAGTTCCACAGTACTCAAATGTAACTCACTCCTCTCCCTATCATCGTGTCACTGAGACAGAGCCCCACTCGTGGAATGCCTCTCGCTCCTCCACGCTTCAGAAACAACACCCTCCTCCAACAAAGCTTCAACGGAAACTGAAGTGTCACGTTCCCACCTAAAAATGCTACAAATTCAACTAAAGTTATTTTAAAGGCTTCTTTTGCAATGAACTAGAAAAATAGATGAAAAAAATAGCCCCCCTTCTTAAGTTTTGCTAGTTTCCTAGCGATGCCTTAATGAAATACTTAAACTCTGTGACTTGAAACAGCAGAAACACAACCTCATGTCATTCTGGAGAGTAAAAATTTGAAAGTAAGTTTCTGGCAGGGCCATAATCTCTGTGCCAGCCATGGAAAAGCCCTCCCTTGTCTTATCCTCGATTCTGGTGGTTTTCCGTGTTCCTTGTCCCTTACAGATGCTCCTTTCAAAGCTCCACCTCCATCTTCATGACGATCTTTTTTGGTATCTCTGAATCTCCCAGTCTCTGCTTGCCACATCCTCTCTGTATCATTTCACCCTCGCCTGATTACACCTGTGAAGGCTTTCTTCCCAGATAAGGCCACATGTGCAGGTAACAGCGTCAGGAATTATTTTACTTTCCTCTAACCATGATCCCAAGACACAGGACATCTCTGTTTGTCCTCATGTAACCTTGATTAGTTCAGATTAATACGAGTTTCTAGGCATCTATTTTTTTTTCTATAACAGGAATCCCAGACAGTGTGAATCATCGTGGATTGTGGGCTCAAAATTTTGTTGCTCTTCCCTGCCAGCTGCCTAGTGGGAATGCTGTAAGATGAAGACAAGCAAGAAGCTGCTCTTCATGTATACAGAGATTCACACGATATGGGTTCTATCTGCCAGTGATTATTCCAGAATGACTGCCCAAATGGTGTGAAAATCTATTTCTCAGTCGTCTTTTATTCTATGACTGATAAAGCTGAAAATTATAATTACATCATAGTATTTCAGATTTGTACATTGGTAGACTTTTGTTTTAATTCCTTAGCCCATGGGACCACCCAAATACATCCATCATTATTGCTCATGCTCTCCTAGGTCTGTCCTATTGGTGGTTGGAATTTGGAGCTGTATTTCACTCAGAACACTGTGTATGGTACAGAACTAGATCTCATCTTCTGTAGCCAGGTTATAATGAATCATGAAATAGTTTCACAGTGTGATTGAGAATCTACTGTTTTGCTCCTCATTAAAAAGCAGATCAGGAACCTGCTGTCAACACTCAGAAGTCGAAGGCAAGAGGATCTTTCTGGCCTTGAGATAAATCTAACCAACTGACCCATTTGGAAAAATCCTGGTCTATTCACAGATCCAGGCTGTACACTACATTAAACTGAGAAAGTGGTTGTTGGACTAATCTGAACAAAAATCAATACTTTACAAAGAAAGGTCCCAGAATCTTGTGTCTTCATAGGGCTCTGTATAATATAGATAATAGTAGTGGTCCTTCAAAGAAACTGAATAGTGGTTACCATATTAATATGAACCAACTCTGATTGTTCATGATACAAAATACAAAAATATACTATAAGAGAATAGCAATTAAAATATATTAAATAAATTAAAGACATGCATTTAAATAATTAAAGGGTAATAAAATCTTACTGGACAAAGAGCTATGACATCTGAGTATGAAATTAATTATAACAAGAAGGCAAATAAAAATTTTAGAACAAAAATAATTATAATTAAAAATTAAAATTCAATTTGTGTTTAATATAAAACTGTAGATTACAAAGAGTTGCTGATCTTAGAGAATAAAACACAATGATCTAGCCTGAAGAACAAACAGAAAGAATCAAAGGGAAGCTTTCTAATCTGAAGAATAGAGAAAAGGAAAAGTTCCAGTCTGAAAAAATACATTTTATAGAAAGAAGAAGAGTGCCTTAGGTCCGGTGGGACATCTAATGGTCTAATAAACAAGTAATAGTTTTTAAAGCTAAAGAAAGGGTCTGGGGCAGTGGCTCAGTTTCTAGAGCACTTGCACCCAAATGTGATCAGAGTTTGGACTCCCAAGACCTACATAAATACACTGTAGGTATGGCATTATGTCTGTATTCTAGCCAGGCAATGTAGAGCCAGGATCGCCAGAGCAAGCTGACTAGCAAGATAAACAATATCAGTGATCTTGGAGTTTGATTGAGAGGCTCTGTCTCAATGAATAAGGTGGGAGCATAATCAAGTATGATTATACATGCATTTACACACAGGTATATAAACACCCATGTACATGCAAACATGCACACATGCATTAAAACATACACATACATATATTTATCCCCCCTCTCTCTCTCTCTCTCTCTCTCTCACACACACACACACTAAAATAGAAAAGGACAAAGGCAATAAAGTTAAAATATCAAAATATGTCTAAAAACAGTGACTTGATATTCAAAATATAAAGAGTTAATATAAAGGGAAAATACTAATCTACAGCCATTATACCACTGAAGGTCAACTAAAGAAGAAATCTGAATGTAGAGGGGAAAGACACACTGAGTGCACAAGATTACTAAGGCACACTAAGTGCAGAAGAGTTCAGAAGACAATGGAAATATCTTTGAGGTCCTAATAAACATGTGTGTGGGGAAAGCTTCTGGAAATAGCTTTTACAAATTCTTACAGTGATGACCTATATGCTAAGAAATATTTAAGGATTTTCTTCAGGCTAATGGGAAATGATACATGGAATTTAAATCCTTAGTCAGGAATGGATATAAAACTCTCTTTAAAAGAAAAGCAACAGGGTTGAGAGGTGGCTCAGTGTTTAAGTACACGTACTGCTCTTGCAGACGACCAGGATTCAGTTCTTGGCACCCACATAGCAGTTCGCAACCACCTTTAACTCCTGTTTCAAGAAATATGATGCCTCCTTCTGACCTCCACAGGTACCAGGAATACGTAATATACACACATCTACTCAGGCAAAGCACTCGTACATAAAATAAATATTTAAAAATATTTAAATAAAAATAAATAAAAGAAACATCACTATCAATTGAACATGACAGCCCTGTCAAAGTAAAAGGCGGGTAAGACAAATGGTGGGGCTCTGCTCTTGTCATCACTATGTATGTGACATGAGATGCTGCCACTGGGCGGGTATAAAAAGTGAAGGGGAAACACTGGAGTCTGGTGCTTCATAAATATGCATGTTTCTGACGCTGCAGCCCCACTTTAAAATGTAACAAACCTATAAGTAAGAACTCAGAAGCCGGATGTAGTGGTTCACGTCTGTGAGATGTGAGCACGTTAGAAGCTGAAGCAGGAGATTTTCCATGAGTCTGAGGCCAGTTTAGGTACTCAGAGGATGGAGCCAGCTGAGCGTGGGGATACATCCCTATTTCTATAATACCAGGGATTTGGGAGGCAGAGGTAGTATGGTCATGAGCTGAAGTCCAGTCTGGGCAACATAGGAAGGCCTTGTCTTAGAAATGAACAAATAAATATAGGATGAATACAGTTCATTGGTAGATTACTTGCCCCTGATTTCATAACCAGTACTACAAAAGTAAAAAAAAAAAATGTAAAATAAAGCACTTCATAAAGATATAAGAGCAATGTTATCATGCATTTTATTAATTCAAAAAGGACAGGAAAGGACAACGAAATCTAAATAGTTTTAAAGGAAAAATAGCAGAATGATAGATCAGCTATAATAGCTGCTGCACTTAGCAATCCCACTAAAATCAGGGACTAGACAAGGCTGCCCACTCTCTCTCTATCTATTCAATATTGTATTTGACATTCTAGCCAGAGAAATTAGACAACCAAAGGAGGTCAAAGGGATACAAATTAGAAAGGAAGAAGTCAAGGTATCACTATTGTGGATGATATGATAGTATACATAAGGTACCCCCAAAATTCCACCCGAGAACATCTACACCTGATAATCATCTTCAGCAAAGTGGTTGGATATAAAATTAACGCAAACAAATCAGTAGCCTTCCTATACTCAAAGGACAAACGGATTGAGAAAGAAATTAGGGAAACAACACCCTTTACAATAGTCACAAATAATATAAAATATCTTGGTGTGACCCTAACCAAACAAGTTAAAGATTTGTATGACAAGAACTTCAAGTTCCTGAAGAAAGAAATGGAAGAAGACCTCAGAAGATGGAAAGATCTCCCATGATTATTGGTAGAATTAATAAAGTAAAAATGGCCATCTTACCAAAAGCAATCTATAGATTCAAAGCAATCCCCATCAAAAATCCAACTCAGTTCTTCACAGAGATAGAAAGAGCAATTCTAAACTTCATATGGAATAACAACAACAACAACAACAACAACAACAACAAAAACCAGGATAGCGAAAACAATTCTAACGTTTAGAATATTTTCAAACTGCAAACAGCCCATGGCCGTCATCAGGTGAATGAGTAAATGAATCGTGGTATGTTTATACAATAGATAATTCTAAAGCACAGGGGAGTCTCAAACAAATCGAGTGAAAAGAACTCAGAGGGAAAAACAATGTTCAACAGTTCCACTTGCAGGAAATTCCAAAAATATAGAACTTCGTATATAGAGCAAGAGATACGAGCAGCAACTTCCTGCGGCAGTGACGGAATGTGTCTCTGAGGAGTCTGCGGTGACCGCATACAGGCATAAACTTCCAAACTGCTAGAAATGTTCCATGCTTTGCTTGCGATGATGGATTTACACGCATATGCATGCATATTCAGTTATCTCCTAAGGTGGAGCATTTTACAGACGTATCTATAGAATTCCTTCTCTTCTTGTCAAGCCATTAATCCTGTTGAATCTCTAGAATGTCATTTTGATACCAAACAGTCATTTTTTGTTGTTGTTGTTGTTGTTGACAACCATTTTTTTAAAATTTTGTATTTTAACAGTTATTGATTGTCCCCTTTCATTAAGAAGTAAATTTCTGGGGACAAATATTAATAAAACTATCCTGTGCTTTTCTCCCAAGTGACATCATGTGTTGGGAGCACCTGGCTTACTGCCTAGCAAGGGAAATCCTTGGAGATGTTGTGAGAATCAAGGGCCCTGCCCCCAGTACAACTTTTATCTAAATAAAGTAAAGTATGGAAAAATTCATGAGTAGTTAAGAATATGATGATATCATTTTAAAGAAATGGTCTTAATATTTTATAATCACTTATTTCAATGATTTGGCCATTCTTAAGCAAACATTGGTGATCCCTAGGAAATTCATAAACATTGTATTACATCATTTTCTCCTAATCATTTTGAGCTAAATATTTCATATTTTATTTGGAAGGAAAATAACCCAGTTCACCCAAATGTAGATAATAATGTCTGGGAATCAAGCATTAATGTATTTTCTCATAATTCTTTTACTTGGTGGACATTGATGTGTATTTTTAAAATTCATATGCACATATTCACACACATCATATACCCACATATACACATACACACACATCGTACACACTCACACACATGCACACACACAGATATTACCCATTCACATTTTACATGTGTGCACATGTCACACACATACACATTATACACACACACACATACAGACATGTAACACACACATGCACACACAAAACATGCATAGACATCACATGTGCACACAAATATGCACATTTTACACATGCACACAACATACATGTACAAATCACAAACACACATACAGACATGCAACACTCATACACACATACATGTATGCAACACACTACATGGTTGTAAAATATTCATGTGATTACCTATTGTAACAATATTGTAACAACTTGGAAACTTGATTTAACTTTACCTTACATCCTGAGTTTTATTTTAGGAAAATAAAGTTCATTTTTAAATATTTCACAAGAGATCCAGATAACTACTTGTTGGGGGTGGGCAGCCAGAATAGGATGCTAAGAAGAGAACAGGTGATTATCCATCACCAAAATCAATTTAAGAATAAAAGGAATTTCTGACCAGGAATGAGCCAGAAGTGCAGTGAAAAGAAAGCATTTTGCAGAAAGCATACTTGAAAGCTCATCATATTTAATTTTTCCTCAGAACTTTGAAAAATTTCACAGGAACAGACATCAGATTGGAGGAAGCAATCAGATTTGGAAGAGATGTGAAGAATCCCCTTTCTGCTTTCATCGAACTAATTCTGAACACAAAATACTCTGGTTGCTTCCTTTTCAGTCCAGTGCCATTTTCATCTCCTACATTGTCTGTGTTCTAAACTCCCAGGTACTGATCTGTCATCAACACTCCTGTAACGTGGAGGGTGGTGCTTTGTCAGGCGTCCTCTGGAGGACCGAGACACAACATCCTTTGTTTGTTTCTCTATATCCTACAACTGTGGAGGCATGAACACTGTCTTCCTCAAAGAGGAGAGGTATCAGGAAGATGTGGCTGCTCCTCCAACAACCTTACACCAAACGCCATAGCACCAATAAGTTTATGTGGTAGATTTCCCTATTAGGATTAAGAATTTTTAGGGATGTGTTTATGTCCTGGACTTAAATGTCCCCATGAAGACCACTTGCTGTAGGCTTAGTCAGAAGCCTAGGCAGGGTTCATAAGGGCTGGCATCTTTAGGAGGTGGAGCCTCATGGAAGGAAGGAAATTAGATGGTTGGGAACAAACTCATGGAGGGGACAGTGGGACTTTGATCTCTCTCTCTGTGCATGTGTGTGTGCCTGTGTGTGTGTGTGTGTGTGTGTGTCTCACTTACTCACACCATCCCCTTGATGACCATTATGAACAGAACATATTCTGCCCCACCTTGTGTTTTCCACCATGACTTATTGCCTAGCAAGAGGCCCAGTAGCAACCCTGGGATGATGCCTCCAAAACTGTGATCCAAGGTAAACGTTCTTTCCTTTGAGTTGACTACCTCATGTATCTTGCCACAGCAACAGAAAGTGCATTAATATAATCTTGAGAATTTTTTTTACCCATTTCTTAATTCTTCCTAACAGCATCCTAAAAGTCTAAGAAATATTTGTTGGATCAAAGTATGAATGTGAGAACTAGGCCAGAAGGGGTGAATTTTAGCCCTCTAAAACATGCATTCACTATTCAATATTGTTCAGGAATATTGAACAAGTGCTTGGGGCTCAACTTCCTCATCTATGTGAACAGGGAGCACTAGGTTAGGTAATGATAAAAGGTGTCCTTCAGCCTGAGAGTCTGTGATTTGCTAAAGACGGAGCTAAGATACATCTATGTCTACTCACTAACAAACAGCGAGGCAGGACTCAGCTCTCATCATTTGACCCCGAAAACAGCTTGACTGTGTGAGTTAGTTAGTAACTTGATATCAGCACCCATCCGTTAGGTGGCTCTCTCTCCTAAATTCCCTCTGCCTGGAATTTAAGGACCTCCCAGGTCAGAATATTTTAGAGATAGCTATACATTATAAAAAGAATCATATCAGGAAAACACAGGGTGGAATAGACAGGCAATGACACCAGTGGTCTGAAGAGCTGGGTGACCTGTTCCTGTGTTATTTGCCAAGCATCCTTGATCTTGCTCCACTCCCTGCTCAGGGATGACAGTGTTTGCTGAGGGGTCTCCAAGAATGTATGTAGGCAGAATCCCTGCATGAATCCCTGCACTTCCTGCATACACTTGTTGAGCACTGTGCCTACTCTGTTGTATTTATGGACATAAACTTGTTCAGTCTTCACAACAAAGGAGACCAAAACTAAGGTATCCACGCCAGTGAGCCAACAGACAGCCAGGCAGGACTCAGCTCTCATCGTTTGACCCTGAAAGAAGGATAACAGTTTTTATACACGTTTATTTTCTTAGCCCCAACATGAGTCACATAATGGTGTGAGAGAGGAGTAATTCCCCTGTTAAGATAGTAAGTACTTAATGCCTTACTTTCCAAATAGTCTTGCCTATGCGCAGACTAGTTTCCAGACTATTCACATTTGTTGAGAAAGCCAGTTACCATTCCTTGGAGACCAGCAATGTTGTTACATTAGCTGTTGATCTGAACTTCATCCAGGTCTGGTGGGCCTTGCGCGCTGGCCCTGTATGAGGGAAGGCAGCTGTGTTCTCAGCATTGTGAGGCAGGTGGACTTCTTGATGAGTTACAGAATGACAATGGAGGCAAAGCGGTGGTCTCTCCTTCCAGCCAGGAGATGCTTGTCAGCTCATTCTCCAGAAAGAGTTTATCATAAACACTTTTCACTAGAATTCAGTAAACCTCATGTACAGAAGACAAGAATAATTCTGGCTTCTATTCGCATTCATTTTCCTTCATTTATTATCCACGTATTCACATAAAATCATTAAAAATAAAACTGGAACACAGAGACACTTCCTCACACACAGGGGAAATTGTCCTTTGATGCTGGTAAGTCCTCTCCTCGTCTTACCAGGACCAGGATGTTTTGGTCATTAGGTCTGAGTCTTTCAACAAGCATTATTTATAAGAAAATCACAGTTATTGGCTTTTATTCCAAAACATATTTGCAGCCAATTCTGACTGGGATATGCCTAGCCCTTGACTTGGAAAAGTCCTGAAGCTCCATGTATTTCTATTTAATATGAATTCAATTAGTTTTACAAACCTCAAGTACCAAACAACTAAAGAACGCTCATGCTCTGGGTAATTCATCTTGTTTTCAAATGAGACATTACTTTTCCCCCTAGTCATTAAAAAGTATCCTTAGCTTGAGAGCAAATTGCCCCAGTGAACAGACCCATCCTAGGACCAGAGAAGTGGTTGTTCCACACCCAACATCATTCCCAGGACCTGGGAATGTTCATTTCTGAGCAACTCTAACTTTTTTATTAATCATTCTATTCATTTACATTTTAAATGATATCCCCCTTCCAGATTTCCCCTCCACAACCCCCATCCCATCCTCCCTCCCCTTTACCTCTAGGAGAGTGTTCTTCCACCCACTTACCCACTCCTGACTCACCGCTCTAGTATTCCCCTATGACACTGGGGTATCAGACCTCCTTTCCCACTGATGCCAGAAAAGGCCATCCTCTGCTACATGTATAGATGGAGCCATGGGTCCATCCATGAATACTTTTGGATTGGTGGTTTAGTCCTTGGGAGCTCTGGGTGTTTGGTTGGTTGACATTATTTTTCCTATGGGGTTACAATCCCCTTCAGTTCCTCAGTCCTTCCTCTAACTCCTCCATTGGGGTCCCTGAGCTCAGACTGATGGTTGGTTGTGAGTATCTGCATCTGTATTAGTCAGGTGTTGGTAGAACCTCTCAGGGGGCAACTATACCAGGCCCCTGCCAGCAAGCACTTCTTGGCATCAGCAATACTATCAGGGTTTGGTGTCTGCAGATAGGATGGTTCTCTAGGTGGGGCAGTTTCCGGATGGCCTTTCCTTCAGTCTCTGCTCCAATTTGTGTCCCTATACTTCCTTTGGACAGGAACATTTCTGAGTTACAAACTTTGAGATGGGTGGGTGGCCCCATCCCTCAACTGAGAGCCATGCATATCTACTGGAGGTGGTCTCTACAGGTTCTATCTCCCCTTTGTTGGGCATTTCAGCTAAAATCATCCCACTTGGGTTCTGGGAGCCTTTTGCTTTCCTGGCATCTGGGACTGGTAGTGGCTACCCCCAGTTCCCCATCCCCCACTGATACATATTTCTGTTCAATTTCCTGACCATCTGTACTTCTTTCCTGTCCCTTCCCATACCTGATCCTACCCTTCCTTTTACTTCCCCCTCCTCTCTCCCTCCCAGCTCCTTCCCTCTCTCTAGTATTCAGCTGGAGTTATAGACCTACAGAGATCACTGCAGTAATACTTCTTTCTATTTTTTTCGTGTGATCCTATCTTCCTTTTCCAGATTCAAAAGCATCACTAGTCCTCAAAAGTCAATATACTTTGCTACTTTCATACACTGTCAGGACAATACAAATTTCAAGGTAACCATTCCTAGTAAAGAGTTTATCTTAAACCCAACCTTGAGTGCAGAGTTTCAGGTCAATAGAATCAAACACCAGCTAAGTATCTACATCATAGACACCTCATATACAAATTATCTGGATCCTAGATCTAGAGTCTTAAATCAAGCAAATGATTCAACCACCTGCCCAATCTCTGCCCAAGCTGTACACTGGGAAGATGTCCTGGACGTATTCTATGAATCATCCAGTGCTTTTAAAACTTCCAAATCCCATGCATAGCTCATTCTCTTTAACATCACTGCAAGGGGCCCTTATTCTTTGATTGTCAACTGTGAATGATCAAGCAGTTTGGACAAAGTCTCCCTGCTTCTGGACTCTCCCTCTCTAATTCTTATACTTAACACCTCTACCTTAAATCCTTTCCACACAAACCTCCTTGACTCTGTCCTTAACATCATCATACATAATTTCATCTTGCAAGAGGATTGTCCTAGTGTGTTTGATGGCACTCAGGATCCTGTACATATATTCTTTCAAGTAGCAATATATATAAAGAACTCTTATAATCCTATGTCCAAAGATGTAGGAAATTGGCGTCAATAAAGAGAATGAAGCCCTTATCAACCATATCATGTTCAGTTGTCAATATAACCTACAGTACTGAACCAGCCTCTGTGAGCCCAGGCAGAGCCTTATGAGCTTGGCTGGGACCTGGTGAGGTACTGAAGACAGCCTCATACTCCAGGATTCACAGAAATGCTTGAATTCCATGTCTATTAGCTGTGTGAACACATATTCATTTATGAGCATGTAAGCACAGGTCCTGATTAGTGGCGAGTCAGCAACATTAAATCCAGTAATCAATTACCATTTGGGGAGGTTTGGAGGCAGATGCATCGATTTCTCAGCTGATAGCTTAAGCAGTTGTAAAGTTTGTTTTGTTTTGTTTCCAAATGAAAACAAGGCCGTTTTTGGTCACCTGGGGTTGGGATGGTCTGGTTAATGCAGAGACAGTAGGAACATCGTTTGTACTCTGCCTTAAATATAAACTTGATAAGGGTTGCCAATAAGAAGTAGCAACTACAAGAGAAGGAAGAAAAGCTGGTAACTAATTCACATATAAGGCTCAGTTAGTTCCTCATGGAGGGAGGGAAAGTACTTTTATACTTGAGGATAAATGGATTCAACGTCCTAATCATAATAATATTCCTAAAGAATGCTAAATTGTAAAGTACAGTGTCATCAGGAAACAAGCCTTGAGCTCATTACTTAATAACAGTTAAAATAAGTGTAGCATTACTACTGCTGTTTTCATTATCAGTAAGAATTATACTATGGGTAAAACTCTGCTCCGTGTTAGCCTTGAGCCTAGAGCTGTAGTTTTAAATCTGTATCACCATTTGCAAAATGATCAATCCCCAGAGTGCCAAGCTCCAGACATGGTGGGGGATGGCAGCATTTATTATGCGTGTGTTACCATGTTTATTAGTCTCCATGACACTGTCTGAATCCCCTTCACCTGTCACACAGGGAAGCTGAAGAAGAGAGCTAGGAATGCACCTGAGGTTGAAGGGACAATGCCTGAATTTTATTCCATACTGGGATGTTTCCCTACTACCTTACATGTAAGTATATGTGGTATCTTCTACTGTGAACTGTATGTTTGCCTATAGAAACAGAGATGCCTAAGAGACCAGTGATTCTCTCATTCTTGTGGTAGGGGAATTCTACATTCCTGTGGATTTCTTAATGTTTTCCTAAAACAAAAGTAAGAGGGAGTAATAGAAGCTTTTAAATGCGTGGGATAGCAAAGATGATATGCACATAATTAAAACCATCTCCCATCATTTACACAACTGTCCTTGATGTCATACTGCCTTAGAGAGAAGCTTTCCCATGCAGCAGATCCTCATTCATGACTTCCTAGGGCTGCCTACAATTCTTTATGTAATTGTAGCTTAAAACCCTTCTTCCCACATGCCTTCTTTATAAATGCTGATTGGGGGGGAATTTTCTTCAGAGCTACTGTTGTTCAGCGATGTTTCTCTTGTATTTTATTCAAACCAAAGTTTAAACCAAAGCTTTTTAAGAGGAACATCCATCTGTCCTACAATTATTCTGGTTACTTTTGAAAGCATGCTCTAATTTTTTCCATTTCTTGTACTTCCTAAATATTTTCTGTCTGCACTTAGTATTTCTTTAAGCAAAGTAATGTTCCACACTTTAGGTCTGGGACTAATGAAGTTCTAAGTGCTTTCACACAAAATTGTGTTCCATAATGTATTGTTATAGTCTCAGGCTAGGAGGTGACAACATGTTCACTGTATAGCAGTTACGAGGGTGGGAAAAACGTAAAATACCAAAGTATGCTCATAAAAATGACCGAAAAATTGCAGTGAGCAGCTAGCCATCCCAAGTTCCAGAGTTTGAGATAATCTAAATAGCAAGGTGTTCTTGCATTTCTTCTCAGTTGAGTCAATCTTGGCACAGACTATTCCATTAATAATTAACTCCACACGTTAAATGGTGAAAGTGTTAGAGAACATTGAAACATAACTGCAGTTTCTGAGAAAAGTCATCTGTACATTTTCCAATTCCTTTCCCAACCTCCTTCCACTTACAGTATGAAGGGGCCATTGAGATGTCTCAGTGGATAAAGCTACTGCAAGCAAGACTGATGGTCGGAGTTTGATCACCAAATCCCACGTGGTGGAAGGAGAGAACTGATGCCCACAGGTTGTTCTCTGACCTCTACACATTCCTTGTACCATGTATAAGTGTATAAGAGCACACAATGAATGAATAAATAAATAAATAAATAAATAAATAAATAAATAAATAAATAAATAAAATTTTAAAGGTGGGAACATGAGCTGAATTGATTTGAAACAAAAGGCAGCCATAACAGTGGAAGAAACTGGCTCTTCTGCTATGTGTGTATCTACACACACACATACACACACACACACGCATACACACACACAAGCATACACACATAAACACACAAGCATACACACACACAAGCATACACACATACATACACAAGCATACACACACACGAATACACACGCAAGCATACACACATACACACACAAGCATATACACACACATATACACATGCGTGCTCTCTCTCTCTCTCTCTCTCTCTCTCTCTCTCACACACACACACACACACACACACACACACATACACACACATACACACAAGAATAGTCCTATGATAATTTGAATGAGAATGGCCCACATTGGCTCATATGTTTGAATGTTTGGTCCCCACTTAGAGGAACTGTTTGGGAAGGATTAGGAGGTATGGCTTTGTTGGAGTTGGTGTGTCACCATGGCTAGATTTTGAGGTTTTAAAAGCCCAGGTCAGGCCCAGTCTCTCCTCTGCCTGCAACTTGCAGATCAGACGTGAGTTGCCAGCTATTTCTTGAGCATCCTGCCTACCTGGAGCAATGTTCTCACTGTGATGCTCATGGACTGGCCCTCTCCCACTGTAAGCAAGTCCAAGCCCACAATTAAATAATCCTTTTTTCCTGCAAGTTGCCTTGGTCATAGTGTCTCTTCACAACAATAGAACACTGACTAAGACAGGTCCACAGGGAAAAATAAGAATTCTACTCTTTCTGACATGAATTTTTGGTATGTATCCCAGACTGCCCTTAAACTCAAAGCAATCCTCCTGCCTCATCTTCTTGGGTGATGGAATTGCAGGCATGAGGCACCAGGCTCAGCTCACAGGAAAAGATTTAACAATCCATTTGCAAACATATCATAAACAAAAAGACTGGAGACGCCTCTTAGCAAGGAGTTTCTGTTGTTAGTAGAAGCTTCAGTTTTTGCTATAAAGAGGGCGAAAATGTCCTGTCTCACAGTGAGTGGACTCAAGTCTTAAGACATGAATGTCAGGAAAAATAACTTTAGGAGGGCCAATTCAAAGGGAAAATTTATAAAATTCATCTTCAAATTCCTGCCAGTTGGAAACCTTTGAAATCTTTAAATAAATAAAAATATGACTGCACCAGAAATCATACTTGAACATAAGATGGTCCATCATTATCATCTGGGTCCCTCTTCCCTTTTAGGGTGAAACCCAGAAGATGCCAACACAGTCACCATAAGTCCTGCTATTGATCCTACACTGTCTTTTCAGGTCTGCCAAGAAACAACTGTAACAGACAGACAGAGGGGGCTAGCCCTGCAAGATCAGAGACCAGCACGTTCTTTCCAAGTAGAGACCAAGAGGAGCCTTTGAGAGGGAATCCTGCATGGAGTGCCCGGAGACATGCAGGGCACCATTAGGTGTATTTAAAGAATTTGTTTTCAGCATAGAGAACTCTACTATAGTTTTTCCATGTGCCTTCAGGTAAATATGAACACTTTGTATGTAAAAGCAAGATAGTGTCACCCTAATTTTTGTTTTAAAATTTTTTTGAACAATACAAGCTGTGACTTATAGTTAGGGTTGGTGGCACGAATTAAGGCACAGAGGCTTCAAAAGCATGACTAATAACTTTATTTTAGCATTACTCTTCATTTTCTAAAAGATTTATTTTATTCTTATTTATGTGTATATGACTGTGTTTTAGTAGGGGTATGTGGACATGGGTTTATGTACCTGTGGAGGCTAAAAGTGAGCATCAGATTCCATGGAGATGAAATGACAGGTAATTGTGAGCAACCTGATGTAAATTCTGGTAACCAAATTCAGTTCTCTTGAAGAACAGCAAACACTCTTTTTCTTCTTCTTCTTCTTCTTCTTCTTCTTCTTCTTCTTCTTCTTCTTCTTCTTCTTCTTCTTCTTCTTGTTAATCATTTGATTTGTTTACATTTCAAATGATATCCCTCTTCCTGGGTTTCCCTTCCACGAGCCTCCCATTCCATCCCTCATCCCCTTTGTCTCTAAGAGGATGCTCCCCTACCCACCCACCCACTCCAGCCTCACTACTCTAGCATCACCTCTATGCTAGGGCATGGAGCTCCCACAGGCCCAAGGACCTCCCTTCTCATTCCAGATAAGGCCATCCTCCACTACATAAGTAGCTGGAGCCTTGGGTCTTTCCATGTATACTCTCTAGTTGGTGGTTTAATCTCTGGGAGCTCTGGGGGATCCAGTTACAGATGCAGATATTCATAGCCAACCATCAGACTGAGCCCAGGGACCCCAGTGGAAGAACGAGGGGAAGGACTGAAGGAGCTGAAGAGGATTGAAACCCTATAGGAAGAACAATATCAGCAAGCATTCTTATTATCTCTAGCCCTCCATCCTTTCTTCTTTTAAAACTATGCACAACATAATCTTCCAGCCATGCATGTATAGATAATTTCTAGTGTTAAAAGAATAACTAGTATTCTACTGTGATCCCGAGACCCATTGTCTGCTAGTGCATCTCTCTAATTCACTGTTCAAAGATGCTTTTATGTATGCACATCTACAATGGTATTGTATTCTACCTAGAAAATACAACATTAAACTTGTATTCCACAAGTTTTGGGCTAGAATTTTGTCCTGTGAAAAATGAGAGAATTGCCAGAAGAGATTCAGGAAAAGTAAATGTGGGTGGAAACTTTCCCTTAACTCATGAAATGCCTAAAATAACTATAATAATGCTTCTATAAAGGACTGAGGTGGAAACTCACTAATGGGTTCATAAAAAGCATAGATCTCTAGAGTCTGCCTCAGTGCTCCAGGCCCTGCTATCATGCTGGGAGCATGCTGCTTGTAGCTGGTAATTTTTAATGGAAGAGAGAACCAAGCAAGAAATCCTAAAAGTTTCAAAGAGAAACTCCAAAGTCCCTGTTTTAATTTAACTTTATGTATACATTTGAAAATTAACAAGCTCCCTGGAAATGCTGTAGCTTTTGGAATTAATTCAGAAGGGGCTTAAAATGGAAATGCTGACAGATTGTGAACTACAGAGGTACGTGTGGCACCACGGTAACCCTTAACAGGCATGATGCCCATCATGACAATCACCTTCCCAACCAGAATTCTGTCTCTCTGTGAGTGTGTGTGCATGCACACACACAAATGCTCACATACACGGATATACATGCACACACATGTGTGCACACACAAAGGCATGCACATGCACACAAACACATGCACTCATGAGCACAAATGCGCACACACACACACACACATCACACACTTGAAATAAATTCTAATATAAAAATCTGAGTAGCTAATGCGACAATGCATGCATTCTCCTATATTATATTTTGTTTGATATCTACATTTAAATTTTTAAGAGCCTTGAATCTACCCTTGAAGCTGACTAAGGATTCCTAACTTCACCATTTTCTCTTGCTAGGTCCATAACTAGGAAATCCCACAAAACTCTGACAGCTGTTTAGAAGTTGTTTGGACTCAACACATTTGACTACATTTATAAAAGACAGAGAATGAAGGTTCTAACAAAGAGGGAAAACCCAGCCTCAAACACTCAGAAAACAAAGTGTGGAGGAAGAGCTCTATAATGTTTGAGTAGTAAAATGATAGAAATCCAGATTGGATTAAAATGTAAAAATCTTCCCCATTTAAGCTAAGGATCTTAATCTATCTCCCTTCCTCATGAGGGAGGTGTGTGAGGTCCCTATCATTTGTAATCTGTCACACATAAATAGGTTTTATATGACACAATGAATGTGGGGTTCTTCCCAAAGAGAACACTAAGTTCTTATAAATTCTCTAGTCATCCCCTTGAAGCATCCAGGTGAAAATCTTTTCTGTTATTGGCCCAGGCCTCCCACTGGCTCCTACAGAAAGAGTCTCTTGTTATTTTGATAAAGTCTGTGCTTGTAGCGAAGGTATGTTGTCTTTTAAACAGAGTAAGAAATCTTAACTCTAGGGCTCACATTTTAAACCAAGTAAGGATGTGTGTGTGTGTGTGTGTGTGTGTGTGTGTGTGTGTGTGTGTGTGTGTGTGTGTTCATATATTTCATCACCTTTTGAATGTTAAGGCTATTTGCAGTGGAGGAAAAAGTCCTTCAGGTTTTCTGTTTTTTGGAGACAGAGTCCTACTATGTAGCCTTAGCTGGCCTGGAACTCACTGTGTAGACAAGGTGGCCTCAAACTCACAAAGATCCACCTGCCACTGACTCCCATGTGCCAGAATAAAGGCCTGTGTCACCACATCTGACTTTTCAAGTTCTTCAGTTCTAATAGGAAAGAAAATTAAGCTAAATCCGAGTGGCTGAAAGATGCTCTGTCTGTTACCTTTATTACCATGTGTACATATATTGCCATTTCCACCACAGGCCTACCATGCCTACATGTTCTAGCCTGTACTGCCACCTCTGCCCAGGCCAGACTGATGGCTCCTGTCTATTTGATAGAAACCTTCATCCTTGAAGCTCTGGGATTTTCAGTAATGTTCTATTCCATTGGATATTAATGGCTCCCTGCCCCTGGAGGTGTTATTGTCCTACTACCCATATGCCTTAGGTTTTCTTGTTACCTTCTATCCCTAGTGTGTCTCCCCAATAGCAGCAAGTGTGTTATATCTTCATAACCCTTGGCCTTACAATACTCTCCTGATACATTGTTGGCATGTGACCATCCATTGACTCAGTTGTTAAACACTTAAAACATGAAATTTTCATTTAAGTCATAACCTAGGACTACACAGACAAGAGTCCTTACTCCTAAAGAGGTTCCCTAGGCAGTCCATTAAGTGTTGTGGTGACAGTCAAGCCAGGAGTTACTTCACACATTGCTATATGGCACTCATGTGTACAGTATTTGTTAAAAAAGTGAACATTACTCCCAAGAGTGGAGGTTCGTGTTTGGAATCCTACTGTTTGGAACACTGAAGCAGAAGGCTACAAAATGAGAGACAAAGTTGTCGCAGTAAATATTATTTGGGGGTTTCTATCCCCCCTCCCCATAGATTACTTAGTTCCCAAATAGAAGACACAAAATATTTATAATTATTATAAGCCTTAAAAGCACTAGAGCTGGACAGATATCGACCCTCTATGCCATTCTGTCTACTTTCTTGTCAATAACCCCAAGATATCACTCGCTATGTTCTGTCTGGGCTGCTCCTACTCCAGCAGGCCAGCCCTCATGGCCAGGGGTTCCAATCTACCTACCACTTGGTGAGTTCCTCCTCCCTTCTCCCTCCCTGCTGCCACCAAGAACCAAATCCCCAGCCATCTCCTTTCAGCCCAGCAACAGGTTGTAGGCATCTTTAGCAACCAATCACAGATAACTTGGGGAGGGGGGCAAGGTTTATACAACAGGAGCTGGTTGATATACCTGAGAATCTGCTTGTCTTGGAGCAACTAGATCTTGGCGTACAGAATTTAGCATTTGAATACAAGCAGCAGCAGACCTCCCCATGGCCATAACTGTCTCAATAAAAACAAAAAAGAGGAGAAGGAGGTGTAAAAGGAAAAAGAGGGAATTAACTTGGGTCTTATCCCAAACACGACACCTACGAGGTGTCCTGCTCTGTAAATAGTGACTGTCACGTACACACACGTCTGGGGATCACTACATTGCAAAGACTATACTTTTCAGAGCTTTATGGATCTGAATTCCACACTAGACAAAGTCTAGAGAGCTGTGCCCATCTCCCAGAAGGCTTTGGTAAGACCGTCTCTCTGTGTCTCTGTCTCTGTCTCTGTCTCTGTCTCTGTCTCTGTCTCTCTCTCTCTCTCTCTCTCTCTCTCTCTCTGTTTTCTCACCTACTTTCTCAACTTCTGCTTGGATGTTTTGGCAGGAGACTTTGAGGAAGTGACTAGAGGAATTTATAAGAACAATCCAGCGTTCCCTCTGGAAAGAAAACTGCACACATCTCGTCGCATAAAGCTTATTTATATCCAGCAGATTACAAGTGATAGGATCTCTCGAGAGCTCCCTCAGTTTATTAGACTTAAACCACCTTAACAGTCTCATCACCAGGCAGCGAGTGCCTCGTTTGCCCCTTCCACGTCCCCTGCTCTGGGCTTGTGGCAATCACTCCCTCGTAATAATTAGCTTCAGAGGAGCCTGGCATACATTAACTTTCCTCTTCTTCCATGGAAAAGCCAGTTGTTCCCCTAATATTGCTATTGTTACAAGAATCTCATTCCAAAGTCTTGGAAGTTTCTTCCACCCTTATACCTCAAAAATATTACCATTAATCTGACTTCCAGTCTGAACTGACCAAATGTTTGTGCGGCATTCACTCTGATTTCATAAGAAAAAGTAGAGAATAAATGTCTGATGAGAACTTACTTATTGTGCATAGTAAGATGAGGGGAATTTTAGCTTCTGACTTTAGTATGAGTCAGGGCTCCTACATGACATCACAGGCAGGTAAAGCCACAGCTCGTTCCCATGGAACTGTGGTAACACTCGTTATCTCTAAGTTGGTTTTTCTATTAAAACTGTTAGCATAGGAAGAATCAACCTTATGATGAAAGGACCAAAATTACAATAAAACAGTGGAGACTGGAGACATTTTATTTGGCTCTTAATACTTCCAAAGGGCAACAATCATTGAAATGTTTTCTTCTTTCCTTCCTTCCTCCCTTCCTTCCTCCCTCCTTCCCTTCCTTCCTCCTTTCCTTTCTTCCTTCCTTCTTTCCTTCTTTCTTTATTCTTTCTTTTTTCCTCCCCTTCTTCCTTCCTTCCTTCCTTTCTTTCTTTCTTTCTTTCTCTCTCTCCCTTCCTTCCTTTCTTTTTCTTTCTTCCTTTTTTCTTTCTTTCTTTCTCTGTTTCTTCTTTCTTTCTTTCTTCCTTCCTTTCTTCCTTTCCTCCTTCCTTCCTTTCTTTCTTTCTTTCCTTCTTTCTTCCTTCCTTCCTTTCTTCCTCCCCTCTCTCTCTTTCTTTCTTCCTGTTGAGCTGCTTCCTTTTTTGGAAGAAGGTAAGATGTTCTGTTCCAACACTGCATCTGGCATCTCTGCCCTGACCTTGGCAACAAATACTCCAAGTACAACCTAAGCCAAGACAGTGAAGCCCTCTCCTAGACACCACATGCAGCTCCTGCCTGCCGCTCAGTCAACACTTGGAGTTTAGTTCAGTGACACTGCCCTCAATGTCCTCCCCAGGTTTAGTCCCTGTGAACCTGCCTTCATTCTGCAGCAGGACAATACAGAACTTTCAGGTTCTAGGCAGGCAGACCAGGCCAGAGAGGCACATTCTAATATTCTAATCTCTCTCTCTCTCTCTCTCTCTCTCTCTCTCTCTCTCTCTCTCTCTCTCTCTCTCTTTCTCTCTCTCTCTTTCTCTTTCTCTCTCTCTCTGTCACTGACCAGACAGTTAATGAAAAATGAAAGATTATGGGGCTGGAGAGATGGCTCAGTGGTTAAGAGCACTTCCTGCTCTTTCAGAGGACCTAAATTTGCTTTCCAGCACTCCTGTCAAGTGACCCGCAACCACCTGCAACTCCAGCTCCAGGGGATCTGACACCCTCTTCTGTCCTCCTTTAGTACTTGTGTGAACACACAGGCACACACATGCACACGTGCACAGGAGCGAAAGGGGGAGAATTTTATAAATCCTATTAAAATCCAAAGATCATATTCTATATTCTCTTACATTTGAAGAAAAGATCTTTGTTTCTCTGCAGGCTCAGCTCACTCAATCATCACTCAGTCACCTTTGGAAGATTCCCAAGATGGTTAAGCAAACACCTGCTGGTTGCTCTATATCTCTTCCTTGCAATTGTGAGCCCTGTAAGGCACCTTCCCCTCATTCCAGATCGTTTTGTTGGTGAGGAATAATAGTTCTGTTTTGACAGGATGGCACTGTAGAAATTGGTGTTGTGCTAGTAAATGGGTCATGGGCTGGAGAATAGGAGGACCGGTCTGTTTCTGGCTATGGACGTGGTACCCTGCCCTTTCTAAGTTTCAGATATAAATGCTGCCCCTCTAGGAACTCTGTTCCAGTAGAGGGCTCTAGTTGGCTTTAACATATTATGAGTGAAAATCATTGGGTTTTGTTTTTGTTTGAGATAAACTTTCAATATGACATCTCAAATATAGTATTCCCCCACCCCGGTATAATTATCCAAGCTTGGATATGACTAATTCTTCTTTTGTCTGTTTGTCTTGAAGCCTAGCTCTTAAGGATCTACCTTTCCTTAGTCACATGAACACATTTTAAAATACTGTCCTCCTAGTGTGTACATGTATGTACCATATGAATATGCCATGTGCATTTGTTCATTTGTAGATCAGGCTGGCCTTGAACTCAGAAATCTGCCTGCCTCTGCCTCCCAAGTGCTGGGATTAAAGGTGTGTGCCACCACTGCCCGGCTAATTTTTCTTCTTTAAAGGGGTCTCACCTCTAAAAAACAAGATGCTTATATTTAAGACTAATTGTTTCAAATTGGTTTCAAACTGTTACAAGTCCATTCTTTTTCCTATAGCCTGTTAAAATCTCACCTCTATTATATACCAAATTTTGCATCTTCATAGTGACCAAGGCAGAGTATTGTATGTGATTTTTCTAACTCCTTGTCTTAAAACTTTTGTGAAAGAAGAGTAAGTAGGGAGGAATGAGTAAGAAAAAAAGGAATATTGGAAACTTTCGCTGCATCCAAAGCTGGTCTGAACTGGTTTGAGTCCTATCTGTGTTACAATCTTAGTTGATTTAACTTCTTCCTGACTTAATTTCCTCCTTTGTATAATGGAGCTAAAAGGCAGTGCCTATTTTAAAGGTTTTATTAAGAGAATAAACAAAGTGTACGTCTACCTAGGACGGTGCTGAGACCGAATGATGGTCTTACATTGCAGTTGCTACAAGTTGCTGTGCTTCTAGTTCTGTCGCCTGTGTTTCTGCATGTAGGTTTATAGGTTCTACTTTGATCTGCATTTTCTTTCTTTCTTTTTTTTTTTAACTTTTATTACATTATGATGAGAAAAGTTACATGATTTCAATTTATCTGAATTTGTTAACATTTAAAAACATATTTTCAGTAAATAGAATTAAATTTGGAAATAGAATCCAGTGTCAATGCATTGATGGGTGTATGCCCTTACTCTACAGAGACATTTCTCCAGGGAGCTTGGGGCATGGCAGAGAAAGGGTCTGCAAGAATGCCAGCATTTTGTTACTTTTCTATCAGTGAAGCATCACTGCAAAATCAACAGTTAGGAACTGAAGAGGAAGGCAGACCGAAGTCCATTCCTAGAGAAAATTATAGTTTGAGAGTAGTATCAGATATTTGTGTTGGTGGATTTTAACCTTCACTGTCGTCGGTCGCTCCAAGGTGGGCTCTTGTTTAGCAAATGGAAAGACCCTTAGCTGAGGGTGCAGAGAGTAGAAATGTGTGGAGAAAGGGTATTATCAGACACACACTGCTCACTCAGCAGGCATGTCACATGGTTGCAGGTGCTGAAAGCACAGCAGACAGCCCAAGAATAGAAGTAGGTCTCGCTAAATTTACAAACATCAATTAGAAAAATAATATAAGAATATTTAGTGTTTTTATTACCGGCAGATTCGTAAGGCCGACTTACCAGTATGAAAAAACTGTGAAAAGATAGGAACTTAGGTTTAAAGCCTGTAACAGAGATCGGAGGTGTGTACGTTGTAAGGCTGTGTGACAGCAGGCCCTTGCATGACTGCTCAGTACGAATCTAGACTTGTAACTGAGTCGGGCTCAGGGACCAGGTGGAAAGGTGAATTACAGGAAAGAAAGTCACTAGAGATAGTATAGGGGATGGGCAGTAAACGGAGAAAGAGACAGGCAGCAATGGGAGCCGGTCCACTTCATTACTAAGACCACTGGGACCCCCAAGCTAATTACAATAAAAGCAAAAGGAGATGGGAAAGGAACGAAAAATTAGCTGAGCTCAGGAGGATCCCAGGTAAGCAGGAAGAGGGTAAAGAGAAAGACCGGGGGATGGAGAGTCATGCAAGAGACACACATGAAATGAGAACCTGACGGGTACAGGAACAGAGAGGAAGGAGTGACCCCAAATCATCTACAGCTAGGAAGTGGGTTCATCTCAAGTGGTGGCAAGAGGTGACTTGAGAGCTCAGGGTGCAGCTAGCCCAGCCCGACCCTGCTAGGTTGGCAGACCAGGGCAGCTGGGGGCGGCGCTGGGGTGGAAGAAGGTTGTGGGGCAGAGGGGGAGGTGTGCTCCGTGTTTAGTGACGTCATTGCAAGTCACTGCGCGGTGAAATTTAACACCAGCCGGATTTACTAGGCTCCTCTTCTTCTAGGCAAAGCGGCCGGCACTCAAGGCAGAGCAAGCGCCTGCAGTTGCCACCGGCCCCCTCGCACCAACTTGATTTCCCAAGTGGGTGTGTGTGCTTGTTTGACAAATGTTTGGGCGCAGGCTGCTCCCAAGGACTTCCTCCCCTACTTTCATCTCCTTCTTCCCACCCCCACCTCCCACCCCGCCTTTCTCCTCCCAGGCCCAAAGCAGAGAGCTCCACTGGAGTCACGGAGTATCCTTTGAACCGCAAGTGAACTCCAGGGCTGCTCTGGAAACCTAGCTCGCTCCGGGTTGCCGCTGCTCCTGGGTGAAGCCTCGCTCATCTCTGGTCCCCCCCAGGGGAGAGCGACTCCGGCTGCAGCCAGGCACGGAACATCCTAGCTATCCTTCCCCCTGGGTGCTGCTTCTTACCCCCATACTGCTTCATCCCTTACCCCACCCTACACTCCGTTTTGCGGGTTGGAGCATGGTTCTCATGTGACTTTTCCCCCCTTTTCATGGACAGTACCTGCACCTTTAGCAGTTCGGAGCTGGCTTCTGTTTTCCGTTAGTGCTTTGCTGCGGGGACAAATGCATACAAATGCATTTAGGAGCCTACAGGACAAGGCATGGAAAGGTCTCCCCCACCACAGAAACGTAAGTAGCCCACCCGCCGCCTGAGGGGGAGGAAGGGGCTTTAGACCAAGTTCCCTCTCCCCGCCCCCCGAATCCACCCTGGAGTTGGAGATCTGTGATCCTGCTCCTCGGTACCTTTTGGCGTAGGGAGCCTGCGAGCTGCAGTGGCACCCTCCTCCTGACTTCTCAACTTGTAAAATACCGTGTTTGAAAGGAAGCAAGCTTCTGCCAGCGAGTCTCAGTTTATGCTAAAGCAATCCTGTGGCTGGGGAGGAAAAGCTTGCTGGCCTGTGTCCCAACATCCCCCTCGGCCACTGCCCCAGGCGGTTGCAGAGCCGCTCTGACACCCGCCTAGGCTCCAACTCCATCCATCCTGGCACCCCTCCCCTTTTCCTCTTTCAGCTTTGGCTGAAGCCTTGCTTCCAGCTGTGTCGGGACACCCGGCCTGGATTATCGCTAGTACTCCAGCAATCCCGAGCATTCCTCAAGCACAGGATTGGGGTTAGGGTTAGGTGGTGAGAAAGGAAGTCTATCTACAGACCCAGAAATCCGGAGACTGCTCTTCTCAGGGGAATCTGAGCGGGTCACCTCTTTTTATTTTTCTCTCTCTCTTTTTTTAAGAAGACCAACAGACATAACTCTGGCATCTAGAGTTGTAGCTGAGCCCTGACGTATGTTCTGTCAGTGGAGAAGTGGTGGTTGCAGCCAGGATAGGGGTGCGAGGCAGGAAAGGGTAGGGTGTGCAGGCAGACTTCTCTTCACTGGTCCACCTTCACGTTAGATACCATACCTGTCCTTGTCCCTACACTGGGGAAAATGTGGGCTTGATAGTCCTTTGACTGCCTATCTGGGTGCCCCTATGGGGGGCAGTGGGTTATCCAAGTTTGCATCTGACCTCTGAGATACAGGGAGGAAGGCTGCTGAGTTGTAGATGGGAGACGGCAGGGGCCAAGTTGCCAGAGTCAGCTGAGCACTCGGGGAGGAGTGGCAATGTTTGTGTGTACATGTCCGCCTTGTGGCAATGTTTGTGTGTACATGTGCTTCCCAGTCCTGGGTAGGATCTCTCCTGTGTGCTCTGCTCTGACCTCTGCAAGCTTTGTGTGTGAATGTTCCCTGCTGAAGAGCCATTTGCACCTCCAGCCACAAACCTGGAGACACAATGAAGCCAATACACTTCAGACACCCTTGGTGTCTGTGTATATTGTCTCACAGTGCTGAAAGCCCCGTAGTCTCCGGATTCCAGAGGCTCTCCCTGTGGTCTTCCCAGAGAGGCTCACACAGATCCAGGCTTTTGATTTGGATTTTCTTGATAAGCATTCCAAAGTATGGATCTTCCAAGAGAGCCAGGCAGGGTGGGGCTTGAATGTATCCTATGTTACAGGACTAAGTGCATCTTCGGGGTTGATATCCTGCTAGGGTCCTGTAGGGCCAGATCCTCTGCGGGCTCAAGCTTTGTGGAAGACCTCCAGGTTCTGTTCAGACTGCAAGGTCCTCTCTTCTTGGCAACTCCTACTGCAGTGAGTTCTCTGAGCCACTGCACCCAGCTCAAGTAGCCAACTAATACTTCCCGTGGTGTGTTTGCACAAATCTGTCAATGGCGCCTGTCTTGTATGGTTTGCCAGGCCCTTCTAGAGGGTTCCAGAATATGTTCTTGGGCATTTTGGAGTTTGTATTGGGTCCAGGTGATTGGGGTGGGAGTTGCTGGTGGGGCCCAGAAAGGAATTAGAATTGCACATACATTGGTGGAAATCCTGGAGAAAATGGCACCTGGTGGACTGGGGCAATAAAGGCTTAGGGAGAGGTGCTGAGGCAGGCAGCAGGTCCTGGATGAAGTTTGGTTTTCCTTGTATCTCTGAGGGTACCTCCAGGCCTGGGACCAGGAGCCTGACCCACCATGAATATCTCATGATGCCAAGCTTGTTCTATTACAGGAACCAGTGGGTATAGGCTGTGGATAACTAAAGGTAACTCCCAATTAAACCAGATTGCAGGTCCACACAGCTCCAACCACACACATGTAAAGTGAAGCCAAGGTAGGGGTTGGATTGAGAAACTTGTCCCTAGAAAAAAATACCCTAAAGAATTTAGAGTTTATTTCGTTGAAAACACATCAGTAGCACTTGGGAAGTGGGGCAGGGCTTGGAAGCCCTCCATTAGCTGATGATAGTTATATGAGGACACTGAGTTAAACTTTCAAGACCCTAATGAAATGGCCGAGGCTTCCACTTGCTGCCATCTTTTTGTGGCGATGGTCTGGAAATTCCAGTTAGCCACCCAAAAACATGTATCATTTAACATTGGATCTATACAGACATTATCTTTCTCAGGGTTGTCCTTAAAATAGATTACTTGATGTGACTTTGTAGAATTAGTAAAAGAAACCTGAAAGGTGTTAGATGCACCAGCTTAACTTGTTAGGGTCTAGGAGTGGAGCCCAGTTATTGAACTGCTAGTCTAGCATGCATGGAGCCGGGGGTTCATATCACCCACTGCATAGGCCTAATGTGGATATTGTGGTCCAACTCTGTACTTCTAGTAGTCAGGAGGAAGTGGCAGGAGGATCAGAGGTCCCAGGTCACCTTCACTAGAGAGGATCCAGGCCAACTGTCTAAGGAGAGCCTGGCTCAAAAGCAATGATTAAACAAAACTAGACCCAAAGGTATCCTGGGATGGTTACTATGGTAATTAAAAGGTTAGCAATGGTTCTCATAGCTGATATTAAATACTATTTTCTAAGTTACTTTATTATTTGAGTACTCAAATAAATGTTAAAATAAATGGATATGTTAGAGAAAAGTATAATGTGTAATTTTGAGGGCTGTTTAGACATTCTGTTTGGTAGTCTGTGAAATCACATGAGAAAGGTTTAATTAAATGGCCTGGACAAGCAGGGCTAGTTTCTTTGTGAACTGTGGCAACTACATCCCATGTTAGAATGTATACTCTGGGTGAGAGATGAAATAGCGAGCCATTTGATTTTTATCCTACAACAGTTTAACACTATTTGGCCATTCATTTACTTATCATTTATTCATGTTTTCAACAAATATTTACTGACCGTCAACTGTGGAGAGTCCAACCTGGCTGCAGGCAGTAGGTAAACAATACTTGAAGAAGAGAGAGGATGCTCCCCCCCACACACACACACAATGTGCAGAGTTCAGTAAGCAAAGGAAACCTCTCTGCATAACATGAGAAAGGCTGTGTGCAGGAGGGATATCCAAAGATCCTGAAAAGGTGAGGGGGGAAGGGGGGGAAATAGAGTCAGAGGGAAGAGAGAGGAGAAGGGGAGGGAGAGGCAGAGAAGAGGAGGTGGGGTGGGTCCAGCATGGCAGGGGATTGGAGTGGAGGCAGAATTAATCTAAGCAGGAGGAGGTTCAACTAAAGAAAACATAGACATAGACCCAAGCAGAAAGGGAATGGCAGTCAATGTACCGGAAGGTTTGAGAGAAGGAAATTTAGTTTGAGCACCATTTCTAAGAAGGAGCTGAAATTGGAGGTGCAGAGAGAAGCAGAAGAGAATGAAATGCCTTCAGACCTTGTAAGCTGGACAAACTTCCTTAGTCTTAGGATCAGGGTGCAGATGGAAGTTCGACAGAGGTTTTGTAGGCATGAAGGACCATCTATTGGTCTTACTGGCTGAAGGTAGATTCAGTCATTCTAAAGTCTTTAACACTAGCTCAGGCCAGTTTAACAGCATCCTTGGTGCTACAAGATGCCTGGGTCTATTTTTCTGCCCTTTTACCAATGTACCGCCAAGCTCTTTGATGCCTGAACTCCTTAAACGTTATTTTCTCTGCATCTAGAAGCTACTCAGGTGCCTAGAATTGGATATGTGTACAAGACCTACATATTGAGTTTGATTGACAGTCTGAGATATTTCACCTCATGTAAGCACTAACAATAGTTTGCCCTTTGAATCAACCAATTTTATTCCCATTGCTGGGGTGAAAGATTTCCCTCAGTTATTTTGAGAAAGACAGAAAGTTTTATTATTTCTGGATCTTAGCTGTTAGCCAAACACAGAATCTATAAAGCTGTCAGGACATAGACATTTTTGGCATAAAAAGCAAGGGTGCAAGAAACTGTTGAAACGATAGATGTTTGTTACATGTGTGTTTCTCGAATTACTTCACACGCCTCTCCCGGTTTAAGAGAAAGCGACCAACTCATCAAAAAGTTTGCTATTCACAAAAGTTCACGGGTCTTTCTTGCTATTGTAAACTTCATCTTTGTAGGGATGAATAGATGTAGCCTGAAGACACATATCATAAATCCTAAGGATCTCATGAGTATCCTAAAGGAAAATTGGTGACACTGTCCCTGGACTTTTATGACAAAGAGAAAGTTGAGTAGCTCTATAAGCTGCATCTAGGGGAGACTCCTGGGAAAGGGATTAGTTCCTCAGATGTTCTGAGGATGATCTTTGGATGTCTATTTTCCATCTAAATTTAGGTCTTTGCCCTGGCTAGTCTGGTTGGCTCTGTTTCACATGTGGCTCATGTTAAACTGGATACTGGAGGTGGGGCTAGCAGGCTGAACCCAGACCAATTCAAGCCTTATTGGACAGCTACTTATACCGTCAGTTGTCATTTTTGAATCTTTATTAAATTTTATTGACTATAATATTGACTTATTTTAGATTTGCTCAGTTTTACTAAATGTCTGAGAATGTTGACATCTGTCACATATAGAAATTAATCTTACACCGTGGTACTCCTACCTATTTTGTACATTTGACCCATCTAGCAAATATTTGAAATTACAGGGCTGGGACATTAACTTAGTCTTGCTGTGCAAGTGTGAGGACCTGGGTTTCAGCCCCAGTATTCAATTCAGAAAAAGCTCGGTTCAGGAGTATATAGCTGTCATCTTAATGTTGGGGAGGCAGAGACAGGAGGGTCCCTGGGCCTTATTGGCCTGTCAGTGTAGACAAATCAGTGAACTCAGACTCACTGAGAGACCCTGTTTTTAAAAGTAAGGTGGAAAATAACTGACTAAGAACAAAACACTAGGTGTCCAATGTGTGCGCGCACACACACACACACACACACATGCACACAAAGGCACATGCCCACACACATACATGCACATATATGAGTGCATACTGCCTGTACCGTGGACGTACTAAAACCAAAATCTTAGCCGGAGGGGAGAGAAGTAACCAAGTGTCAGCAGTCTATCAAGCTCTGAAGTGATTCTGGTAGACAAGCAAAAGCCATCTAACCCATGTGAAGCAGATCCTGAACCCTGCTTGTTCTAAAGCGGTGAGCCTCAGATGGTCCCCCAGTCAGCAGCATCCGGTTTATGGGGGAAACTCCTTAGAAATGTCAATTTTTACACCACACTGTGGACTCCTGAGTTATATGACTTGCCAGTTGTGAATGTCTAACAGTTGCGGTTTTCCCCCCTTAGGAAACTGTGTCTTCGCTTTGTGGTACTATGTGTGGTGTGGATTACTGCTCATGCACAGGGACCAGGTAAGGGGAGCTATCTTGTTACTCATTTTTAAGATTATTTCTGAGCTGAGCATGGTAACATAAGCCAGCAGCCTTCGCATGTCGAGAAAAGAAACAGGAAGATACAATGTGTCCAAACAAGCGTGGTAGTTACAATTCCTGACAAAGACTACTTAAGGAAGGAAGGTGTGTTTATTCCCGCTGGTTTGAGGATGCTGCCCATCATGGTAGGGCAAGCGCGGTCTTGGGAGCCTAAGGTTGCTGCTTCCATTGCGTCTGTGAGTAGGTGCACAGCTGATTTTCCTCCGTATTCAGTAACGGATCAGAGCCTGTGGAGTGGCGCTACCCACATGGAGGGTGGATTTTTCCCACCTCAGTTAACTCAGTCTAGAAACTTCCTCCTAGATAGAATCAGAAATTTATTTCTAGGGTGATTCTAAATCCCATGGGGATGACAGTTAAGATTTCCCATCAGGGATGCTCAGCCTTGGCTACCTAGCAAGTCAGTCACCAACCTGGGCTACACTGACCCTGTTACAAAACCAACAGTCAGCATTTCTGCTTGCCACAGCCATAGCAGCACATTCCTTCCAAGTCATCATAACCTGAAATTCAGCATCAAACAATAATAAAAGGCTAGAGCCAGTTTCAGGAGGATACAGGGTACAAGAAAAAAAATCAATTTTGGGGATAAATATGACCTTTAAGAAATTACTCAGATCTTCCATCTGAGAAATTGCTTACATTTTTAGGCAAAATCTCTGTAAAAGGGAAGTTTTGTCCAGTGAAAGGGCCTTGCTTGTGACTTCATTTCACGTGGGAGTTCTTGGGGGTGGCAGACTGAAACTGAATAACCTTTGCCCTTCTTGAAACAACACATGCGTGTAATAAGTTTTCCGTCTGGATTTGCATCATTAAGAAGTGAAATTTGCATATTCGAGGGCTCAGAACATTATTTAGTTCTTGCGGGGTGGTCTGGAAAATAGTGTTTTGATTTGCTCCCCTGTCTTGGTGGACTCAGAAATCTTTGTATATCCATTTTTTTTATTCATTTATTAAACAACATTTTAAAGTGTCTATTTCCCAATCTTACTATCCAATGACTGAAGTATAAATACAAAAATATCCCTGACTTCAAAGTGAGAAAAAAAAAAGTGGTTTTGTCAAAGATTCAAAAACTTTCAAAGAGAAACTCCGGGGAGTGTGCTGGATTTAAGACAGCAGCAATGTTCTCCCAAGGCTGGGTTTCCCTCACTCTTTGTGTAGCAAGACTCCACGTAGCTGCCCATGTTGTAATACAATCAGCTTTTCAATGTCCTCATAAACTAAGCCAGCCATTTGTGCCTGAGTCCACCAACCAAATAACAATAGGAGAGAATATCAAGCAAAGCAATTACAGATGAAGAATGTATTTGTGAAAAGGAAGACACAGGAAGGAAGGGAGGTGAAGGGAGGGAGGCCTTCCGTCTAACCGGTCTAAGTGACAAGGGGCAGGATGGGCTGCAGACCTGCCTCAGTGCTTAAGAGGGCTTGCTGGACTCACAGAGGAGCTGCCTTCGGTTCCCAGCATGCCTTTTGGTCTGCTCACAGCTGTAACTCTAGGTCCAGAGGACCTGACCCTTTTCTGCCCTCCAGAGGCCACCCACATATACTTGGCATACACACCCAGGGACAAATAAGTCTTAAAAAGGGAAAATTATCAAAAATTATGCTTTATAGTGAGCACAATTATGACTTGCAACCTGAACATGGTCAAAGCTGTATTTGAGCTGGAGACTCAAGTTAGATGTCTTAGAAGTAAGTCTCTCTGTACTTACAAGATATTTTACGACTTAAAATGGAGTAACAGGGTAGTTCAAGGGTATGATTACAAGGTAAATTGCACCGGGAAATCAAGTCTTTTTTTTATCTTTACCTATTCTGAGACCTTTCAATTTAACCTTTGTTTTCTTAATAATGTCCTTAAACATGTTACTGACTTCCTATAATTTATGAGGATTTATGGTTTTATATTATGCCCATTCTTCCCTTGACACCACTTCAAAATATTTCAATAACTTCTTGGCTATCATAATTACCTTCTTATGTTCATGTGGGTATCTTTGTCATTGACCTGTGTCCATTGTAGGTTTTCTTTCACATGGCCTCAGAGAGCTCTCTTTTTGCTCCCATTGCTCCTTTTATGTGTACTCTGCCGTTATTAGTTATTTGTTCACATGTTACAACAAATTCTAAACATCTTTGAAAACATTTTATTCCCAAACATATTGTAGTACTCTGAGTATTTTATTTAATTTGGTTTTACCTTATTTTCCTCGAGGTGTACCTTCTAGAAATTCTAGTCTTGCTCAACTGTAGACTGCTCAGTTCTCTGCCTATGCTGTCAAGCTCTCTCATCCATGTAAGATTCATTCTCTTGGAACTTACCTCTTTATTTGGTTCATTTTCCTATGTGTGTGGTGTGGATGGTGCGGTTGCATCTTCAGCAGGGGCAGCTTGTACAGAGTGGCTTTACTGAGAAGGTGTCTGTCTGACCCCACATGGAAAGAGAGTTAGAGCAGGTGAGCAGAGAATTTTACTCTGTCAGCTTTTTTTCTTCTCTGAAATTGGTAAGCTTTAATGGTTTTTTGTATTTTGAGCATGTAGAGCTGTCATAAAATTGATAAGAGTAACTCTTTGCAGTTGACTCATAGGTCAACTCTACATTCTCCTCTTGGTGTCTTTCTAATGCCTGGGTCCTGGTGTTTTGAAGTTTATCATAGTGTGTCATGCAAGTCTCTTTTATTCTGTTGGATGGTGTCTTTCTAATGCCTGGGTCCTGGTGTTTTGAAGTTTATTATAGTGTGTCATGCGAGTCTCTTTTATTCTGTTGGGTGGTGTCTTTCTAGTGCCTGGGTCCTGGTGTTTTGAAGCTTATCATAGTGTGTCGTGCGAGTCTCTTTTATTCTGTTGGGTGGTGTCTTTCTAGTGCCTGGGTCCTGGTGTTTTGAAGCTTATCACAGTGTGTCGTGCAAGTCTCTTTTATTCTGTTGGATGGTGTCTTTCTAGTGCCTGGGTCCTGGTGTTTTGAAGCTTATCATAGTGTGTCATGCGAGTCTCTTTTATTCTCTTGGGTACTCGGCGGGCCTTTCAAGGTGGAAGCGGCATTCACTTTCTGGAAATATCTCTTCGTTATGTTCATGTTTCTAATGAATTCCTTTTATTCTTCAATTTCTGTTGCAGTTTTGGATCTCCACAATGGAACTATTTATTTTCTTGCTTTAAGGTCTTATTTTCCATCTTTGTTTGGGATTAGATGAGAGTATTTCCTAAATTACTTTTCTAAATATTTTCATGTTTATCTAAATGTTATAGCCTCTCCACTCAGATTTCCCTTTCTCTCTCTCTCTCTCTCTCTCTCTCTCTCTCTCTCTTGCTCTCCCTATCTCTCTCTATCTCTCTCTCTATCTCTATCTCTCTATCTCTCTATCTCTATCTCTCTATCTCTCTATCTATCTCTCTATCTCTCTATCTATCTCTCTATCTGTATCTCTATCTATCTATCTATCTATCTATCTATCTATCTATCTATCTATCTACAAAAACCAGAACCTTGTTCATGTTTCCTGGGTGCACATGGTACTCTAACCTCCCTAAGGGTGAAAATAAGATTTTACATTCTTCTTGTGCTCTTTTTTTCCTTCCAGTGTTTTGGTCTTGTCTGTAGATATCCTTTGAGAGTCTGCAGTTGTTTCTGTTATCGTTTAAAACTAAGACAGTAAGATATATTTGAAAACTACCTTGATACAGGCTTGACGACTGAGATGCTCCATGTTAGGGTGTTGAAGAACAAGCCTGGCTGACCATCTTGTTGCTGCAACCCCATGAAATGTCTTTAGAGAGGACAACCTCCCCCAGTGTTACATGAATAATAAAGCTATGATGGTTATCACTATTGGAGCTCAGTGGTTAAAAGAGTCTTGGATGAAGGGATTCTCTCCTAATGTATTATAAAGGGCTTACCTGATTCTCTTATTATTAATACGGTACTACTGTACCTTCTGCTATGATTGGGTCAATATATCAATGTAATCAATCTTTATTTTTCTATTATGGTCTCAGAGTTTCTTATACAAATGTTTAGCTACTTCCTATTATCTCAACACCCCAGTTTGTAATCTCAAGACTTCAGTGAAGTTGTATCTCCCATTCTTGAGTCCATCAGGAGTTTTCCTTGAGTTATTCTATCATTCTCTTCAGATCTTTAATGCATATCAAAAAATGTCTGTTGATATCTTTTGTCTGTTGGTGTTTCTTCTAATTATTTTATGGAGTGTTAAATCATGTTTACCTCTCTTCCTTAAAAATGTCTTCAAGATCAAATCTATGTGACTAAAATCTAGGTGAAAAAGTCAATTGTGAATTTCTACAATTCAGTTATTTCTTAAATTTTAACCCAGCTAAGGAAAGCCATTTCAGCTGTCATCTTAGTACATAGGAATTCTACCCTATCTATTTGTCTTCTAGTCTAGTGTTGGGTGTAACCTGGGGAATAAGTGAGTCCGAGTCAAGCTAAAGTGATCGAGTTTTCTGAGGTTTGCTGGTATGGTTACTTTCTGCAGCACTCCTTGCCAGTGTCACTGCCAGTGAGATGTGGCAGGGAGAGAGATACAGTGTCACTCCACAGTGGGTCACACTGGACTCATCATGTAACTGATTCTAAAAAGCTATGGTATCTCTGGGTCATGACCCCAAGTGTGAAAACACACATAGACATGCCCTTATCTGTCTCCTGTGTGCATTAGTCTGATGTCACACGGAGGCTATTCATTCTAGCAACAGCAACTCCACCCCCTTACACTAGGCACTTCATCAACAATTTTAATATGATGCTTTAGCTTCGTTTCTCATTTTATGATTGAGTTTGCCTTGATCTGGTTACTCAGGATAAATGTTTTACTTACATTGAGAAAACTTAAAAGACACAAATCTTGCTTTTAACAAAACCCACTGTGCCAAAGGTGTTTAAGGACAGCAGTGTTCTGCAGCCATAGCCCAGGTTTATGTCGAGATTATATTACTAAGTAGCTATGTGACCTTGAGTGAATTCCTGAAACACTGAAAGCCTCATTTCCCAGAGATCAAAATAAGAATCCCTTTGCCTGTGGTTTAAGGTGAATGAGATGAGGTAGCAAAGGCAGGTGAGATTTTCATTTTGCGAGGGTTGTTTTAGTCACTTCCAAGCAGTGCCAAAATCGTGACTCAAATACAAGCTTCCTGGCTCCAGGTCACTGAGTAAAGGACTAAGGGAAATGATTTATGATCAGTTGCTTTTACTTTCTCAATGCCCTGAGGATATGGGAAGAGAAGTGGGCCCAGACCGTGGCCTTCCGTTCTATGAAAATGTATTACACTGTCATCGTCTAAGCGATTCTTTTCTTTTTCTTGACAATTTTGTATAAGTTGAAAGGTATGTTGAATACTTTATAATCTTTCTTATTAAACAGTCACTTTAAAAATATTTTTATTTATTTTTGGGGCATGTCATATATGCATCCAATATATTATGATCTTATCCACTTGCCCAGTCTATCCTCAAACTCCTCCCAGGACCCAGCAATCCACATACCTCCCAACTTCATGTATTCTTTTACAGTTCTATTATTATTAGTAGTCGTCCCTGAGTTCAATTAGCGCTAACAATGTGGGAATGGGACAATGACTTTTTATTTTTAATTTGGCATAAGTGCCACATCAAAAAAATAGAGCTGTGGAGCTTGGCTGGCCAAGATGTATGAATATTTGAAATATTGAGAATTCATTAGAATCAGTCTATAGCCATTTAATTCTTTAATAGTAAGAGTTAACTCTGCAACTTCTTAGACTCTAAAACTTGATAACCTAAAAAATATCACATAAATTACAATTACTAAGAAATATTAAACATCTCTATGCCTTCAAGGATAATCATATATTACGCTTAGTTCTCCAACTTAGAGTGAGATGTTGAGAGGCCTTTGTTTTCTGTATTTGAAAAACAAAGGTACATTCCTGTGCTACCACATCTGGATATTTTAGGCATGAAGTATACACTCCATAGAATTGATTACAAACTACTGTATTTACAGAGATTGGGTGAAAGCTTTGTGATATCTACTAAAGTGGACTTCTCCCTCCAGCATTCCCTCCTTCATCCACCCCTCTACTTTATTTCATTTTCTTCACATTTTCATCTTCTTCTTTGGGAGAATGGGCGATAGAGCAGGGAGGCATACAATGGATGTAATGATCATCATATGCTTGTGTACCTGAGTCAGGAGAATCTCTTCAAGGCCAGGGATTTGAGACCAGACTAGAAACACAACAAAACAAAGCAAAGCAAAACAAAACAAAACTGTAAGATCCTGCCTTTAAGATAAATTTTTTTTGTTGTTTTTTGTTTTTTTACTTTTTTTTTTTTTTT
>NW_022196898.1:92643752-92678752 GCF_008632895.1 Mastomys coucha
GGCCTTGAACTCAGAAATCTGCCTGCCTCTGCCCCCCAAGTGCTGGGATTAAAGGCGTGCACCACCACTGCCCAGTGATTAAAAAATGTATTTTTAAATAATGAGACACTTTGAGTTGAGTCCTGCTGTGGAAATAGATACGATCAATGAGATTTTAAAAACTGATAAGCTTTGGTGAAGCAAAAATTTTAGAAAGAATACAAATATCCAGAGTGGAAGGTGTGTGGGGTGAGCAGCTATACCACAGAGCAAACGCAAGTACTGGAGAACATTGCTTCCAGGACCAATCTTAGCTATGACACCAAATTCAAGTTCAAAGATTCCCCAAGCCCACACCCAGCTTCAAAATGCTAGAAAAACTCACACAACTTACAGAAAGTCTGTTAAATTCACCATGAATTTTTAATCATTGCAAAAGCAGCTGATTAAAGTCAGTATGAAGGATTTAGAGCATTCTGAAGCTGAAAACCCACGAAGGGCAAGGAGTCCAAAGTGAGCTTAGCATGTTTAGAAACTAGAAAAAGATGCATTTTTCTGGAGTCAAATAAGGTGAGATGAAGAGACAGGAAGTGAGCCGAGAGCAATAAGACAGGAATGGATGACACAGACTGCATGTGCCACACAAAGTCATTGTAGGCACCAGTGTCACAACCTCCTCTATCGCTGTAGACCCTTTGGCTGCCATGTGGTTGTGAGGCTCTTCACTGGCAGAGACACTGAAGCACGAGAGATGAAGTTAGGGATAATATATTGAGTTAGAACTGCTTTGGGGACATGTAATTTCTCTTGGATAAATCCAGCAGACAGTTGGCTGTGCAAAGCCAGAAGAGAGGTCTGTGAGTCAGAATGTGTGGTTGTTACAGCTATGGTTTAGATGATGGATGATGTCATTAGGCTTGCTGTTTACAGTAAAGAGAGCATGGCTGTTGTCTTGGAGACACCACCATTTATTCTACATTTAAGTAGCAGATAGAGAAAGGGGATGCAGTCCATTCTGTTTTTAGGTAAAGTGAAATAAATTACTTAAGTCACTGAGGTAAGGGATTAGCTTTTAAAGCCTGTATTCAAGAGACATCACTGCACTACCCACACAGTTGTATGGCCTTCGAAATAGCATTTATCCTTGACCCTTCATAACTGTAAGATGGGGTGTTAGTAGTATCTGCTGATAGGCTCTTGAGACTTGTGACAATATGGTAAAGTTTGTAGCCAGGGACTAGGCACACAGAAAGAATTTAGTGTTTATTAAGAAATAAAGGCAACTCTAGTGCTGTCTTAGTTAGTGTTTTACTGCTGCGAAAAGACACCATGACCAAGGCAACTCTTATAAGGACAATGTTTAGTTGGGGCTGGCTTACAGGTCCAGAGGTTCAGTCCATTATCATCAAGGCGGGTCATGGCAGAATCCAGGCAGTCATGGTGCAGGCAGAACTGAGAGTTCAACATCTTCATCTGAAGGCTGCTAGTGGAAGACTGACTTTCAGGCAGTTAGAATGAGGGTCTTAAAGCCCACGCTCACAGTGATACATCTACTCCAACAAGGCCACACCTCCAAATAGTACCACTCCCTGGTACAAGCATATTCAAACCATGACAAGTTCCTTGTTGATAGTCATCTAATTTTTTTCCCCAAATGGTAACTGATTTCTTCAGTGACATGAAATAATGATCTGGGTTGATTTTGTGGTTAGGGCTGCCCATGCGACTAACTCATTTCAGACAACTTAGTTATTAACTCCAAACTATAAATTGGTAATATCTAAGCCAGGATTAAACTAAAGTTTAGATAGCTTGCTCTCAAAATGGAAGTTCTCTCTCCTCTCTCTCTCTCTCTCTCTCTCTCTCTCTCTCTCTCTCTCTCTCTCTCTCTCTCTCTCTCTCTTTTTCTCTCTCTCTCTCTCACCCTTTTTAAATTTTCTGTCTTCTTTCCTTCGCTTCCATTTTCCCCAATCTCTCTTATAGGTGTCTTTTATCATTGAGTTTCCTGTTCTCTTTTCTGTGAACTTCTGGCCCCAAAATGTGCTTAGACTATGACAACTTAAACAGTGCATGGTGTTGTGTACTTCTGCTTGAGAAATTTATGTCTACTCACCTCAGATTCAAGTGGCAACAACAGACAAACAAAAAATAAAAACAAAAGCCCTACTGTCGCAGGATTTTCCCTCTCCAATTATATTAGTGAAGAGGAGGCCTATAAAAAAGTGAGGTGGAGCTAAAAGTTACGGTGGGGGGGGGTGTGGGGAAGGGAGCTTCACGGGGTAGAAGGAGAAGGAGAAGGAAGATGGCTGAAGACATGAACCTGCATGGCATTTACGAGCCACAAGTAGCTGCGATTTCACAAGGTTAGAAATATTGGGATAAAGTTTTTATCATTATCAATTGGCTCTGAAATTATTGTATTGGCATCTTGTAAATTGTAATATTGATCTCATTGATTAACTATAAGCTTAAGAGTTTTAATTCTACCAGGGAATTGGATGATGTGATGGCTGACCGTGGGGTGTGTGGGATGTTGCATGGTAATGAGAGGAACTCAGCTCCCTTCCCCCCCACCCCCCGCTGGAGAGATGGCAGGCAAAGGGACACACTGCCAAGTGAGATGGCCCAACAGGAGCCCTGTGGCCCATCAGTTGCCAGCACTAGTATGACAATGTGCCTGCCCCTTTCTTTAAATTATTATTTTCCACAACACCCCATCCAGTCCTAGCTTAGTGAATGAAGGAGTTTACTACAGTAACTTGCAGGAGCACAGAGGACTCAGTCAGTGAGTGCATCTTCAATGAACAGGCCACCCCAGCATGGATGGTGACCTAGAGCAGCTGCATCCCTACAACCCCATGTGTAGCTTTGAAACAGCTCCACCTCTCAAGAGTCATTCCCCTCTTAGTATTTGTGGATGGAAAGTTCCTGCCTGTGTCCTGTGAGTCCTGTGGGCCTGCAGACAGCCTGCAGAGCCTCCTTTGTTCCCTCCAGAAGGAAATGTTTCATGTCAGAGGAAAGAGCTGCACCACAGATGGGTGCCAGATTAACTGGAGAGAGTATTCTCCACCATGCAGTTGCAGCAGGGAAAAGTAATCCTGCCCTACTTAGCTAGTGATGTCTTACAAGTAACTTGTGAAGAATATGGCAGCTGTCAAGCCATGGGATGGGGCACCATTGCATCAACCTCGAGGCCACACTGATGACTTGAATTGAGCTCCACTGTTTAGTAGTTGTATGATCTTTGATCTATTACATCACTTTTCTGTTCCTTGGCTTCGTCATTTGTGAAATGAGCATAGACTTTAATTTTCTCTTAGATTTATTTTATTTTACATGTATAAACATTTTTCCTGCATGTATATTTACACACCAGTTGTCTCATGCCTGTTGAGATCAGAAGGGGGAGTCAGCTCCATGAAACTGGAGTTGCTGATAGGTTGGAGCCAGTGTGTGCTTGCTGTGAACCTAACCCAAGTCCTCTGCAAGAGTAACAAGTGTTCTTTATTGTCACGCCATCTCTCCGATCTCTGGGCACAGACAGAATAAACATGGAACTCTGAGATAGTATCTTCCCATTTCTCTTTTTATATTCTGTATAAAAGAAACAAGCTAGACAGAACAAATAATCCTAAACTTTTTAGTTCTGGGAAAATAAACGAGACTACTAAAAATCTATGAGGGCTAAAATATGAAGAGAAAAGGAGATGCGCACAGAGATGACACAGTTCACCATCAACACACAGGAAGCAGTTGCAGAAACAAAACCTCTGAAAGGAAGGTACTAAATGTTTAGCTTTGGAACACCAGAAGTGCGAGGGCAGTGGTTCTCAATCTGAAGTTCAAGATCCCTTGGGGGGTTGAACAACCCTTTCACAGGGGTCACCTAAGACCACTGGAAAACAGAGATATTTACATTATGATTCATAACAGTATCAAAATTACCATGAAGTAGCAATGAAAATAATTTTGTTTTGGGAGGTCACCACAACATGTGGAACTGTATTACAGGGTCACAGCATTAGGAAGGTTGAGAACCACTGTGGTAGGGGGTCTGAGAAGGGCAGACACTGCCCAGAAGAAAGGTACAAGACAGAAGCACAGATCCTTCTTCTGGCCACGTGGAAGAAGGCTCATAAAATGCAAAAATCTACTTCCTGAGGTGGCGGATTCATTCTGAAGCTTGAACAATCAGGAATGAGTCCCGAGGAAGGAGAATGAGCTGGGCAGAGCTGGCTGTGTAAGTTCTCCTGTATTAGCACGGCTCACACAGGTGGGACCCATACAGAACTAATTTAGAAAGCAAATGCTTGTACCACTGGAGGAGACTGGAAGGCACATACAGCATCCTTCTACTGCATATGCTTGGCTGTGTAATAATGGACAAGCGAAGGATTTGATGGAGCATGGGTAGAAAGACGCCAAAGAAAAATGCACACAAATGCAGCCAAAAACAATGATACATACAAAAACATTGCTATGAGGCTGTTAGGTATGCCGACCACTTATTAAAAAAAGAAAAAAAAAAGATAAGGAAAACCTCAAGCCAGGTCACCTGTGAGAAAGATGATGAAGCAGTAGAAAGATGAGACGTCAGGGAAGTGAAGATATGGCAAGACATCAGACCACATTTGAATTGTGGGTTTGTGGAGCTCAAAGGTCATAGGAATACAACCTCATACATGGAGGTCAGATTGGAAGACGCATAGAGGGAACGTACGCAGTGCAGGAGACGCAGTGAGACAGAAATGTAGCTAATTAACAAGATAAGCCATTTCTATTGTGTTAATTGTATAAAAGTAAAGAAATAGAGGCTACAGGGAGGGGGCAGTGAAGTCTAACCCCATGACATCTTAAATTCTCCACCAATACCTTTGCAGGTGCTTATGGGGAACTATTAATCTAGAAAAATGCTCAGGCTAAAATCAGTTTCACTGTTCTCTGGTTGCATTGCTGTAGGTCAGATTGTAGCAGCAGCTAGGACAACGAAGTAGAGTATGCAGCTGGTGACTGGAATGCTGAACCTTAAAAAGATGTGGGGGATGCACACAAACAGGTTCTGGACAACAAGAGCATTGCAGACAGCACCTGTAACCATCTCGAAGACAGCAATGGCTAAGGCACTGCGTCGGCAGATTTCAGCTTAAGCGACATAGTAAGCAAGCAGCTCAACTTCAGGAATTAGAAAAGGAAAGTAGACAAAAGGAAGAGAAAGCCTGACACTAACTCATAATAGACAAAAGTAGAAAATAAATCAAAAAGCCACACTTCTGAAGCCACCAGGAACGCCATTATCTAAAGAACAGAGCTGAACTTTCAAATCACAAAAGGAAGTTGAGAACCGCGAACACAGGTTAATGGAAAAGGAGCATGAAGAATAACACATGAAGATTTCTGAGTAGCATATTTAACATTCTACATTAAAGTTATTGTTACTCATTCAAATACAAAGTACTAAGGTTGACTCTAGAAGTGAGTCATGAGTTAGGACTAGCAGTGACATCATGAGAAATAAAAAGATGATTCCATAATATTCAAATTGGCTTCATTATTAAATCTGTATAATATTCTACAACATGATAATGAAGTTGTAATATGATAATGATAGGACAGGAAGGCAAAAAGAGATTAGCTGAACTTGTCTCGATGCTTGAATTCTACCTGTGATTAGTCAAGAATGTAGCCAAGCACCCCGAGAGTAGCACACATCAGCTAGCAGACTGTCTCAGTCTCAGGAGTGCACTGCTGGTTCATCAACAGAGAACTTACTGAATGATAACAATTCAAAAGCGTCCGATTCTTTCAAGTCATTCACTACAACTACTATAATACAGTAAAATAGGAGGAAGCACACTGAAGTGCCTATAAGATATCAAGAACACATATCCATTCTTAAGTTTTCAGATTAATACTCTTCCTAATAACAACTCATTTTCATAAGGTCAAATCACTACTAGAAAAAGAGACGTTCCTACAAGACAGGTTTTTCCAAGGGACCAGCCCTTGATGTCCCATCAGAGATTGATCTTGTGTCAGAATGATTTACTTGACACACAGAATAATGTATGTTACAGACTCTGTGGTAATATATACTCTAAATGTAAGCACTAATTTTCAAAGAAGCAACACTCCTCCATGGCTTCCTCCTGAGACTAAGATGTTTGTTTATACACTTTTGGAGTTAGAGAGCACTGGGCAGGGATCCCTCAGTCACAGACTGACACGACACTCTTCAAGAGTGTGAGTGCTGTTCAAGATTGGTGTCAAGTACAGTTAACCACTTCAGCTGGTCAGTAATTTATATTGCATATGAAAACAATCATGTTGCAGGTTATAATGAAAGTTTTACATTAATTATACCAAAGTGACATGAGAGAACAACGAGAAATTTTGCAAATTACATACTATTGCTTTAAAATGAGCCACAGAATCTCTAAGGGAGCTTACATTTCTGCCTTGTTGTTGAGAATATTTTGATGGAAAACTTTGAGATCCAGTATCACATAATATTTTAGATACAAACATTTATGTCCTTTAGAACTGCTACAAAATGATAACTACTTCATTAACAGTTGATAATTGTACTCTAACTCTCAGGAGTGTTTTGCACATATATCTGTGAGAAAGCATTTTAAATATAGTACCAGGGTACACAAGGTTAATATTCTGTAATTATTTTACTGTTATACATATTGTCCAACTTGGGACCCTGAGTCTCTCTTCATGCTCAACTCTTTTCAATGAATAGAAAGAAACTGTCAAATATCTACTACTTTGCCATAAAAGTAAAATTAATAGTGCTAAATATTCTTAGCTAATTTCAACATTTTTATTTTTCTTTACATATTATAATTCTTTTACAAATATGCAATAATCTACCCAGAGATTATTACAAGCATACATGGATGCAAATTGGAGATGCAGCAGGATCATAAGGATCATGCCATTGACTAAGCTCACTGTATTTTAAAGAAAGGATTCATTCATTTGTTAATGAATGGCATGTAAAGCTACATGACTCTAAAGGTGAACATGAAATCTGATTGGATGATGGTGGGAGAAGCTCATTCATTTAGGAATTCTAGAACTCTCTGCAAGGAAATAGTAGAAGTTCAATAATGAGTCAGACAGACCTGTCTTCCAAGAGTTTATAATTGAGTGAGAGAGACAGTTGGCTCACTACAGGGAATAATGTGATGAACAATAGATTTTTTTAAACCAAAAGTTATATCAAAGCCATATTATAGGAAATGTATATTACATAATAAATATTGGAAAAGAGTTTATGAACTGGGTAAAAGTCACTGAAGAGAAACTTGAAAATGACAGACACGAAAGACTCACAGCAAAGCAAATTTGAGTTCATTTCCCTCATTACTCAAGGATTCGGGAAAGAAACCAAGGTGCCTTAAGTGTGGCATATAGTTAGGGCTTTAGGCTCAGAAAGCTGAGATGAAATTTCAAGAAGCTTGAAAAATTAGAATTTAAGTATAAAGAGGATTATGAGCTACACATCACTGTTGTCAGTGGGATCTGGCTCACCTGAACACAGATGCCATTAAATGTTCAGTTATAAATTCAGGATGAGAGTGACATTTCAGAAGTTGTGAATGTGTGTTTATAGTGCAGTGGCAAGAATCCTAATAAAATGAGAAAAATGAAAAGACCACAACTGATTTTAAATTATGTAGAGGCCTAAAAGATAGTGATGTGTGTGTGTGTGCACATGTGTGTGTTTGTATGTGTGCATGTACATCTATGTGTATATGTGTGTGTATATGTGTGTGTGCATACATGTGTGTATGTGGGTGTGTATATATTATGTGTGTGTATGTGTGCATGTACATCTGTGTGTGTGTGTGTGCACATGCGTGTCTATACTTGCTTCATTCACACTACTGACAGTCACACCTCTCTCACTAGCTTTTGCTAGAAATTGCTCATGGATAGAACATGCCTGTAACTATTGGAAAGAAAGGTTTGGTTTTGTACTCAAATATCTGTATGAATACATAACAGTAAGGTCCTTCCTACCTTTCTCTCTTTTCATTTCCAGGCATAGATATTCTTCAGCAACTAGGCCTTGGAGGTAGAGATGTAAGATACACATCATCGGTGACAGCTGTGCCGTCATCGTCGTCGTCATCATCATCATCATCATCATCGTCGTTGTCGTCGTCATCGTCGTCGTCGTCATTATCCACACCATTACCTCAGGGGGTCCATTTAACAGACTTTGGTGTCATCTTAACAGATAATGCCTATATCGAGTCACCTCTCATGAACATTTTACCCGTTAGCCTAAGACAGCCACTGACGGTATTGATTGGGTTACAATCATTCAAAGTGAACAATGCATTTCTCTTCAGCATTCGGAATAACAATAGGCTGCAGTTTGGTGTACAGCTACTACCTAAGAAACTAATAGTGCATGTCGGAGGAAAGCAAACAGTAGCTTTCAACTACAGTGTCCATGACAAGCGGTGGCACTCACTTGCCATCACTGTTGACCACCACATAGTCTCCATGTTTGTTGAGTGTGGAAAGAGATATTTTAGTGGGGAGACTACTTCAGAAGTTCAGACCTTTGACCCTCATTCTGTGTTTACCTTGGGAGGTATGTATAACAGTTCTGCCCACTTTGAAGGAACGGTGTGCCAGTTGGACATTATGCCTTCCACAGCAGCATCTGTTGACTATTGCAGACTCCTCAAACAGCAGTGCCCCCAAACAGATGCATCCCGAGCTGACAAAAGCCGTCCTCACACAGCAGTGCTGCCCACCGGATACCCCAAGCGCACTCCAGTGCCCAGAGCATTTGCTGGAACAGAATTGCCACAGAAGAGATTCACAGAGCAGGCTCCATTGCCCAAAGGGTTTGATGAAATGGAATTGCCGCAGGAGACATTGACTGATGGCAAAAGCCTTCCAAACGACAGAAGTAATGATCTTGCCACAGTACGTGAAAGCCAAGAGCACCGGACACCAAGGGCTCAGTTAACTTCTTCCCATTCAGGAAATATCTCCGCTGTGACTCTCCCCAACCAGAGAACTCAAGCTAAAGAAATCACCACCCAGGAAGAGACAGATTTAACCCCTTCGGTGCCCTGTCGCCTCCCTAGTGAGGGAAGAATGAATGAAGAGGAGAATATGAACCCTCTCGTCACTGGATTCGACAACATCACCCAGCATGAGGAGGCAGCTGGCCTGCCCCCGCCTAGGAAGGCATCTTCCAGCACTGCACACACAAATCAAGACACCATGACTAACCGCAAGAAGGCTATCACAGCAAATCTATACACCAATGAGCTCACGGAAATGGACCGGATCTTAAACAGCACCTTGTATAGCGTGATACATGGGCCCTCTGTGGATAACCACCTTGAACTAAGGAAGGAAGGTGAAATTTACCCTCATGCTACTGATCCCATCGAAGATAGCTATGGACCCCAGCCTTATGATTATTACTATTATGAGGATTATAACGCAATGCTTGACATGGAGTATCTGAGAGGGCCAAAAGGAGACATTGGACCTCCCGTAAGTTGGATTTTTCTTTTTAAACCATGTGTTAATGCGCTAACTTACCATGCATTTCAAAGAGGTATCTGAACCGTACAACATAGGACAGAGCAGCACTGTGTAAGAAATGTACCCTGCCACAGTGGATGACATCATACTCATTGTAACACACCAGCTAGAACGCAGCCCTGTCTCCAATCACACTTTTGTTTGTGATTGGTAGGCTGAAGGTTACCTAATTCTGGGTAACGTAGTGGAGAGACTATATAGTTTTTCTAGTTCAGTCAAGACCCAGCAAGGAATTTAACGTTAAAGCATAGATTTATTTTATTTTATAAAAAACAAAAACACATGCTCAATGCCTAGTTATGCTAAAAGGGTATACATATGTGTGTGTGTGTGTGTGTGTGTGTGTGTGTGTGTGTGTGAAGTTAGATTAAGGAAAATATAGTGAATATAACAATTATGTATTCCATTATCAAAATCACATCAAATGGATCAGGAAAGTATAATGTTTGATTTTAGATAGATGTTATTTTGTAGATGACTGCTGGGGAAAACCTGCACCCTTATCATTCTCAGTGAAATATTTTCATTTCCATGGTGAATAACATATTACATTGTCTCTGTAATGATGTAGCCAACCTATAAGTGGATTAAGACAAACCCTACCTACCTTATATAAAACTACTCAGTTAACTGGCCTACTCTGGGGATAAAAAGATAGACTATTTAGTAAAGAAGCCCAAGTCAATCTAATTATATGCAAACAAGTTTGTGAGACATTGGTCTAAACGTTTCAGTTCTGAATTTCTTCCATTATGCAGGTACAACTGGAGATCAACATTTGAAACTTTCTAAAATTATTTAAAACCTTTGAAATTGGTGTTGGTACTGTTTGCTTTTGCTGTTGATATTTGGATATTTTAAGTAATATGCCTATATACTATATATAATATGCCTTCAAAATTTTATTTAAAATTTCTAAGTATACTAACTATATCCTAAAGCATATTAAAATCATTCTATGTGTGGGTGTGTTTTGTCAGGCATGTGTTTCTGTACCACAGGAATGTCTGTTGGCCAGGGAGGCCGAAAGAGGTCATCCAGTCCCCTGGAGGTACAGAAGGTTTTAAGCCACCCTATATGTGCTAAGAATCAAACCCAGGTCCTCTGTAAGAACACTGAATGCTCTTAACCACTGAGCCATCTCTCTAGCACCATCAAGATGCCTCTTTATTTAATGAAAATACAACTTGAGTCATTGGTAGAATTCTTGAAACCATAGTCTGGGATAAGATGACACCATGTCTTTGGCTTGTGTTTCCCTGTGGTTATTACTTGAGACAGCTCATGTTTTCTCAACAACTCTTTCTAAGGCAAACTGTTGGAAGTTACAATAAATCCATAGATGCATGGATATATATAGATATAGATATATAGATATATACATAATGAATATATATAAATAATAAATATATAAAAATAAATATATATGTATAACAATTAAATAGTACCACTATGTTGTTATTTATAATTACTGCAAAGAGGGGAGATGGATATATATATATAATATATATATAATATATATATATTTAATTGGTGAAAGGCCAAAATAAATAAATAGGTGTCCCCTTTCTCTCCTCAGAAAGTCAATGTAGTGGGATAAGTATTTATCTCCTGGTCTGTTCTGTAGAGTCCCAAGCAGTTATTCCATCTGGATTTGTAGAGCAATAACACTCAGCACACATTTCCTGACTCTGCTTACCTTGGGGCAGAAGAACAGTGTCTGCTCTGCATACACTGCATAGGGACCTATGTTTCAATAAGAAGTTGAATGTACATGTGTAACTCTATCTTGTGAGGAAGCGTGGTGCATCCTGCTGGGTGCTGGAGAGGTGGCTCAGTGTGAAGAGTGAGTACTGTCATTATCCTCAGGTCCATTTCCAGACCCACCTTGGACAGCTCACAACCACCTATAATCCATGCTCCAGGGGAACCTGGAACCTCTGGCCACTGAAGGTACTACACTCATGAGTGTGCATGCACACACACCACACACACACACACACACACACACACACATACACACACATCACACCACACACACACACACACACCACACCTCACACACCACACAGACACACACACATCACACCACACACACACACACACACACACACACACATACATACACCATACCACGCACACACCACACACAGACACATACACACACCATACCACACCACACACACCACACCACATACACACACCACACACACCACACACACACATACATCACACACACACACACACCACATATACCACACACCACACACACATATACCATACACACAAACCACACAGACACACAGACACACAGACACACAAACCACACACACACATACACACACTTAAAATATTAAAATAAACCATATGCTTCTGAAAGACATAATCGCATAAGCTAAACGTGTGGGGTGAAAATAATATTTGGGAGCATGGATCTCTGCCTGTGGTGGGTTCTTATGACAGAATGACATAGGACTTGGCCTTAAGGAGTAAATATTGATGAGCAAGGCAGATTTCCCTTCTTAACATGGGGAAGACAGAATGGTAACTGGCACTCACTGATGTGGACGAGGCTCTCACCAGCCCTTTCATGCATTCTCTTGAATGAGCTTCGGGAGGTTAGCACAATTGTTCTCAGGTGTCAGTGAAAGGCCAGAGGAGTCTATTGTCTTGCCAATAATACCATGGCTTGTAAATAAGACAGCTGGGATCTGAATATAGATTTTCTGTCTCTAAGGATAGACTCCAAAAAATGACAGACAAAAACCCAAGCAAGGTGGTATCAAATTGTAGAGTCATTTTCTGAGATTTTGTAGGTTTCTAAGCAAGAATATTAAGTTAGCAAAGTCAACCTGGCCGTGGTACCCAAAATAGATGGGCAGTTCCAGGTGACATCTTGGTGTTGTATGATTGAGACATTATTTGGGTTGGCAGAGGTAAAAATGGGAAGGCAGGATTTGGGGAGATATTCTGAAAGAAGATCTATAATAGGGCTCGGAATTACTTGGATCTAGGGTCCAAGTAAGAAGAGGAAAACAGAGATTGTTGTCAGGATTTAAAGTCACAGACTGAAAAAAAATAGTGATAGCAATACTTAAAATAGCAATGAGAATCTGTCCACTTAGCAGCAGATGGTGGTTGACAAGAAGAAAGAGGCAATGGGTAATTCAAGTGAAGGAGTTGAAGAAGTGAAGTCAAAGCTTGGGTATAAATGTGAGAGTCCTCCTTGTGAATATTGTAGTTGAAATGATAAGGTTCTCTAATATTCTCAAAGAAAGAGCTGTGCAAGGGGGTTAGGAACCAGAGCCATGGGGAACTTTGCTTTCTAGTTTCTGAAGAAGAAAGCAGAGTAGTTGAAGCTGGTGCAGAGATGGATGCTGTACTTATTACAAAAGCCAGGAAAAGAGCTGCTGAAGCGTCGGAGACTGGGAACTGAGCGGCGGTGGGGAATCTCTCCTGTCTTGTGTTGAAAGGGCCACAGCTGAACTTTGAGAGTCCATCTTCAAAACTGTGGGAAACAGAAGGTAGATTGCACAGTGCTAGTTGGAGAATGAACGGTGTTTTAGTTTAGATTTGTTTTAGTTCCTGATGTCTCTGTGCAAGCCATGTGGCCCAGCCAGTTTCCCACTTTTACTGTCTGTATCTCTACACAGTTCTTTCATAGTGCATTTTTAAATTTATAATTCCATAGATACATAACATATATACTTAGTCACCGTGTCATAATCCAATGATACATAAAATCAAGGTATTAGGTACATTTATTTCCACGTCATTTTTTATGTGCAGAGCCTTCAAATTCTGTCTGCTAGCTCCTTCATGAAATATATGTTATTGTAAACTAGTCATCCGCTATGCTGGGAGACTCAAAGCATCCTTCCTCTCCAACAGTGCCTTTGTACAATGCCTCCTCCTAACCTCTCCAACTCACTCTACTCTCTTCTTTGAGACTGCTGTATCTATAATTGTAGATTCTATGCTTAAGTGGAAATACATGGTGCTTTTCTGAGTTTTCCAACTCCACCCTTGTTATGTGATAGGCTTTCCTTCTTAAGGGTGAACAACGTATCCTTGCTTGTATTACATAACATATTTTGTTATCTAGTCATCTCCTGGTGAGAACCTAGATTGATTAATTCTCCCATTAGTTGCTGGCAGTGTTGTGATAAACATGGAGGAGCAGGCTTCTCTCTCCTGGGCTGACTTCATTTGTTTTGGGTGTGTATACTCATTACAGGGAGAGCTGAATGAAGACCTATTTTTAGGTTGTGTGGAGTGTCTGCACTGCTTCCTATAATTGCTATCCTAATTTACATTCCTACTAACAAGAGTTTATGAGAGTTTCTTCATCCTTACTGTATTTGGTTTTTTGTTTTTGTTTTTGTTGCGTTTTAGAAAAAAATAACTGAGGGGAGTGTCACAGACTGGGTTGCTTCAGGGACCCCTTGTTCCTCGGGGTGATAAAAGTTCTGGCCTGGTGGGCAAAGAATTCGGCGAGTGACAAACGGAAAAGACACAAGGGAGTGTGGTATCTCAGTGCATTTTGTACAAAGTGAAAATTAGGCTTATATAGTATACAGAGAACAGGGCAAACTGCAGAAGTCACATAGACAGGAGGCGGCTACATCAAGGTCAGTGAGAACAAGCAGCCAGGTGCAAGGCGGAGGAGCAGTGGTGTCCTTCTTCTTGGGCTATTTTCTTAGCCCCAAGATAAATTTTCTGGGTCTGTCTGAGGCAAGTATCTGAAGGTCATATACTAGCATTCCTTGGCTATAACATAGATAATTAGTGACGGAAGCCCAAAACTTCTCTCTGGAGGTAAAACAATTCTGCCTTGAGTGGGACTGCTCTGATAATAAGTGCCTGACTGCTATCTCTAACTCTTGAGACACCCTGCCTGGTAAGACAGCTTCTTAGTAAAAATTCCAAGCTAATTACAGCTAGGAAATCAATTAGGATTATTGAAACACTGTGGAGGCCAGGAAACAATGTTAAATCTCAGTTTTAGCTAATAACGAAATATTCAGTAGGGCACCTTTATGCCTGAATAAAGAAAGCACACAGATCTCTCCATAGACTTTAGCAGAGACCAATCTGGAACACACCTGAGCTAGGAGATGTCAGTGACTGACTACCTCAGGAGACTGACTCCTTTTGAAGCATGTGCCTCAGGTCTGTGATCAGGTTTTTAGGCCTGTCATACAGGCACAACTGAAGTAGATGAGTGCTGTGTGACAAGGGAGATAACACCTCATTGTTGTTTTGACTGCATTTCTTTGAAGACTAGAGAAACTGAACATTTTTTCACATGCTTATTAGACACCTGTATACCTTCTTTCAAGAAATGTTCACATAGTTGGTTTGTCCAATCTCAGAGATTATTTTGTCCTGAGTTTTCTAAAGCTCTTACATATTGTCTGATGAATGCTTTGCAAACATTTTCCCATACTGAAGACTATTTTTTCATTCTCTTTATTTAAGATTTATTTTTATTTTATGTTTATGAGTGTTTTACATTCATTTCTTTAAGTGCATTACATGCATGCCTGGTGCTTGCAAAAGCCAGGAACTGTGGTTAGAGACAGTTGTGAGTTACCACATGAGTCCTAGGAACTAAACCCAGTTCCTCTGCAAGAGCAGCCAGTGCTCTTAACCACTGAGCTGTCTCTCTGTCCCTTCCATTGTTGCTTTGTAAGTCATCTATCTTTACTAGTGAGCTCCTGGCATGTCACATTTGATAGAAGACAGTTCTATTATGCCTTTCTAAGAAGCACATCATTGAAACAGGTAACATTGTAGCACTCTATTCAGATCCTTGCCATGATTCTTTTACAAGAACACAGAACGGTTAGTGCTTTCCTTTCTCCAAGACTTCTTTTGAAGTGTGTAAAGAACAAAATGAAACAAACAAACAAACAAAAAATAACTATACTTGAGCTCCAGCTCTAAGTCAAATTTCTCCTTCCATAACAAAAACAAATTTAGGTAGAAATCACGCACAAAACTACTAGTTACGCTCTGTGTAAACTATACGCATGCTATAACTATAAGCCATGGACTTCCCATTGCCATTTCTGGCCAGATAAAAGGGGAAAATCACCTTGCCCACACTGATTTGGATAAGGTGTTAACATTACTTTAAAATCGTTGTTGGCTGGGGACAGGGAATGGGAGGAGGGGAAAGAGACAAAAGGAGTTATCATGGAGTAGAAATCTGACAAAGATTCGTGGAGAAAGGCATGCCTACTATTTATCCAGTCTAATGCTTTGATGTTTGCTTCCTAAGGGTCCCCCTGGTCCTATGGGTATCCCAGGTCCATCAGGCAAGAGAGGCCCGCGGGTGAGTAGACTTCATTTCTTGCTTTCTGGTAACGGGTAACATTCCAGGGTGGTTTTACCCCTAGTGCTGGGCAGCGTGCACATTCTCTGGAAAGCTACATCTTTATACTTAGCTCGTCCACTGCAGCCTTGTTTATAGCCAAAGGACTCTGCGGAAATGTCCAAGGAATAGGATCAAATTTAAAGAGACGTGGCAGCACTGCTTGGCTTCTCAGACCATTCTTAGTCACAGAGTGATACCAACGCTCTAAAGAAGCTTTGTTCAGGAAATAAAGAAGATCAGACATCCTTACATAGTGCATTCCTGGATTGCAGAGTGGGAAATACTGGAGCCATCGGTGGAAGGAAAAGAGCTGCCCTAGGGATCAGCAGCAGCAGTTTCTCACATGACACTGGTTCCATAAAAGATTTATTGCTCTGTTAGAATTAGTTTCTTTCAATCCTAGAGAAATAGATGGAGATTTTTGCTAAGGAAAGTCTGTCTTCAATAAACTAGAAAAAGAATCGTGGGCTGTGAAGACAGATGCAAATGGGTTTAATGTAATCAACCTTCTTTGCACCCCCATTTATAATGTACTAAGAATATAAAGCCAAGTCGCTGTAAAATATTACTTTCCACTCTCTAGATTCACACCAAATGATTATGCACTTGAAGGCTAACGCAAGAGCCTTTGTGCCTTAACTGCTTTTTGACATCGAAACTCTGAAACTCTGGAGTTGGTGGCCTATCAGGCCCTCCTGCATCCCCTCCCTCACCCCCTCCCTCATCCCCTCCCTTAACCCCTCTCTCATCCCTTCCCTCCTCCCCTCCCTCATCCCCTCCCCCTCTAGCATCCCCTCCAGTCTCTGCCTATCCTCTTCCCTCCAGCATGTCTGCCTGTCATGTCATCCCTCCACCTTCTGTGAGGAGACATTGGAGCCTGCATTTCTGCTCACTGCCTTCTCTGTTCTGATTCCATTCCTTCTTCATGCTGAGGTTGTTACTCCAGTAGGGTGACTTGGGACACATGGTCTCCTCTAATCCCCAGCCCTCTTTGCCCAGCCTGCCCTCCCCTAAGAAGAGGATGCTCTGCTTCCTGAGACTACTTATTTCAGGTGCATTCCTAACTTCATCTCCTCCTGTCCATTCTCTACCATGAAAGTGGCAGCTTTGCAAATTCTCTCTCCCTAAATTTGATCCTATCTGTCCACAACCCACATCATCCCTCTTTGAAAAGTCCCACACTTTAAGTGATACAAGTTTTCCCTAAAGCCATGTGTTGGTGGCTCATGGTTGCACTACTGAGTTTGTGAATTACGATTAAACCCATTACCATGGAGTCTACAGCAACAATTCATTGCATAATCTCCACCTCCTTTTCTTTCTTAAGATTACAGTGCCATGGACTGTAGTATTTTTCTCCTTAGTTTTATTGTTATTAGATGTATCTTCAATGTCAGCACTGAGTTCCCTAGGACAATTTTCTTCTGAAGAGACAAACAATGCTTACTCTTCGTTGTATGTTAAGATGAATGCCTAGGGAACACAGATAAGATTATAAAACCCACCAGGGACCTGCAGACCTGGAAGCTGTCAAGAGAACATGTCTCAGCTCTGTACTCACTGTTTCTATGAACTTAATTTTTCTCCTTTGTGAGTGAGAATGAAGTAGCTGTTTCCCAAGGTCGTTGCATGACTTAGTAATGAGAAATGTCAAGAATGAGCATAGTTCAAGGCGCAAACTAGTGTCTCAGGGGATAGAATCCATGTTTAAATGCAGATGATAATAATTCAGCAGGACAGTACAATCAAACTGACAAACATCCAGTGGCTGATGGGATACCATATGGAAGACTAGACTAGTAAGATAAAGAGTGTCTTTTCAAAGACTTTTTAATCTTGAAACTGAATAGCACAAGTCATGAGGCAGGTGAAACAACACCACAATGCTTACATACTGGATTAGAAAAGCGAGCAGTGCCACACTAGGAATCTCACTTACAGTAATTTCAACAGAATTGTCAGGAGGGAGATGATTCTTCATGAAAATGAGTTCAGGTTTTAAAAGGAAGGCAGAACAAAGCAGGTTTGAGGAATGACTAGGAAAGATGTAGCAGAGTCAATGAATTATCCCATATGCAAATCTTGACTGCAGAAAAGGGTGTGCAGGTTGAAGAGCCCAGAAACCAAACTACCACACATTGTTAGGCTTGTGACTGCACAGCGTAGATGGAAGGGGAAGCTGTGTGCTGGGTGCTGGGGACAGAGGTGGTGGGTAATGACACACCTCAGGGCAATGTTGGTGTAAAGGATGGAATCTGCCATTTTGCTCTCTGAATAACAGCTGGTCTTTCCAAGGTAGAGTGCCAGAGGTGGCAGAAGGAATTACTTTGAAAATATAGTTTTTATTTTATTTTTAATTATTTATTTTAATTAAGTTATCTTATGTATTAGTTGAATGAATGTGAAAAGAAACCCTGTTATTTATATCTGTCCAGGAATAATGAGGCAGTCTCATTATTTGCAGGGTATTCCAGGACCACATGGAAATCCCGGGTTGCCTGGACTGCCAGGCCCAAAGGTAAGAAAATCCCGATGAGCATCACATCATTTTCCTGCTGTCTTAGAAGAATGTTCTCTGCCTTTCAGGATGGACTTGAGCATAGAAAGTCTGCCAGACCTGGGTCATGGTTTATTGACAGAATTATCTGGGCAGGTGGTCCTGGAGAGCACAGAGAAGCAAGCAAAGTGAGCCATGGGGAGCGTGCCAACAAACAACATCCCTCCATGACCACCTCATTAGCGCTTGCCTATGGGTGACATTGCCCCCTTTATAGACACATTGCCATGTGGTTTACAGGAGAGATTTTTTTGTTTTCTTTTTGTTTGGTTGGTTTTTTGTTTGTTTAAGATTAGGGTCTTGCTGTGTTATCATAGCTACTTTTGAACTCCTGGACTCAAAAATCTTAAATCTACGTCTCAAATGCTGGGGTTCCCTGCACTTTGCTCTAAGCCCAGGTTCTTATTGCTGTTATTTAGTGAGTTGGGCCCTTAAATATTAAGACACCATAAAAGCTACTTAGGTGAGTCACCTTGTAACCACAGATGTACCTACCACTGTAGCCCTCTGTAGCCTCGATGGTACAAATGGGGATGGCTATGAACAGACAACCAAGGAAACAAGCTCTTCTCTTACAAAGTCTCTTTGACTATAGGACACAAGAGATTCCTAGTTATGTTTCTACTTTGCTTCTAAATTTGTAATTAGTAAAATGAGAAGATGGAGCAGCGGGTGGGACTCCTCCCGTCACCTCTCCTTAATCGGTCAGCTTTCGAGCTGTTCAGGAGCATTCATAAACCCTGAAAAAAGACATACTCCTTCCTTCTCTCACACAGAGTAAAAACAGTACTTACCATTCTCTAAGAGTGGAGAATTATTTATTCTTAGCTGAGAATAGTAATAAAATTCACAAGTGAAAATTTAAAGATCCTCTATTTTGGCTTCTATATTTTATGAAGTCTGGCAAGTACTTTGAGAAAAAAGGCACATTCTCTTAAGCATATGGAACCATCTGTTTTCTGTTGATGCAACAGAATTTCATAGATGGGCAAATTTATAAAAAAAAAAAAATAATAAGTTCATTTTAAGCCATGGTTCTAGTCTAGAAAATTTAAGGTCATTTCAATTGGCTTGCTTTGGTGAGCACCTTCTGGTTGGGTTCAGTATATATATAAAATATAGAAGGGTTTGGGGACAACGGGTTGACTTACAGCAACCTGCCCTGTAATAAATAGTTAAGAGCCTCTGACAAGACAGGTCACTCCAGAGATATTTTATTCACTAATCTATTCATGAGTCCCCTTTCCCCAGGACACAAACACTTCCCATCTACCAACATGCCATACTGAATCCATAGCAGAATCATAGGAAAATTAGTTTAATATTGTATCCAAACCATTGACTGAAAAATGATGTCGTATTTCTCTTAAAATATGAAATAACTCACTGACTGCATCTCTGTTTTAATAACGGAAGATTTTAACAGAGTGTCCTTTTTACTTCTTACTTTTTCTCAATAATCAAAGTAATGTTAGTGTGTACATTCAAGATTTTGAAAAAATAGTCATAGTCATGTATAGTTTTAATAGTAATATCGCTTGTGTTTATTTTTTTAATTCCAATTTTACTTAGGAAGTTATTAGCGAACACAGCATTTACAAACAGAGCAAAAAATATACTAAAAAGCAAGCAACCCAACTTTGGCTCAAAATGTTTTTTCTATATTTTTATCATTTATCAGATTTTCACATGAATTTAATGGGTTCTACCCAAGTTCATGTCATGGGCCTTCTGTTACCTTCTTTCCTTCTCCATTAACATCCTCTACTCAAGAAGCCACCCTCCTATTCAGAGCTCTTCTTTGTGTGACCCACTGAGGTTAAGTAGACTTCCTTGCATGCATGAGGAGAGAGTTGTTTCTTGGTGCTGAGGAATCTCGTCAATGATAACAACACTATCTTCTCAAAGAAGGCTCCTGCTCCATTCATCTTGACATGCCAGCGGGCTCAGTCTTGGTCTTGTAGTAATAACAAAATGTAGGGAATTCATGAACACAAAATAATGTTATCTAATACTATATGCTGTGTATAGCATCTATGGACATGTGACTGAAGCCATGATCCATGACACGTACCTAATGCTCCCCTAAGTGTCTCTTCACTGTCATATCCAGGGCTCCAAAGGAGATCCTGGGCTGTCCCCAGGCCAAGCTGCTTCTGGAGAAAAGGTAATTATTTGTAAATGAAATAAAAATATTTTAATTTATTTTTAATGTATAATGTTAATAAAAATTTCCCAGGGGGGCTGGGAATATGGCTTAGCAGCTAAAGTGCTTGTTGTCCATGTGTGAGGACCTGAGTTTGCATTCCTAGCAACCATGTTTTAAAAATTAATATAGTGTACGCTGCTGGAATATGTGACTTAAGTGCTGGGAGGCAAGAAAGGCAAATACTAGAGGCTTGCCCCAAGTTCCAGGTTGAGTTAGGGACCCTGCCTCAGAAAGTAAAGCAAACAGTAACGGAGAGAGACCCAACATTACCTCTGGCCTCCATATGTGCATATGCAAATAAGGACACTCAGTGTGCTCATGTGCACACACATACACACACACACATACACACATACACATGCTCACACACATGCACATACGTACACACACACCATACACATACACATGAATAAATAAATATTATTTTCTCCCTTTAAGATATATATTTTATTGTGACCAGAGAGGAAAGGGGAACACTATTGAATTTTAATAAAAAAAAATAATCTGAAGAATCGAGTAGATCACGCTCCATTGGCTTCCGTTGCTGGTTTAAGTCTTCCCATTAATTTTATAAAGCGTCTGCTGTAGCTTGACGTTGTGGCTCACAGGGTGAATAGGCTGAAATGTCGGAGCATAATGTGATCTTTTCTTTGCGTTTGTTCCTTTGAGACAGGGTCTCATGTAGCTCAGGCTAGCCTCAAACTCTGTGTATCCAAAAATACCATTGATCCCTCTCTCTGTCCCCCAAGTGCTGGGATTACAGGTGACTGCCCCACCATGGCTGGCCTAGGACAAGTTCTTAACTCCAAAGATTTTACTCTTGATATGTAGGACATGATAACATTGAAATGCAAAGGCACACATGCAAGGAAGGCTCTCATCCTTAACACGGTATCAAGGCTACAGTGATTCCCAGAGATATGGTTTTCATGTAATTGAATGACATAAACATTTATAAATTTAAAGCCACATCAGGAATCCCCAAAAATATTAATCTAAAATTTTAGGAATTTTCTTTCTTTCTGTTATAGAACTGAATTCATAGAGTTAGAAAGACACAGAAAAGACACAGAAAAGACACAGAAGTCTACTTCTAGAAAGACAATATCTTCATTGGCCTGGTCATCGTTATGAGAAAAGAAAAACAACTAGGAAATCTGAGAAATAGTATGCTATCTTTTAAAATACCTAAATACAGCAAGTTTACTCTATTATTAAATGTTGAAATTAGAGGCCAACTCAGCTCTGGTGAGTTCAGAATAGAGACTGCAGATGAAGCCTGAGCATTCATATCAAGTGCTTGGTTTTATCTTTCTCTGTGATTTGGTTTTTTTTGTACAAAATATAGGGTGTCACAGTACTGGAGTAGAAACTTGAATAATGTCTCTATTCAAAGTGTTTTGACTTATTCATGCACTAACTGTGCTTGATAGTGTATATAAAAAATGTGGTTAGATGTAAAAATTTAATACCAGACTTCCATTGAGCTTTAAGTGAATCCCAAGTTTTGAATAGATGCATTTCTCTGCCTTTTGTCTTTTTCCATGTAAAGACTACCAGGCCTTAAGCATGACAGACAGGGGCTGTCTACTGAACTATGTGTGTAGCACTCTTCTTTCTGTTTATATGTCTGTATGTATACCATGTATGTGCCTGTATACTGTGTATGTATGTGTGTATGTATGGTGTGTGTATATTGTGTGTGCATGTGTATGGTGTGTGTATATGTATACTGTGTATGTGCATGTTTGTATGTATCCCATGTTTGTGTGCATGTATACTGGATGTTTGTATACTGTGTATATATGTATATCATGTGTGTATGTATACTATATATATGTTTGTATGTGTACACGTGTGTATGGTATGTGTGTATATACTGTGTGTGTAAATGTGTGTTTGTGTCCCCTGTTTGTGTGCATGTATGTGTGAGTGTCTATGTACACCGTATGTATACACACATTGTATGTGGAGGGAAAGGCATTCACATGTCACAGCACATGTGTAAAAGTCAGACAACAACCTTGACCGTTGGTTTTTGTCTTCCACATTGTTGGAGCCAGGGCCACTTTGCTGTTTCCCACTGTATAAGCCAGGCTAGCTGATCCACAGGCTTCCAGGGACTCTCTGATCTCTGCTTCCCATCCTGCCAGTAGAGCCCTGAGTGATAGAGGTGTTCTACTGAACCTAGTTCCACGTGGGTGCTCGAGATTTAAATCAGGTCCTCATGCATGTGCAGCAAGCATTTTATCCACCAAGCTGTCCTCCCAGAGCTCTTCAGCCCTAATTTTAATGGAGGGGTAGTGTCTCATTAAGTTGCCCTGGAACCCACTCTGCAGCCCAGGCATACCATGAACTTGCAATCCCTCAACCCAACTTTCCAGAGCAAGTAGGATTGCAGGGCTGCATCACCCATCAAGCTGAGAGAGGGAGGTAAAATGATAAAATAAAAGAATTTAAATTTCTAGTCTCTTAGAAATGCTTTTATATTAAATCTGATTCTCCCTCTTGACACTGCAACAGATTTGTTGCAGGCAATGAAATAAAAAGCCAACAAAAGACTCTTGTTCCTTTATTCCTTGGGATCAGTCCTCCCCTAGACGGGGAGAGGTCAGCCCTAGTCCTTGAGGTTTAGGAGTTTCTCTTTTCCCCTGAACTGAAGAGCTCCTTCATTCTGTGCCCTTGAAATCTGAGTCTCACTACATCTAAATGCAGCCCTATGCGATGCTTGCGGTGACACCTTTAGATGCTGCAAAGTGTAAACCTGGGGGTAATGGTGTTTCTAGAAAATAAAACAACACAGAGAAAAGAATAAAAGCATGCACATGGGAGAAATATTGGCTATTCAGTGCTGGAAGAGGAAAGGAAGTCCTGGGGTTGGGGGTGAAGGGATGCTGGAAAAAAATAAGAAAAAAGACTAGGAAGGCCTGAGAGAAGCTTGCTAAAAGTTTATGCACAGAGGGCTTGCTGTCCTATATTAAAACTTTAATTTTCTGTTTTCTTTCATGATGTTAAACATCTCTGTCCTGTTTACAGGGTGACCCAGGTCTTTTGGGGTTGGTGGGCCCCCCTGGTTTACAAGGTGAAAAGGTAAGCATTTTTCTCTGACATAAGTGAATGTCAGACGGATCTCAAAGCACTTCTGTGGCTATAGTCCTATTGAGAAGTTGAGGCTCACACCGATGTCTTAGATCCCTTTGCTCAGCCGAAGAAAATTAATCAAAAACTTTAGCCAGGCTAGTCCAAAAACTTAATATCCATTAAAGGTGAGATATTCTCAGGAATAATAAAAAAGATCCTTGAGTTTAGTAATGGAGATCAAATTCACAGGTAGGACAGAGCCAAAGTTATAGACAGAAAATTGAAGTTCTCCTTTTTTTTTTTTTGACAATATCCAAGACCACTTGTAAAATGCTTTGTGTGATTGATACAAGGGGCATACCTAAACATGATAATGACAATTTACAGCAATTCTATAGCCAAAATTAAATTAAATGGAGAAAAACTCAAATTAGGTCCAGTAAACCAAGAACAAGACAAAGTTGTCCATTCTTTCCATATCTATTCAATATAGTACCTGAAAGTTTAGCTAGAGCAATAAAGCAACCGAGGGAAGTCAGGAGAATATCAATCAGAAAGGAAGAAGTCAGATTGTCTTTATTCTCAGATGATAGGATACGATGCATACGTGAACAAAAAGCTTCCAAAGGGCCAACTCCCAGAGCTGATAAACACTTCCAGCAAGGTTGCTGCATACGGGATTAACTAAAACAAACACAACTCAGAACCTTCCCATATTCAGATTACAAAGGGACTGAGAACAAAGCAGAGAGACAACACACCCCACATCATCCTCACATAATATATATTAGAATAACATTGAAAAAGCAAGTGAACAATTTTACAAAAGCATCAAGTGTTTGAAAAAATACATCAAAGAAGTTATCAAAAGACCAAAAGATATTGGGACAGTGGGAAGCCTCGTCTTGTCCCTGATCTTAAAGGGATTGCTTCAATTATCTCTCCATTTAGTTTGATATTGGCTGTTAGTTTGCTGTATTTTGCTTTTATTTTGTTTAGGTATGGGCCTTGAATTCTTGATATCTCCAATACTTTTACCATGAGGTGGTGTTGTATTTTGTTAAAGGATTTTTCAGCATCTAATTAGATAATCATATGAACTTTTTCTTTGATGTTGTTTATAAAGTGGATTACATTATTGGATTTTCATATATTGAAACAACCTTGCATCCCTGGGGTGAAGCCTACTTAATCGTGGTGAATGATGGTTCTGATGTGTTCTAGTTTGATTTCCTGGAATTTTATTGAGTATTTTTACATTGATATTCATAGGCAAAACTGGCCTGAAGTTCTCTTTCTTTTTTGGGTCTTTGTGTGGTTTACGTATCAGAGTAATTGTGGCTTTATAGAATGAATTATGTAGTGTTTCTTCTGTTTCCATCATGGAATAGTTTGAAGAGTGTTGGTATTAGCTTTTCTTTGAAGGTCTGGTAGAAATCCACACTAAAGCCAGTTGTCCCTGGGCTTTTTATAGTTGGGATATTTTTAATGACTTCTGTCTTTAAAGGATATGGGTCTGTTTAGATAGTTGACTACTTGCTCTTCATTAGGCTTTGGTGTGTGGTATCTGTCTAGAATATCATCCATTTCATCTAGACATTCCAGTTTTGTTGAGGATGGGCTTTTGTGGTAGGGTCTGATGATTTTTTTGAATTTCCTCAGTATCTCTTATGTCTCTATTTTCTTTTCCGATTTTGTTAGTTTAGTTACTGTCTCTGTGCGATTTAGTTAGACTGGCTAGGAGTTCATCTGTCTTGTTGATTTTCTCAAAAAACCAGCTTTTGCCTTTATTGATTCTTTGTATCATTCTGTTTCTATTTGGTTGATCTTGGCCGTGGGTTTGACTATTTGCTGCCATCCAGTTCTCATGGGTGCATTTGCTTCTGTTGTTCTAGTGCTGTTAAGTTGCTAGTGTAGGATCTCTAGTTCTTTACAAAGGCACCTAATGCTATGGATTTGCCTCTTAGCACAACTTTCATAGTGTCCTATAAGTTTGAGTAAGCTGTGTCATCATTTTCATTGAATGCCAAGAAGTCTTTAATTTCTTCCTTTATTTCTCCAGTTACCAAGCAATCATTGAGAGTTGTTCACTTTCCATGAGCATGTGAGTTTTCTGTTGTTTTTGTTGATATTCAAGTCTAGCCTTAGTCCATGATGATCTGAGAGGATGGATGGGATTAACCGGCGTCTTAACTCTGAGGCTTTTCTGTCTTTTTGTAACATTTATGCCCAAATGAAATGCTTACTGGTAGTGCACTTGGACTTTTTTTTAAAAGAAAGGATTTTTACCTATTAGAAAATAATATCTGCCAGGATGTATCTATAAATGTGAGCTTGAGAAGTCGTTTCCAGATCAGACCTTTTTGTCGCCTTGATACATACCTGAGAGAAGCCGTTTGAAAGGAGGAAGGATTTCTTTTGGCTTACAGTTTACAGATATCAGTCTTTGGGTAGTTGGCTAGGGAGGCAGAGAATCCTGGTGGGGAAAGCATGGATCCTCACTTTATGGCAGCCAAGGATCAAAGACAGATACAAAGGACGAGATTGGTTCAAGAACCCATCTCAATGGCCAGCTTTCTCCAGGTAGGGCCTTCGTCCTAAAATCCCAAGCACCTCCCGGAATAACTTCACAAGCTGGGAGCACACCCTCAATATCTGAGGGCTGTAGAGAAAGGACGCGTTGTTTCCACAGTGTAATGGGTTGCATGAAAGTGAGTCTTGGCAGCAGCTAGTGAAGAGCCGCAGTCACGTGTGCCTAGCAAGTCACATGACCGCTGCTCTTTCTCCGAACCCAGCTACTGTAAGTAGCTCTCTAATAAACGCACTCTCCATGCCAAACGAGATTTGACAGTAGCTCAGAAAAATGCTGAAAATTTTGAGTTGATACTGTTTCATTTCTGAAAATGTCTTCTTTCTTTTCCAAGTACTTCTGTTAATGGGAACTGAGCATAATTTATTTATTTTTATTTTTATTTTTTTATTTTATTTTATTTGAGAATCAGGTAGCGTTGAGAATGCATAGCACATGAGGGTACAATCTAAACTCAGACTAGCTGATTGCTTAGCTGGACTGAGGCAAGTTCCCAACAGACTGCCTACCTGTATGCATCCTATACGAATGAATATACATTCCAAATTGGCCTGATGGATATTACTGTCCCCTTCTGTTTGGAAGGGTAAGGGCAGACAGTATTGGGTAGAATATTCAGGGGTTAATGACCTTTGAACCTTTTAGGTTTATGACCTTTTTAGAAGTTAATGACTTTTAAAATATGGAACTCCTTAATTCAGTTGAATTTATGGTAGCATTTTATTTGCAGAGTTGGTTCCTACAAAGAGGATCTGTGCTAGAATAATCTAGAATAGTGGCTCATACTAACAATGCCTCACACACCCTGTTCCTTCATTCGTACAGTCCTTCCCCAGAGTCAGATGAGTTCCAAAGCTCAAGTCGGTACTTACATTTCTCTAAGGGAAGACGCTAAAATAAGCCCAGAGAGGTTAATTTCAGCATCACAGTAGTTATGACAGGAGTGAGACAGAGACCCGAGGAAACTGAGCCTGTGGGTTTTGAACTGTGCATGTGTTTGTAATGAGAGTTAAATACGGTACTTAACTTTTAACTGATACAAACAACATTACATCTTTTTATCCATTGAGCCATTTTATGGATTACTTTGGTAATAACGTTGATATCTAAAGTATCTATTTTATTATGTGCAATGTTCTAGTGTGCTGAGCACTTTTAAAAACAAGTCTGAGTATGTATATAATGCTGAATATGCCCAATATAAAGTAACTGAAGCCTCTATGGGCTAAATAACTCACCCAAAGCCGTTCAATGGTGACGTAGGACTCAGCCTGGGCTGTCTGACACCATGACTGTGTTCTTGGTGATTCTGCATAGTACTTCCTATATGCTAATTAGCTGTTTAAGTTATTAGAATTCCAGTGTTCTATATTTCTGACTGTCTCCAGTCTGTATGTGAGAGGGAGTGAGACACTGCTTTTCACAAAAGCCACTGGATAAACATTTTCGGATGACAGATGATGTGGCCTCATTACTCTCTTTCTCTGAAAAGGGTCTGGAAATATTAAAATTCTCCTATACAAACCAAACTCAAGTGCAAATGATATGAAAAACTAAACAGACCGCAAGGAAACTCACAGAAACTCTTGAGATAAATAAAGATTAATGTGGAAAGTTTTGACAACTTTAAGTACTATTGAGAGAAATAGAAAGTAGGACAGCTGACATATTTTCTTTACTCTCCAACAGAATTATGTTATTTGAATATTTCTCCCTTTAGCCTCACCTCTCATTTTAAAATAGTAGCATCTCTGTCCAACAACATTTGTCCCCTCTGTTGACCCCTCTATTGCATTGCCTCTATTCACCATCTTTGTATAACTCTTGTATTTCCTAGGAGCTGAAGTATACTTTTAATTCCCACTTACTAATTTTTTTTTGCCAAAACGGCAGATAAATTGAATCCAGAATGCATGCTGAGTTGGAAGAGGACAAAGGATGGGAGGCCAAGCTTGGATTCAAAGATAGCTTTTCAAATTGCTTTATAAATAGCCCATCAGCTGCGATATTAAAATTGGAAGCCTGCTATTTTTGCAGAGTAAGAATGTCAGGAGTGTAATGAAATGCAAACGTTTTCCTAGGTTTGAGAGGGTATGGGAATGCTAGGAGCTAACTGTATAACGTGCTGACATTTGAAGCACTCTGTCATGATGCATGGCATCTTTGAGTATCAGAAAGCAGTACTGCTTTAAATAATTGTTATAAGTCAACACGGACTCTTAATTTATTTGAGTACAATTGATTCAGCTATTTGAAAAAGTCTACAGTAAAAGATACACAGCAGAGTAAAAGTCCGTGGAAGTAGGAAAGAAGAAACCGCTTCCATGGACTCCTCTGTGGTTTCCCAGTCCCCTCACAAGCTGTGCAAAGCAACAACAGCACCGAGGAGTTATAGCCTTATTGAATGTCAGTGGGAAAACTAATAAAAGAGTCTAGCTTGGCTAGGTCGGGGCCTGAGGAGACAATGTGAAGATTTCCACTATTCTATCGCCAGCTCTATACATCATCGCCTGCTGGCCCGTCCTCCTTCCTATAAAAGTCTGCAGACCTAGTTCACCTTGGCTCAGTCCTCAGCCAAATGTGGTGTGAGCATCTAAATCCAAAGCTACCACTTACAAGCTGTCCCACCTTCCCTGTCTCCATGTCTGCCCTCTGCCCTTCCTGCAAACTGGGGATTGGAGGGCAAGGCCACATGGTTCTGAATGCTTTGGGATGGAAGCTAGGGGTGGTCAAAAACTTGTCAGGTGGAGGGCTTTGGAAATCTCCCTTCAGTCTGATTGAGGTTGTTGACACTTCAACATTGGCAATATTTTCATTTGGCTTAAGGTATTTTGGCCTCTATAATTACATCTATAGCCTCAGAGTCAGCAGCCATCACAGGGCATTGCTGTGCTTGCTTCAGTACAGGTTTTCAATTCAAAAGCCTGTTATAACTCAAAGAAGTATTCAGATTAAAACCTTGTCCTGGCCAGTTGGCTCAGTAGGTAGAGGGGCTAACCAACTTAGACCCACAACCTGAGTTTTACCCCAGGACCTCGTGATAGAAGGAGAAAAGTGACTACTGTAGCTGGTCTTCTGATCTCCATACATACCTGTGGCACATGCTTGTGTGCGCATGACCACACACACAAAGAGATAAATTTAATAAAAACAGATAAGTTTAAAATTTAAAATCTCCATGTAAAAATAGACTCTAAACTCTATTTTTTATGGGAATTCTTGCTATGAGAATGTCATATCACAAATTTAAGATAATTTATTATAATGTGTTTTAATCTGTTTTGACACAGAGATTTCTCGTTGACTGACTTCTTTAAGGGGTGTGGTTTTTTGCTCTATTCTTATCAGTGTCTTCAGTGAAAAAAGATAATATGTTGTTAATTTTGACGTTTTGGTGTTTTATTCTAGTCAAATAAAATGCTCACAGGTAGAATCTCGATTCTGTTCAAGTAATTTCCCGTCCATCTTCCCAACACATCACCCACTCCCACCTAGGCACTGAGAGACCAAGCTGAAAGCAGGAAAAGAAGCCCCTCCCCCTTTTGTTTTCTCCAGACAGGGTTTCTCTTTGCAGCCCATACTGTGCTAGAACTCACTCTACTGACCAAGCTGGCTTCAAACTCAGAGATCCTTCTGCCTCCACCTCCCAATGCTGGGATTAAAGGTGTGTGCCACTTTTAACCTTTAAGGTTAAACTCCTTAGGGTTCTATGAATCGCCTCTAACTACCACACTCGAGGTGAATTACAAACGTCTTTCATCTAGATTGTAACAGCTCTATGCAATTCCTGTCTTTCATTCTGTTCACACCAGCACTCTCCTTCCAATATCCAGTAAACAACAAGAAGGAAGGGATTATTTACTTTTGCTCAAAGCTTCAGATTGTTGTCTATGCTCTTTGATTCCGCTGACGGTGAGCCCAGGATGAGGCAGGACACTATGGTAGGGAGCAGGCAGAAGAGGGGTTCCTCACCTCATGTGGTCAGGAAGCGGAGCTAAGAAGAGATGGGGCCTGATATCATCTTAAAGGTGCTCCTGCAGTGATCTTCCAGCCCCTTGTTGTAGTGTCGGGAGTTTCCCAAAGAGCATCACTAGCTGAGGATTGTGTGTCCAACCTGAGAGTCTGTGGGAACCTTACATCTTCAAACCATCTTTGCTTTTGTTGGAGGGAAGAGCCAGCTTTTGAAGACTGAGATTGGGTTTGCTTTTAAGTACATTAAAACCCGTGTCTTCAGGCCTACAGAGAGTCTCAGATCAGCTTTTCCTCCATAGATCAGCTAAATTTTACAAAAGGAACAACATCCTTTCTGACAGATTCTTGCACTCACAGAATTCTAGCAACTGCAATTTAGCAATTACCCAATTCAATGCTATCATTTTACATATGATGACGCCGAGGCTCGTGATATGACTAGTCACTGGAGAGATTGGAGCCAGAACCCACTGTGCTTGCTCTGTTCACTTTAGTAACCCTGAAAGCAGACACAGACAACATCTTGTTTCACTTAGATGCTTTTGATTGCAAAGGGTGGTGCCATAGGCCATCACACGGGGGTCAGAGTTTCAATCCCTGATGGAGCATTAAGAGAAAGGGGGACCATACAGAATCTAAAAATAGGGCTGTAATATGATGACCCTTGTAGAGACAGGCTGATGCCAAGCAGATTTGGGTAGCTTAGTGGCATATTTGTGGAATGTTAATGTACATTCTCTCTTTCTCTCTCTCTTTCTCTCTCTTTCTCTCTCTCTCTCTCTCTCTCTCTCTCTCTCTCTCTCTCTCTCTTTCTCTCTCTCTCTCTCTCTCTCCCTTCCTCCTCTCCTCCTCCTTCCCTCTTTCACTACCACCCTTCCCCTTCCTCTCCTCTGACAACTTCTCAGCATCATCTCCAATCACTCTCAATATCCCATTTCCATGTTCTTATGACATCTCACAGTGCCCACTAGGGAGTACCTGAAACGTCCTTGTTTTATATTACTCGATATTAAAGATAAAGTAATTGAAGCAGCTACGCTTTACTTAGACAAAATGCCTCATTCTAGGTGATCTCCTGGGCTAATGGCCAGGCTTGGTATTGTTCTCTCTTGTCAAATGCCAACTGCGATGTCTGAGGCCAGCTGGGATTGAACTCATGAAGAACAGGTCATGCTGGGTGGCACTGGTATTTTCTCAGGCTCTCTGACTGAAGGCTCCCTGAAAGGGGGTGGGATATGCATGCACGAGATAGTGCACTGTCATAGAATGCATCTGGGAAAGTAGTCCAGAGACCCAAGACCAGTGCTTCATGTTGTTTCCCTGTGGATGAGGGAAGAAGGAAATGCCAGAGGAAAGTGTGAAGCATGTAGCTGTAGACTCACGCTCACAGAAGGGAAAGTGAGTGAGTGAGCACATACTTCCTCAGAAAAGAAAGAGTCACTCTAACTTCTGCGCCTCCTGTCCTGGCTCCTTCCTGTTCTTTCCTGTCTCCCAGGACCTCTCTCAGATGAGAGTTCCTCTTCACCTCAGAGAGTCACCACCACATGAATCTTTATCTCTATTTCTAACGGAGAAATCAACGTGGCTTTCAGTGCCTCATATTTTTAATTACATTAATCTTTGGTTATCTTGAAAAATGTAACATCTTAAAACCAAGTGAAAACACAGCACACATTAGGTGTTGTCGGGCATAATACACAAGTGACTGGTAATACATCGGGACTTTGGAGGTGCCCTTCTTTGTGTTCATCAGTTTGGATACAATGACAGCAGTGAAGTCAGGTTGCACGTGAGTATGAGATATGGACAGATTATGTAATTAGAAAGATGACTGCTCAGTTCTTGATATATCTATCAAAGTCTATAAAGATGGAGGTAATCCTGACGTCACAGGATTGTCCACAGCGAGTGACAGCTGACCAGGATTTGGGGAACAGGTGGCTTTAGTACCTAGTGGCTAAGGAAGTCCATTCATCTTCCTAATGCAGTTCCTTTATCTCGTGGCTGCTTTCCCACCTCCTTCTTGTAGCCTAATCACAAAGGAATCAGCTCTCAGCCCTCTTCCTTCCATCTTTCTACATAAAGACCATAAAAACTCAGCTCTAGACTCCTGTGTCTCTGTCTGCTCTTGGGTTCCTGCTTTAGTCTGTGTTTACACTGCTGTATCAGTGCCTGACACTGGAAAAGTTATAAAGAAAAGAGATTTATCTCATCTCTCCTGGTTTCTGGAGACTGGAGAGTCTGAAAGCACGGCACTGTTGTCTGCAGTGAGTCTGGCCTCCAGCGAGGCGGCATGCCCTTTGCTGCCACTCATAGTGGAGAACAAAAGGATGAAGGATGCTTTTTAAACAGGTAGAGCCTACGGCTAGTCCCATGAGAGAGAATTCCCTCCCAAAACGAAGGCGTCGCTTCTCTTACAGACTCACTGGCTTCATAAAGGCACCTCCATCAGCACTGTTATCCTGGGAACTGAATTTAACATGACCTGCAGCAAGGCCATCCTGTATCCAATCCATAGCAGTTTCCAAGACATCTCTGTGTGTTAGTGTTTTTGTTCTGCTTCTGACTTCAACACTGCTGGAGCTTCCGAAAGCATCTACTTCTAGGGTAGGCTCATTAGGGAACCAAATCCCTACTGCAGTCTCTAATCTGCTTATCTAAACTTGCCTTCTCTTATTAGCCTGAATTATCCTGACTTACTTCATTAGGTTACTGTAAACCACTCAAAAAAAAAACAAAAACAAAAACAAAAAAAACAAAAACCAACTTTGTTTCATGCAGTATAAAGATGAGACATGTTAGCCGGGCAGTGGTGGCACACACCTTTAATCCCAGCTCTTGGGAGGCAGAAGCAGGCAGATTTCTGAGTTCGAGGCCAGCCTGGTCTACGGAGTGAGTTCCAGGACAGCCAGGGCTATACAGAGAAACCCTGTCTTGAAAAAACCAAAAGAGAAAAAAAAAGATGAGACACATTGATGTTTTTAGCTGGTTGGTTCACATTTGAGTTACATTTTGCTTAAATTTCTTTGAGTTTCCTTTGATTGTGAACCTTTAACTCCTAAGCCCGTCTTTCCAGTCCAATTCTCTGAGGTAGCTTAGAAAAGGAAATTTGAGTGAGGAATATAACTTGGTCAGTAATTTACTAGTTGTCCAAGCCTGAGGACCTGAGTGTAAACCCCTAGCACAGTTTACAAAAGCCAGGTGTGAGGGTGCAATTATGTAACACAGCCCTGGGGTGTCAGAGGCAGGAGGATTCCTAGGACTTGCTGTCCAGAAATCTGAATCAGTAAGCTCCCAGCTCTCTGAGAAAACCTGCTTCCAAAAACATGGAGGAAGCTCAAGTAAGAACCAGACATCAACCTATGGACTTACCATGCACATACACATACAAACAAGCATACACATGCATGGGCATATATGCACACATGCACACACATGCTAAAAAGAAAAAGAAAGAAATTGTTCTCTTATATTCACTGAAGTCTTTGGAAATGGAATATTGATTCGCTGAGTTTGTATCAATAAACCTCAAAGTCTTTCTCCTCTTCTTTCTTTTACCTTCTTTTATTCTGTTGTAGATCTCTCTAGTGGGATTAATTATACCGCCTATTTTATAGCCTAGGATATTATTGAGAGATTAAGATTTGTTCTTGGTTCTCTTACCTAGAAAAGACGTCTATAGTTGGCTTCCTAGATGGCTTTGTTGGGTCCTTTGGATGAATCTGTGAACAGCCTCTTTTCTTGGTCAGGTCATTCATGAATTGCAACAGTGACTGGATTAGAGACGGGACTGGATGGAGTCCAACTTCTCAGTAATTATAAACAGATTGTGTCTGAAGGCATGTTGTCTCAATATTACTGAGCTAAATGCACTTCTGAAAAGCCTCAGTGTATTTAGCAGATTCTTTGCTGGATTGGAATCTTTTATAATGGTTATTTTTAGAATTAGTTTTTTTTCTAAATAGAAATTAAACTCTTATTCAAATTTAGTATGAAATCAAGAGAATACTGCATTGATTAGAAAATTAAAAGTAGTGATAAAAAGCTAGTTAGGGGCCAGGGATATAACTCAGTGCTTGCCTGACTGCTGTGTGTGAGGGGTGCAGTGTCCAGTGTTAAAAAACAGAACAAGTAAACATAGAAGCAGAAATCCCAAGATTTTACATCCTACATTTTGTTAGCCAACTGCCTTCTGTGGGTTGACTTTGCATGCCAGATCTCCACTTATTTCCTCACAGGGTCTCAAAGGACACGCAGGGCTCCCCGGACTCCGCGGAGAACACGTAAGTGCATTCTGGTCTTCTCCAGTCACCAAGGTGGGCATAAAGGAACTCGCTGGAGAGATAATTTTTCTCTTGCCACTTCAATTTTTCCTCTTAGTTATTCTCATTCTATTTAGAGCAAAAAGAACCCCTTCTAACTGACTAGCTGTGGATTATCAACAAAATTATAAAGTAGCAACATTTTGCCCTTCTTGCTTTCTCTTTTCCTTCTGTGTTCAGAACAGTGGCTCTTAAACCTCTGATTTATAAGTTCATTTGAGAATTCTGCAACAACTTTAGGCCGGCCTTTTCCAAGAAAATATACGTATCTATGTACACTGCTTACTTTCAACTTTAGAATTCATTCAGTTGTAATT